>NC_090267.1:516092588-516398994 GCF_040414725.1 Anabrus simplex
ATCTACAACCTGTATAAAAATCAGTCTGCAGTGATAAGAATCGAGGGCTTTCAAAAATAAGCAGCAATCCAGAAAGGAGTGAGGCAAGGCTGCAGTTTGTCCCCTCTCCTTTTCAATGTTTACATAGAACAGGCAGTAAAGGAAATCAAAGAGGAATTTGGAAAGGGAATCACAGTCCAAGGAGAGGAAATCAAAACCTTGAGATTTGCCGATGATATTGTTATTTTATCTGAGACTGCAGAAGATCTCGAGAAGTTGCTGAATGGTATGGATGAAGTCTTAGGTAAGGAGTACAAGATGAAAATAAATAAGTCCAAACCAAAAGTAATGGAGTGCAGTCGAACGAAGGCAGGTGATGTAGGAAATATTAGGAAAGGAAGTCTTAAAGGAAGTAGATGAATATTGTTACTTGGGTAGTAAAATAACTAACGATGGCAGAAGTAAGGAGGACATAAAATGCATACTAGCACAAGCAAGGAAGAGCTTTCTTAAGAAAATAAATTTGCTCACTTCAAACATTGATATCGTAATTAGAAAGATGTTTTTGAAGACTTTTGTGTGGAGCGTGGCATTGTTTGGAAGTGAAACATGGACGATAACTACCTCAGAAAGAAAGAGAATAGAAGCTTTTGAAATGTGGTGTTACAGAAGAATGCTGAAGGTGAGATGGATAGATCGAATCATGAATGAAGAGATACTGAATCGAATTGGTGAGAGGAGATCGATTTGGCTAAATTTGACGAGAAGAAGAGATAGAATGATAGGACACATCTTAAGACACCCAGGACTTGTTCAGTTGGTTTTTGAAGGAAGTGTAGGTGGCAAGAACGGTAGGGGTAGACCAAGGTATGAATATGACAAACAGATTAGAGCAGATGTAGGATGCAATAGTTACGTAGAAATGAAAAGGTTAGCACAGGATAGGGTGGCATGGAGAGCTGCATCAAACCAGTCTATGGACTGATGACTCAAACAACAACAACAACTTACCCCAAAATTAGTTTACTTAAGAGCAGGCTTTAATATCATCGTTGATGTTAACGAAGGATTGTTTCCTCCAGATCTGCTGAAGGCGAATGCTATGATCTACAGACGCAAGACCGTGAAGTAACTCAGAAAGGAAAGAGCCCTCTCGTGGTAGATTCCCTTTGGGAATCTCATTACTCGAAAATCCTCTCCCTCTCTTTCCAACTTGTCATCTATTACAGAACATCACTAGCACAAATAAGAGAAGGAACAAAACTCTACGCATTTAAAAAAAGAAAACAAGACAAAATTTTCGAGACGTCATAGGCTTGGATCATACGATAGTATACGCTGTTGACCTGGCAAGCATGAGTCGCCAGTCTGAATCTCAGTGAACAGTCACCGGTGCGCAGGAAGTCTCTGGTGTTTGGTGTGCCCTAACTTCCGCTCTTTATTTACCACTGCACTCCTTTTCCTTCTTGCATTGTTCTTGTTTTTCCTTGTATTCGGAGTGCTCCTGGACCGCCATGTTTCTCACTTGCCATTTTCTTATACACTTATGTCTATCATTTTTCATTATCGTTTATCTATATGTTCTTATTCTTGCTTTTTCTTATTCTCAATATTGTGTTATAATTTCTTTTACTTTTAATGTTCACTCCTTCCGTTGTGCTCCTGTACTTTTCATTTTAATTAGAGCACTGGTTTATTTCGTCACTTCGAGGAGAAGTAACCTTAAGCACCGAGTGTCGTGCGATATTCGTTTGTTTTTAACTAATGTTTAGGTTCTATTACCAACATTGCAATGTATGTTCTGTTGTTCGCACCAGTGTATTTCTCTTGTGTTCTGGTGCCCCTTCGCCCTTTATAATGATATGATAAGTGTGTTCTTTTTGTACAAGTGCTCCCATTCTCAGGCTTTAATTGCCCACGCAGCAAGAAACGTATTCAGCGTCTAATATTAACACGTCAGAATAATGGACGCACAATTCGTTTTTGACTATATTACTTGTCATTCTTGTATTTTTGTATTTGTATATGTTTGAAGACCAATAAACAGGGGACTTGCAGATGGCGGGTCTGCTCTGGGCTGCGCCACTCCTCATGTTTCCTTTCCTTTCCGTGACTTCTATGACGTATTCAATTAAATTCAAAATTTAACTTCAAATCACAGGCCCATGAGCTACAGGTTTAGAGTATCGGAGGTGGGAATGAAATAACTCTTTGTTTGTTTGTTTTGTGTTTGGTGTGCTGTTAGTGCAAGACAAATAATTGGGCCTATTTTTTCTCGAGACTGCTGTAAATGCAGAGATATAACAAGATGACGTTGTGATGCCGTTGTTCCATCACTCAACGGAAGAAGAATCGCATGGGTGGTTTCAACAAGATTCAGCCTCTGCTCATACAGCAGGAGATTCCCTTCTTACAATCTCGGAAGTGTTTACAGACAGAATGATCAGCGCTGGTCTATTTCCCTTTCGTTCTCGAGATATAAAAATGTAAAATAACAACAGTCCCCACACACTGGAGGAAGTGAAAGGTAACATTACAGTGGCAGAACTGATTCGCGTCAGCCAGAATGTGCAATGCCTGCATAACCCAGGAACAACACTTCCAGCATCTTTTATAAGGTATAACTTGTGTTCTAGTGAACGCCTACAGTACTACTCAGTGTAAAAATGTAAATAAATACCACTAATCTCAGTTACTACAAACAAACAGTAAACACCAATATTTGTGGAACTAAATGTATCACACACACAAAATTAGCTAAATTTCTACAAGTATTAACTACTTTATCACTAAGATAATACAGAGCTTTTGGAACAGCCAACCACTCAGTAGCGCAAACGACATGGAAGGGAACGTGATGTGGACAATCTCTTGGTTATTAGGGTATTTAGGGGTTGTTGTAAGGATGTAAAGGAGAGTATATATAAGTCTATGAGTTGACTTGAACTAGAGTATGGTTTCAGTGTATGGGACCCTCACCAAGATTGGAGAACCGGAAAAAAAAAATCCAAAGAAAAGCAGCTCGATTTGTTCTGGGTGATTTCCGACAAAAGAGTAGCGTTACAATAATATTACAAAGTTTGGGCTGGGAAGAATTGGGAGAAAGGAGACGAGCTCCTCGACTACGTGGTATGTTACGAGGTGTGAATGGAGAGAAGGCTTGGAATAACATCAGTAGACGAATAAATTTCAGTGGTGTCTTTAAAAGTAGGAAAGATCACAATATGAAGATAAAGTTGGAATTCAAGGGGACAAATTGAGGCAAATATTCGTTTATAGGAAGGAGAGTTAGGGATTGGAATAACTTACCAAGGGAGACGTTCAATAAATTTCCAGTTTCTTTGCAATCATTTAAGAAAAGGTAGGAAAACTACAGATAAGGAATCTGCTACCTGGGCGACTGCCCTAAATGCAGATCAGTAGTGATTTGGATTGACTGAATGATTGATTCATGGATTGACTGATTGATACACCCTTAAAGCAGGGCGGCCGCGCGCGACGTAAACTGCCGTAGTGCAGGGTATAAACACCATGCGTTCGGTATGAGTTTTTATGAGAGACCCTGTACATATTTTACTCAATGTGTTTTTGTCCCACCGCCCCTCTTTCGGAAGGGGTGCCTGACCGAGGCGCTATAGGCGTGGGTTCGAATCCCCGCCAGGAAGTAGAAAAAAAATTAAGATACGAGTTTTCCTCTTCCGGAGATGCATATGGCCCTGAGGTACACTCGCCTATACGGAAAATAAGTACCAGGTTAATTCCTGGGGGGTGTAGAGTTAACCCCTCCACCTCATCAAGTGCCGAGGTTATGGACAGCGGAAGCCTTTACCTTCCACCTCTCCAAGGGCCTTCATGGCCTGAATGGAGATGACTTTGCTTTGTCTTTAACCCTCTTTTGGAAAAAAAATGTGGATTCCTTCCATTTTAACAAGGATGTGTTTTTGCTCTATCTAAAATTAGCGTCATCAATTTCTCGGCACTATTGTAACTATGACAACCACTAGGTCACTAGCGTCATCTTCTCATTGTGCGCTTTCTTGCTGTAACTAAGAGCCTGAGAACATGTCGTATCAAGTGAAGCGCGTTTTACTCCTCAGTCCAGAAAATCCTTGAACTGGTAGAGAAACAAATCATGGGCCTTGGCTCGCTACCTTTACACTACTTGTTACGAATAAAATTCCATATGTTTCATTACTCTAATTTATTTCAGGATGGCCCAATAAATGCACACACGATTCTAACCAGTTATGAATTGCCACACTTACTAATTACAAGTCCCTCTTCCTCACGGCACAGTAGGAGATCCAGCCCGCTTGTCTACGTGCGAACGCTTAAGCCTCACCTTCACTTCCCCATGCAGCAGCTGGATTTGAACATAGCTACACAACAAACGATGACTGTTTGTTGGTTCGACTCCACGGATAGTCCAGTAATTCATACAGTCACATGTAGTGAACAACTAACAAACTTAACAGCAGGACGATACTTACGACAGCGAACATTAACACAGGTCCATTTACCTTCACACTAGCTTTTTTCTTCGGGGGGGGGGGGCAGAGCCCGCTCCCCCTCGCGTAGCAATCGACACAATGTACATTGCCTCCGACATGCTATTAATTTCTAAGAAGAAAAGAAATAGCGGGGAAGAGTAGGAAAGGTACTACAGGAGTACCTACCTTGCACGTTAAACGCGTTACCAGGCAAGGTTCGTGTTGGTAAGGTGGTGTTAAGGCGTGGTATTGAAGGGTCTGGGAAAACAATATAGGCAGAAAGGAGAAAGAGCCTACATGTAAAACCTCACAAATTTTGATAGCACATGCAAGGATGTGGGCTCGAGAAGTCCAGAGGTTGTGGTAGTTGAGAATAGGTATCATGCAACAGCCATGAAACATAGTCTCGCCACTCCAGTAATCAGGGGATCAGTCCGTCTGGGCACTGCCGTGGCTAGCGCGGGCCTTGCCGGTTGCGGAGCCATGCGTCAAGTACCACTAGGGCCCGCCGCACAGTGCTACCTCCTTGGGGTCCCTCGTACCCAGTCTCCGATTTCGGAGAATGAGACCAAGCCCTCCTGGATGGGGGTGGGTCATGACGCTGCGCCTCCTTCCTCTCTGCCCATGCCATGGCCCGGAACACAGGGATACTGCGATGTGAGGGAGGGTGGCCCCCCGCGCACTTGGCGCCCCTTTACGTGCTGCGCAGGCCGTGGAGTGGTGATCACCCCCACAATGGTTGCACCTCACTAAGAGCCCACATCTCTCCTGACGGTGGCCCCACCTCATACAGCGGGAACACTGCAAGAGCTGCTGAGGGGGACGTTTCGGTCTCACCTGATTGCCGCTATCCGCTGAGGTCTCTCCTGATTGGCTCCTCGGTCGGCTGCAGTCCTGGGAGCAGTCGTGGGTTGTGGCTGGGCGGCCCGTTCCGGGTGGGCCTGCGTCGTCTTCTTTCTCCTGGTCCGGGGGAGGCGTGTTCTTCCCGGGGATCTCTTCTCGGCAGGGGAAGAGACCTCGTCCTGATGGTCCTCCTCCCAGCCTGGTGACCCCGCGGCTCGGTTGCATTGCCGTCTTCTCCGTCCTCCTGTTTGGCGGTGGTGGCGTCGGTCTGTGCTAACACCCGACTGCGTTCCCTGTGCTATGGGGCGCACATCGATGTCTGCAGCTCGACAGAGACGCTGGCAGGCTGGGCCTAGATAGCAGCCTCCGAACGCCAGGGGGCGTCCTCCTCTATTGCTGTGCTGCCGTCCGCCGTCAGGGGCGCTTTACTGGTTTTCGCCCGGGTAACATGCCCTTCCTGGTAGGCCTGGGTCTGCGTCCACTTCGCCCTGGCAGGTGTTGACGTTCCTGGTTGGTGGCCTTGTTGGTCTTCGTATACTTCGTGAAGTACAGCAATCCGACTGGGGTCACGCCGTTGCGGCGCTCGGTAGGGCCGCCGTCGTCCTCGGTCCTCGGCTCCGTCAGGGTGGTTGCCTCCTGGCTGCCTGTGTCGTATACTGTAGCTGCTTCCTTAGTCCTGGTAGTCGGACAACTTGAAAGTGTTGAGACATCAGACTCTCGTAGGCGCGGAGACGGCTTGGGTCCTTAGGGCGGATGATGAGCGTACAGCCAGGGATCACCTCCTCTCCGAGGAACATCGCAGTCGTTGTAAGGAGGTCGATTATAAGAATCGTCTCCATGTGGATGTGCTTCCCCCACTGGCTGTACACCATCAGCGCCGGGGCGAGCTCCAAGCTCAGCCTCGCCTGAAGTTCCTCTGTGGCTCCCCTGAAGTCGTAGTCGGCCGGTCTCGCTGGAATGGATAGCTGCTCCATCCTTGTCCTGAAATAAATCAATGCTCTTTCGAAAGTGTACCAACAAGTACAGCTGCCTGACTAGTACTGGGAAAGTACAGATCGCCTAGCGAGGAGAGATGAGTCAGCGGGAAGCACCACGTCCTCTCGCTGTGACTGCCAAGCTCGTCCTCTTTCACACTCGCGACAGTGGCTTCCCTCGCTGACTCACGCAGAAATACACGAACACGCAGTATAGTCTTCCGTTCCGTCGTCGTCTCCAGTCCAAGCACTGAACTCACTGGTCTCTTCGATACCACTACGGCAGCTCGCTCGCAGGGGCCTTGTATTTATACCTCGATGTTGGACCACTAGAACATTCAGGTTTCGGCTGGAGATCGAACTTTCCCGTCGTATCTCCCAGAAATCGCATGGAGAAGCTAGATGAAGGGAACAATAGAGGAAGGACCGTGGCATGTACCGGCAGGGCTGGGAAGTTCCACAAGCTGGCTTAGTCATCCCCTTTCAGGTAGTACCGAATGGGTTCCGAGAAGGCAGACGGTGGCTTGAGCACGTAACAGTATTATATTCATAAGGTCTAGGACGTCTTTCATTTTTCCACTGTTTATGAGCCTTGTCATTCTTTTGTGGACACACTCAGTTTTCTTTCAGTTTATCGGAAATATTTGTGTCCCCCTTGCATGTTGCGAGAGGCTACTCCACTTTGTCTTTTGTAAGCCCGTAAACATATCCACGATTCTATGCTTTTCCTCACGCCGCAGCGCGCCGTCCTCTCACCGCTGGGTTCCGTGGTTCATGTCCCAGTCACTCCACGTAAGGTTATTTTGTACTGGGCAAAGGGGAAGCGATACAGATTTTTCTGCGGGTACTCCGGTTTTGCCTGCGATCTTCCATTCCAGCAACAGTCTGCAATATCATTTCATTTCATCTGCCAGTCATTAATCATTGCTCCAGAGGAATGCTACAGGCTTCGGCAGCCAGCACAATTCCTATCATGGCCACTAGATGGGGGCTTCATTCTTTCCATTCCTGACCCGGTAGAGTGACTGGAAACAGGCTGTGGATTTTCATTTTCTTTTCTATGCTTTTCCGTGTAGGACACACATTTTTTAATAATTAGGGTTACCATATTCTGAAACTGACGACTCCCTCAACGGGATGGATCAAGACGCTCTTAGGACTGCGGAGTGAAACATTGTTAGTTCAATTTTATGTTGTCAAATAGCTATATTTAGATAAGAAACAAACAAAATAAAACATATTGCAGATTGGAATTCAATAATATAAAAAAATACAACTTATTGACGATACGAGATGAAAACAAAAATGTGTGGACATTTCCAGAAATCGTAAAATGTACGCGCACACTACATTAAATGTCGAAAATACGGACATGTCCGCATGAATGGTAACCCTAATAATAATTTCAAATTGTTGAATATTATTCCGATCACATTTCAATTTTTATGTAACGCTAGTGATAACACGAACATGTTTGTCTTTGTCTACCTGTCATCAAGTGTTCCGTTACCTACAAAACATCTCCATTCTCTGTACCGCAGATCGACTTCATCTTCCTCTGGTTCTATTTCCGCAAAGTCGTCGTTTTGTTTTGCAAGCTAAAAAGCTTTCTCTACCACAGACATTGACAGTGAAGGAAATGTAACTCGTCTCCAGCAGCGAAGCCCATAATTCTCTCGTGTTTACACAAGCCAACCTCTACCAAGTTACAGTATTCTCCTGTTGAGCATTTTTGCACTAGCCTCGAAAATGAAAATGAAATGGCGTTTGGCTTTTAGTGCCGGAAGAGTCCGAGGACAAGTTCGGCTCGCCAGATTCAGGTCTTCTCCTTTGACTCTCGTAGGCGACCTGGGGGTCGTGATGAGGATGAAATGATGATGAAGACGACACATACACCCAGGCCCCGTGGCAGCAAAATTAACCATTTATGGTTGAAATTCCCGATCCTGCCGGGAATCGAACCCGGGACCGCTGTGACCAAACGCCAACATGCTAACCATTTAACCATGGAGCCAGTAGGACCCGTGGTCTAATATTGTACTGCCAGGCTGCAGCACGTTCAATTCCCGTTTCTTTCCATAATTACACGATGGTTAGGTTTTGCGCAGAACTGCACTTTGTTTTCATAACAGAATGTTAGCGCAGGACACAGTAAATAACTGATCCAGAGAGCGAGAGTCCGGATTTTGGTTGTAATATCAAAGTGTAGTCCGCCTCTGTGGTGTAGTGGTTAGCGTGATTAGCTGCCACCCCCGGAGGTCCGGGTTCGATTCCCGGCTCTGCCACGAAATTTGAAAAGTGGCTCGAGGGCTGGAACGGGGTCCACTCAGCCTCGGGAGGTCAACTGAGTAGAGGTGGGTTCGATTCCCACCTCAGCCATCCTGGAAGTAGTTTTCCGTGGTTTCCCACTTCTCCTCCAGGCGAATGCCGGGATGGTACCTAACTTAAGGCCACGGCCGCTTCCTTCCCTCTTCCTTGCCTATCCCTTCCAATCTTCCCATCCCTCCACAAGGCCCCTGTTCAGCATAGCAGGTGAGGCCGCCTGGGCGAGGTACTGGTCATACTCCCCAGTTGTATCCCCCGACCAAGAGTCTGAAGCTCCAGGACACTGCCCTTGAGGCGGTAGAGGTGGGATCCCTCGCTAAGTCCGAGGGAAAAGCCGAACCTGGAGGGTAAACAGATGATGATGATGATGATGATATCAAAGTGTAAAACGTGCACTAACTTTTACAAAAAACAAAAATAGTATATGCTTATGGTTACGATATGAGACAAACTTGTTTTAAATAGCTCCCAAAAGTCATAGTTGTTGCTTTACACAATTGATATAGTCTACTGTTTACAAATTCTGACAGTATTAAGTGATACAATTAAAGGCATAATCAAAATACTTCAAATATTTAAAAATAATGTTAAGCACTGTGCCGGCCCCCTGGTGTAGGGGTAGCGTGCCTGCCTCTTACCCGGAGGCCCAGGGTTCGATTTCCGTCCAGGTCAGGGATTTTACCTGGACGTGAGGGCAGGTTCGAGGTCTACTCAGCCTATGCGATTAGAATTCAGGAGCTATCTGACGGTAAGATAGCGGCCCCGGTCTAGAAACCCAAGAATAACGGCCGAGAGGATTCGTCGTGCTGACCACACGACACCTCGCAATCTGCAGGCCTTCGGGCTGAGCAGTGGTCGCTTGGTAGGCCAAGGCCCTTCAAGGGCTGAAGTGCCATTGGGTTTGTTAAGCACTGTAAATTGCAAAGTACAATACACAAAGTTCCTGTTGCCCTCACGTCCTCAAAATGAAACTAATATATGTTACCAAACAGTGCTAGTATAGAATAAACTCCTATTAAGTAACACAAATAGTACGGGAAGGTTTTTGTATCGTGATTCACAGCGTGTCACTAAGTACTTCTCCGTGTTTTCGCGCTGATCCGATAAAATTACCTTCTAGGTCCAACATCGCCAACATCGCCAACATCGCAGGAAGTGATCGGTACATATTTTAATCTAGCTGGGTGAAATATATTATGGGGGTTCAAAGAATCTTCACATTTTAAAACAAAATTTCATTCCTCCCATAACTTTAAATAATACTGCTTATATCTTATTGTTACTAAAACGGAAACTCTAAAGTGGTCAGCGCAAGTTACGAATATCTGTAAAAAGGTGTATTGAGACTTGCACCATTTAAAACGGTTCAGAATCGTATTCCCTCGATTACTAAAAATTCAACTTGTTCAGTCATTATTGTTTCCCATTTTCGACTATTGTGATGTAATTTTTTTTACGGATATTACAAATGAATTAAGCCTGAAACTAAAACGGACTCAAAATGCTTGCCTTAGGTATGATATGGATTTACGGTATGACGCCCGAGTTTTATTTTGGCTACGACTAGACGACAGGCGTAAACTACATCGAAATACTCTTGTGTAGCTGGTTCTTTCGGGAGACATGCCTGCTTATCATTCCAGCAATTTTAGTCACCATGATTACCATGATACTCGCTCAGTGTCTCTTTTACACCGGCCATCGCATTCACTATCACCGCTTCGGGATGGTGGAATGGTTTCCCGAAAGACATCAAGGATGCTGCATTAAAAAGTATATTTGAAACCTCTTACCAGCAGTTCCTTCCAGCAAGGTCCCTGTATGAGTGGAACGAGTGTGTGAAAATGATGTTATGAGATTATTGTACGGTTACAGGAAATATTAAATTTAGTTCTGTAACTTTTCAATCTGCAACTTTCATCCTACGTAGATTGATCAAGCTCTTTTTCGGACTTACAAGTGAGTGATTTTCTGATTTAATAGTGTATATCAATAATTTAATTAAGACATCCGTACTGTGTTTACTAATTAGAAGTAGGCTACACACAGCTAGTAGTATTTAACTTAGATCTAGTTTTGCAAGATTACAATTAGTTACAGTTCATTTAATGTGTTTATTAAGCTCACTTTTGTAAGCTTTTGTATTTCTTTGAGTTGTGCTGAAGATAGTATTTTTCAAATCTCTATTATGTAGGCAGTTCATTTTTTTCTTTCTTCTTTGTGTGTATACGTATATACTTATATTCATATTTTTGTCTTTAGTGTTATTTGTAGTTCTTAGTATTTTAAGTTTATCAGTTTCATAGTATTCTTTTCTTTATTTCATCTCCGTACAGTCCATGAAAGCCCTTGAAAGGGTAGAGTGGTTAGCTATACGCCCGGCCGCCTTTGCCCCCAGGAATTAACCTGGTACTCATTTCTGGTGTCGGCTGATGAACATCAGGCCCATGTCAACCTCCGGAAGTGGAAATCGAACCCACCTCCTTCCGGAGTTTCATAATATTAATAGGTAATAATATGAATGTGGTTAAGTGTAAGAAAGAGCCAGGAGCCCTAACTTTACCACATATTATAAAGTCTTTATCTATCTATCTATCTATCTATCTATCCATCGCTTATGCCTTCTTGTTCACCACCAAACGTGAAATATACAAAGACTGCACGGAGTTTGTTGGAAACTCTAACCATTGAAAGGCACCAGCCATCCCAGATTCTGAGGAAGGATGTTGTATGCAGTTGAAACAATCAGATCTACTGTATTTCAGACACAAAGGGTTAGAAACCCTAATTTTAAGAGGAATTAAAGCCAACTTTTCTTTCTTAACCCGTTTACCCTCCAGAGTTGGTTCTTCCCTCGGACTTAGCGAGTGATCCCACCTCTACAGCCTCAAGGTCAGTGTCCTCAAGCTTGAGACTTTGGGTAGGGATACAACTGGCGAGGAGAACCAGTACCTCGCCCTGGTGGCCTTACCTGCTATGCTGAACAGGGGCTCTGTGGGGGAATGGGACAATTGGAAGGAAGCGGCCGTGGCGTTAAGTTAGGTACCGTACCATCCCGGCATTTGCCTGGAGGAGAAGTGGGAACCTTGGGGAGACACTTCGAGGATGGCTGAGGTGGGAATCGAATCCCCCTCTACTCAGTTGACTTCCCGAGGCTAAGTGGATCCCTTCCAGCTTATGTACCACTTTTCAAATTTCGTGGCAGAGCCGGGAATCGAACCCGAGCCTCCGGCGATGGCAGGTAATCACACTAACCACTACATCGCAGCGGCGGACAAAGCCGACTTTATTGATTGAAATATATTCGCCAATTATTTTATTACAGTCTAACGATTAACCGAGCCGACACAATTTTTAATTTTTTTTAATAATTAGCAAGATACGTACAAATATGTTACATTCTTTACATAATATGTAAAATGTGTAATATTACTATGCATATGTAAAAATATGCAACATGAAGCAAAGATATCAAAAGCACAATTCGGCGACATTTTTCATTTTCAGAATGGAATTAAATATTATATTTACATAACAATCCGATGTTTTATATCTCCTTTTGATGTTATCAATTCGCTATATTCTTTGGTTTTTCTGTCTCCGTATATTCCTTGGTTGCTATAGAAAAAGCAAAGACATGGTTTCCTGTGTATTAATATGTTACGGACGTGATGTTAATCTTTTTAGTAAATTGTAATTTGCTCCTGAAGTGAGATTTATTCTCTACCTCTTTTAGAACCTGTAGGTACACGAGTAGCGTAAGCAATATACCGTAACACTGCCATTGAGTATGTATATCATGTTTAATTTATTCAATAGAGTTTATATGTAACAATTATAGTAGGTATTTAATCATATTGAATGTAGTGGTATTGGTAGTGATATTCACTTAACCTGAGGTGTGTTGTAAGTCGAGGACAGTAAGTGTTGTGTAAAGGGTTATTTCTTGCCGTTTATAGCATTCTAGGAGTACCTGAGAAATTATTTCCTAGAATGTTCTGACAGCTTACCTTGACGTGGCTTGGGTTAGGATTTCTGCGACTGTGTTGGTGTGGCGTGGATTTGGGAAGCGTCGGTTTTACAGTAGCGTCTGTTATGTCAGTTCAATGGGAACGATTTACAGCGGTTTTGAAGACGCTAAGGTCATTCCTTCGGTGATGCAGGTTCACTCACATCACACCTCGTCGGTAACAGAACCCGAATACGTGTCATCGGTTTGTGTGACATAGGTTCACCTGATCTGGAACAGATAAGTGTGTCAACTAGATCTTCAGCGAGAACGAGCAGTTGGTCGCATGGGAAATACGAAGAACTACTCGTCTGATAGAGAACTCAGTTTCAAGAGTGCTTGAACCTAGTCAGCATCAAAATACCTCCATTGTGGTCCGAGAAGCCCGACACCTGTTTTGCAACGTGGAAGCTCAATTTCCTATAAACAGAATAAGGAACTATACCATTGGTGTTCTTGGAGACAGGATGTTGGAGATGAAGCCTCACAGTGGGTTGCGTGATGTGGCCATGATTGTCAAATCTTCACATTCTGAGACCGTGGTTCGAGTCCCGGCGGTGGAAAACATTTCCACCATTAGAATATTGGCCATCAGGGTAGTAGAGTTGGTGGTATAGGATAATTTCGAATCACCAGATTGCGTATCAGAAGCCTCGGTTCTATTCAAAACCTCTCGACTGTGGTGATGTGGACGCTACGTTAGTCCGCCTGATGGGGACGTTAAGCGTTGAGCAGAAACTAGGAATAGGGTACGTCCCGCCAGGGGCTCTTACTTTCGGGACCATGGGGCTCTTAGGTGAGTCCTGTCATTGCTTCCACTTAGTCTACTTGTGCCAGGCTCCTTATTTATATCTATCCTGTCCCATCTCCCTTGGTCAACTCTTGTTCTTTTCCGACCCAAACTGTATTGGAGCATTCGAGGCCTAGGGAGTTTTTCATTTTCACCCCTTTCGTGCTTCTTGTCTGTCTTTTACGGATACCTTAATCAGATCCCTTCCATTTTATTCCTCTGATTAGTGTCAATAGAGGATGTTGCCCAGTTGTACTTCCTCTTAAAACAATAATCACTACCATCACCACCTTCGCCGATCACAGCCGGTAGCGCCGGTTGCTCAAGTGCACCAGGGATCTACAGAGATCGCAGGACAAAGTCCCCCTTATTGATGTAATCCTTGACGGGTGGAGAAGAAATTCAGCTCTACAAACATGAGAGTAGAACTTCTGTTTCTGTGTTTGAACTAGTCTGCAGCGGATATGGAAACAGTAATGGCCCAGCTATTACACCAAGGATAAGGCTCAGCTCGAAGGCATTCATTTAAATTAGTTTTATTTGGAGCAGTTACTGATCTAATTACCCTTAATGGTGTCCAGCTCATTGCACTGGCTGTTGCTAGCATTAGTACGTTGAAACGTTCAGTAGTTCCAGCTCATTTCTTCTCCCGTGGAACTCGCTAACAGTGGATCAGTACTCTACATCATTCGTGAGGGATCTGTGCCCTTTTTAGCGTGATGAACACAGAGAGGTACATTTTTAACAATTTTCTTGACATCGCACCGACACAGACAGGTCTTATGGCGACGATGGGATAGGAAAGGCCTGGGAGTGGGAGTGAAGCGGCTGTGGTCTTAATTAAGGTTCATCCTCAGCATTTGCCTGATGTGAAAATGGGAAACCAGGGAAAACCATTTTCAGGGCTGCCGACAGTGGGGTTCGAACGCATTATCTCCCGGATGCGCGCCCCTAAACGCCCGGTCAGAGAGGTTCAGGTTGATCTACATAAAATGACCTTCATTGATCTGAGAAGGCGTAAGACAGAGTGCCAGGCAAGAGTTATGGAGAAGTGTGAGAATTAAAGGCCCGCGGAGTGATGAAAGAGGTCCGACTCGTTGGCTGAATGGTCATCGTACTAGCCTTCCGTTCAGAGGGTCGCGGGTTCGATTCCTGGCCGGGTCGGGGATTTTAATCACTTCTAATTAATTCTTCTGGCTCGGGGGCTGGGTGTATGTGTCCGTCCCAATACTCTCCTCATCATATTCACACAACACACCACACTACCAACCACCACATTAACACGCAATAGCGATCACATCCCTCCATACAGGGTTGGCGTCAAGAAGGGCATCCGGCCGTAAAACAGGGCTAAATCCACATATCCGACGTAGTTCGCAGACGCGACCCCACAGGGGTGGGAAAAACGGTAGCAAAAGAAGAAGAGTGGTGAAAGAGAGGAATAGAACTAGGAATTTTAGGTACCGAGATCGATAGCTGCGGTCGCTTAAGCGCTTAAGTGCGGTCAGTATTCAATAGTCGCGAGATAGTGGGTTCGAACCCCACTCTCGGCAGCCCTGAAGATGGTTTTCCGTGGTTTCCCATTTTCACACCAGGCAAATGCTGGGGCTGTACCTTAATTAAGGCCACGGGCGCTTCGTTTCAACTCCTAGACCTTTCCTGTCCCATAGTCGCCATAAGACCTATCTGTGTCGGTGCGACGTAAAGCAAAAAAAAAAAAAAAAAAAAAAAAACTGGAATTGTAGGTGCTGCATATTAGGTCTTTTTGGCTATTAAAATACCTAAATTAGTTTGTAATGGAAAGAAAACATGAAATGAACATCCCTAACTCTGTTTTAGTTACATTTTTGCACCTTTTTTATGCCAGCACTTTTCCCAATTGTGTAATATTTTTTGGCTCCTTTGCCACATTTTATTCCTAATTAAACAAGAAAAAACGAACGTTTCGTCTGTATAGACTGGTTCACGGCCGAGTGGATCCCCCGCTGCGCTCCTTATACCGGCCTTGACAATCGCTTGTGAAGACCAGCATAAGGCTCTAATTGGAAATTTTCACCATAATGCCGTTGGAGCGCTGGCCTCCTAGTCACTGACAGAAAGCTGTATACCGCAAAATGCCGCATTTCCAGTTTTAGTTACATTGTTTTGCTGTCGTAAATGTTGGCAATGTGTTCGTAATGAGGTGCTTGTAGGCTTGATATTGAGAGCTGATAGTTATGCACTAGTGAGTATTTTATTAAATTGTGTAGTGTGGTGATTATATTTTTTAAATTGTGTTTATAAATCTAGGAATATGTAACATTATTGTGCGCCTTTTTGCACTTCGAGCAGGAATTTTCTGCAAACAAGAACAAATGTAAGGAGTGGCTCAAAGTGATTTCTCGATGCAACTACCTCCTAAACAAGAATTGGAATTTATAGGCCAAATCGTCTTTTTAATAGTGTACTGATTTGATTTTCTTTAACTGCGTTTGGAGATATTCGAACATGTATTGCTACGCCTTTTTGTATTTCGAACAGGATAAAAGGAGCAAAGGGACACTATCATTTCACAAATTCTCTGTAGTCCAGGACAAAACTACGGAGTGGCTCAAAGCAGTTAGCACTTTCATCTTACTTTTCTGTTTCTATTTCGGGCATTTATCTTCTTTCTTTCTTTCTTTCTTAATCTGTTTACCCCTCCAGGGTTGGCTTTTTTGTCGGACTCAGCGAGTGATCCCACCTCTACCACCTCAAGGGAAGTGTCCTGGAACGTGAGACTTCGGGTCGGCGGATACACCTGGGAAGGATGACCAGTACTTCGCCCAGGCGGCCACAACTGCTATGATGAACAGTAGCCTTGGGGTGGGGATGGGAAAATTGGAGGGGATAGGCAAGAAAGAGGGAAGGAAACGGCTGTGGCCTTAAGTTAGGTACCATCCCCGCATTTGCCTCGAGGAGAAGTGGGAAACTATGGAAAACCACTTCGAGGACGGCTGAGGTGGGAATCGATCCCCCGTCTACTCAGTTGACCTCCCAAGGCTGAGTGGACCTCGTTCCAGCCCTCGTACCACTTTTGAAATTTCGTGGCGGGGCCAGGAATCAAACCCGGGCCTCCGGGGGTGGCAGCTAATCACGCTAATCGGGTATTTTTTACCCCTAAATTTTCTTTCATCGAATAATCCTTCTTTTTTTTGCAAGTTTCTTTACGTCGCACAGACACAGATAGGTCTTACGGCGACGATGGAACAGGACTAGGAGTGGGAAGGAAGCGTCCATGGCCTTAATTAAGGTGAAATTGGAAAACCACGGAAAACCATCTTCAGGACTGCCGACAGTGGGGTTCGAACCCATTATCTCCCGAATACTGGATACTGGCCGCACTTAAGCGACTTCAGCTATCGAGCTCGGTAAAATAATTCTTTAGGCGGAGACGTATTTGCTATATGACGGCAACACAACACATTTATATCCAAGAAAACCTGAACTTTAACATTTAAATACTGACAAGTAAGAACCATTTATTGTTATAACGGTAAGGCCAACGTATGAAGTGTTGTTACCTGAGCAATGAACAGTTTACAATGTATTTACTCAAAATTGGGAAGTAATCGGCCTATGATTCCAATTTGAATAATTAACTTTCATATTTTCTGTAAATTTCCTAAGTAACTCTTTGATATTCCATTTGGAATCACTGTTCTCTTTTCTTAA
The DNA here is from genome assembly GCF_040414725.1 of Anabrus simplex. Lineage (NCBI taxonomy): Eukaryota > Metazoa > Arthropoda > Insecta > Orthoptera > Tettigoniidae > Anabrus > Anabrus simplex. The sequence goes on from NC_090267.1 coordinate 516,109,692, forward strand.
TTTTTCGTAAAATTTTCCAGAAACTTCATTCATAACTATTTGAAGCAAGAGTTTTCTTTTTCATGTGTACAATAGATTTGGGCTGGATAGGGTTAATTGAGGTTCAGCCTGATGTGAAAATGGGAAACCACGGAAAACCATCTTGAGGGCTGCCGACAGTGGGATTCAAACCCACTATTTCCCGGATGCAAGCTCACAGCTGCGCGCCCCTAACCGCATGACCAATTCACGCGGTATTCAAAATTCTAGTGCAAGGTATTGTGACCGTATCGGTCATGTACATATTTATTTAATCATTATTTGAGGCGGTGAAAAGTTTTGTTAAGCTCTCTTGTACATATTGCAGAAAGTTGCATTAGGTTGTATCTGTTTGCACAACGCCCCTAACTTGGTAAACACGAGTCCGTCATAGCTGGAGGAATCCCTAGATAGAGAGCGAGCTATGAAAAATGACAAGGAAAGAAAATCAATACTAATAACTCCGCCCACTAAAAATGACCGAAACACGGCAATGCCAACGTGCAAGCTTGATTTGTATGGTAAGATTTCGAGATATGCATAACAATCAGTAAGGGAAACCTAGGCATGTCATATGTTTTCATAATATACCTCTGCCAAAATTCGAGTTGTTTATAAAATGTTAACATGTGGAAAAATACGCTACCATTTGATTATATAACCACGAGTAGCGAACCCACGCCAACTAAGTACGCAGACTCCGCACGGGGGATCCCCGTAAAGGCATCATTTTGATAATAAATTTTAAATAAACCGCCGATCGATGCGTGTTCCGTGCATAACAAGAGTACTTAAGAATCTGAGTCACACATTTGAGCGCATTACCGATGTCATACAACACGTAGAACCACTAATTTAAAAAATGTGGTGGGGACTGACCGCCGTCTATTGTGTGTGTAGGGGTAATGTTATAAATAGGGCAGCCATGATGACACAATGTCCACTTGACGCGAAAGATTGAAGGCAAACCCACGGTCCGCTGGTGTTCTGACCTTACCTGTATTCGGGAGTGATAATATACATTTTGCAAATACGTGGTGTGAGAAACCTTGTCCAAGTGATAGTATTGAAAGCTTTTAAGTAATGTAACCGCGAGAACTCTGTTACAGTTTTGAAAAATTGTGTTTTGAGTGACGCAACTTATTTCAACGTCATTAGAGTTGTTACAGTGAAGAAGAGGACCCTGGGATTATGAACGTGTTCAGCAGGGATAGAAGTGGGTTCGAACCTTGTGACCCACGTCAGCGCCATGAGAGGCTAAGCGACGATAAGGGCCTTTTCCTGCGCCCGAACCATGGATTTCACGACATAATGATAAGTACAGAAAATATAATTTTTTATCTATATGCACGGTTATGTAATATGTAGATCACCTAAATTACATTAATAGTGTAAATTGCATGTATTCTTGAATTAGAACTTGTGAGTGGTCTTCATATTGTTTATATTTACCGAGCTCGTTAGCTGCAGTCGCTTAAGTGCGGCCAGTATCCAGTATTCGGGAGATAGTAGGTTCGAACCCCACTGTCGGCAGCCCTGAAAATGGTTTTCCGTGGTTTCCCATTTTCACACCAGGCAAATGCTGGGGCTGTACCTTAATTAAGGCCATGGCCGCTTCCTTCCCACTCCTAGCCCTTTCCTGTCCCATCGTCGCCGTAAGACCTATCTGTGTCGGTGCGACATAAAACAACTAGCAAAAAAAATTGTTTATATATTCATCTAGATGGGAACTGAAATTCTATTATATGGCTAAAATTTCGGGCCTGTAAAATATAATTTTAATATAATGCATGTGCGTGATTTTATGGAAATATATCAGTAAGTCCGAGAGTGCTGTAGATTAGGAAGGAAAATATAGATTTGTATTATTGATGATTTCAAACCGTGATATGTATATTTTATTTTATGGAATATTGAAGCCTATCTTGGTAATGCATGGTGACAGTGTCTTCAAAATGCCACTATCGGCATAATAATCATGAAGATAGGAGGACACTCTTGTTTTAATGTAATTTTGCATGATAAGAATACGTAGATGTCTGTGTTAATTATATGCGTAACTTATGACAAGCCTGGACAACGAACAAACGCCCTCCCATTTTAGATCAATGTTTTCCTTTTATGTCAAGTATTTGATTTTCTGTAATATGAGAATAATGTAGGAAAACATAGGCTGAGATATTCTATGTAGTCGGATGGATGTGAACCTGGATATTCTAAGTCCATGGATGTGAAATTGAAAAGATGAATAGTGGCTTGGTATTGAATTAAAGAATTGCAACAGGGCAGTTAATTAATAAGCCAGTGGAGCTTTGGAATATGATATGAGGATATCAGTTGAAGTGAGATTATTTACGATGATGTACTTTCAGGGAGACGATTGGACTCGCCTTGAGTTGTTGACAAGAAGTATTCTGCGGCCGACCATTATTTGGTGTGGTTAGACGTTGTATGATTTATGATTTTAGAAAGGGTGCGTTAGCACTTCCCTTGTGAGGAGGGTCACTGCCAATATTATTGCTCAAGCCTGTCCATTAAGACTGGATGCTGGGAGTTTCGCATAAACCCGATTACATTTAAAGTATTATTTTTAACTCGTTCATGTTTATTTCTATAAAGAAATTAAATAACTGGAACGCCAGTATTATTACTGATTTATTGACCTTATGAATAATTGAGATAGGGAGTTTTTAGAGACCCGTTTGTCGATGGCATCTTGGTGATCATCGGTTCGAACTCCAAGGCAGACCATGGATTTTCTTTGTCACACAATATTTCTTTTACGTTATACAGCCAGTTGCATGCGTATATTGTCTATAGTTTGTTTTAAAACATGTTGAATATGCTCCTTGAGTTGTGTTTAATTTTGTTTTTGTTTGGATAGAAAAACGAGTTCTGTCTCGTTATTTGTCATCGGATTCATTGCGATGTGGGTTCGATTTCTGGACCCGACATCAGTCAAATTTTATTTTGATGATTATGACTTTATCCACTAGTGTTCGCTTATTCTTTTGTTTATTTATTTAGTAGTATAATTAATTAGTTAGGCGACCACACCAAGTTGTCTCCAATTTTTCGCATAGATAATCGTTTCTTGTAATAGTGAAGAAGGCTTGTAATGAGAACCGTGGCATTTATAAGGATATTTCTGTTCTTAAAAACGATTTTGTACCGATGATCTAATGTAATACTTATTGTCATTTCAAGAAGGGAATGGAACCAACAACTTCGACATTTAATCGATAAATATTAACAAATATGAATTATTAATTGTTTAAATGAAAGGAGTGACATCTCCAAGTTTGTATTTAGTCCATCGGACATTGTATATTTTATTTTCATTATAGTAAAATTATTCAGGGTTAATTTCAATTAATCGTGATTTTATCAGGGAATAATAAATAGTTTTTAAAAACTTTCTTTGCTCGTCATTTTGCCGGAAAAAAACATTGCATCCTAAATTTCCCTTCGTTCATTTATGCTTTTAAGTTAGTTAAGTGTTATATTCCGTCCTTTTGTCGCGAACGCACCAAGGCCCTGGGAGGCCATTGGTTTGATTCTTTGGAACGGAGGACTGCAGTTGATCCTTGCACGGTCGAAAGAGCATTTGCTCACCCACCACTTTGAAGTTTATTTTTCTACGTTCTTCTAGATGAGGTGGCATTTGACTCCAGACTAAAAAGATCCCATACCATCGAACGCCTTGGCGTATGGTGCTACATGGCGGTAGCTCAAAATTATGGGGACAATGATGCGGTCATATGGTTCTATGGGGGCAATGGCGTGGGTGGTATGAGTGCCGTATGAATGAAATGTAATCTCCTTCTTCTTTTCCTACCGCTTTTCCCACACCTGTGGGGTCGCGGGTGCGAACTGCATCACACACACACACACACACACACACACACACACACACACACACACACACACACACACACACACACACACACACACACACACACACACACACACACATTTATTTATTTATTTATTTATTTATTTATTTATTTATTTATTTATTTATTTATTTATTTATTTATTTATTTATTTATTTATTCGGCCATGTTTTACGGCCGGATGCCCTTCCTGTCGCCAGCCCAATATGGAGGGATGTAATCACTATTGCGTGTTTCAGTGGTGGTTGGTAGTGTATTATGTGAATATGTGTTGGGACGGACACAAACACCCAGTCCCCGAGCCAGAATAATTAATCAGAAGCTATTAAAATCCCCGACCCGACCGGGAATCGAACCCGGGACGCTCTGAACCAAAGGCCAGTACGCTGGCCATCAGCCAACGAGTCGGACTATGAATGTAATATAATCTGAAACTATATATATTGAAATTAAAATTTAAACATGTTTGAGTCAAAATATTTATGTCATCCATACAACGAATATAGAAAAAAGTAAGACTTTTATGTTTTGTCCAGCCCCCTTCCTGTGAGCATCACTTGAAGTATTTTAAAGTTTAATTGAACAATGACTCTTAATCTCAAGATTAACATCAGAAGACAAAACGTATTATGGTAAGTTCTGCTATGAATCTAAATACCACGACAATAAAAGCGATTACTATTTTTCCTCACAGTTAAGGAACGTCAGGTGGACTACTCCACCTCTCCGAAGTTTCATTTCACGACATTATTTTGGCAAATATCAACGGAAGTTACCTTAAGGATTACTCATTTTAATAGTATTAACCAATGTTACATTCTCCATAACTCTAAATTACGATAAATTGGCAAAGTCAATATCCTTTCCATAAAGAAGTATGGATTTCTACCGCAAATAGTTAGGCCGCCAGCGCCACGTGTCGAGCTGTGTAACTACTCCGATTACAGTGTGTGGACCCGATTGGCAAGGTTGGTAAGGAGCTAGCCAGAGCGACGCATCAAATCGGCCGTGATTGGTTCTATGTAGTTACTCAAATGGCCACTAGGATCGTAGGCTACCTATACAGCACTAACCAGGAGCTTAAGTACGAATCTGGCGATTGTTGAACTACGCCGCTCTCCGTCAGCTGGTTATTTGCCGGCCTTGTTAATGACGGTTCAGAATACGCTTTGACTGTGTTTGCTGTCTACCATCATCCTGTCAGTTATCACCATCAAGTATGCTGAAAGAGAAAATACGTGATAGCGCTAAACAGTTTAGTGCAGATGGTATTCAGAGCGACGTGTGCAATGTTTGTGATATATCAATAACAAGTGATAGAAAAAACACTAACGTATCATGTTATGTAGCGTATAGCTAGCGCAAAACGCGAAGAATAAGGAACCACAGTGTAGTAAGGGAAGAGTGCGACAACAATTTACAGTATTGGTGAGGCAATGGCTTCTTCAAATTCAAGTGTTTTGTTTTTATTTTATGATGAAACAGCAAAGATATTTGTGGCGTGTGATATTCCTCATTCCAAGTTTAACGACCCTATTATAACATCGTACATGCATAAATATACTGGGAAGTCTGTTCCAGATGAGAGCACCTCATGAAAATCACACCTTCAGCCTCTGCATGAAGAAAAATGACAACAGATCAGACCAGTGTATTTTGTACTTGATGAAACCAGTGACAGGCAAAACAAATATATGCAATACATTTCAATAGCACCCATAAATGGGCAGAAAGTGGAACCCATGCTATTAAATTGTACTTTCTGAATTAAACCAACGATACCAGTGTGATCCAAAGTTTCAGTGATGCATGTGTTGTGTGGAGATCTGGAGGAATGATCGAGTACTTACGTACCAAGCATTTTACAAGTTATGGGCATTTGCCAACCTGAAACCTATCTACTGTAAACCAAAGCACGTGACCTCAATTGCACATGCATTGCATCAAGTTTGTAAAGCACTAAAACATGAACACCCATATGTACATTCATTTCTGTCTTGGATTAAGAGCTTGCTAAAAAAAGGGTCCTCCTATCAAAGAAAGGTATGTTGTGAAAATACAGGACATCCTCTTCCAACTTCCATAATTCTTACTAGATGGGGTACTTGCGTAAAGGCTGCGGTGTTTAATTGGAACCATTTAAACGCTGTATGGCTTTTCTTAAATGGGCTGTTGTGAAGGAAGGCCTGGATGGTTTTGGAAAGCAGATACTAGAATAGGGCTTAGCCAAAAACACTGATGTTAAGGATATTGCAACAGAAAGGGTATTTAATATTTTTTTTTGCTAGGGGCTTTACGTCGCACCGACACAGATAGGTCTTATGGCGACGATGGGTTAGGAAAGGCCTAGGAGTTGGAAGGAAGCGGTCGTGGCCTTAATTAAGGTACAGCCCCAGCATTTGCCTGGTGTGAAAATGGGAAACCACGGAAAACCATCTTCAGGGCTGCCGATAGTGGGATTCGAACCTACTATCTCCCGGATGCAAGCTCACAGCCGCGCGCCTCTACGCGCACGGCCAACTCGCCCGGTGGTATTTAATATCGACTGTAAACAAAATACGCACCACTTGTGTCTGTTGGCCTTGAACATTCCTTTTGTATGTATAAGTATTTGCTTAGTAATGCAACTTCTCTGAAAATAAGACTCAAATGTTATCTGTTTTGACAGTTTTCTGGACGTGTGATTTTAATAACATTGTGTTCTGGAAATTGTTTTATGCAGATTTTTAATCCATGATAACACGAGTAAATTTTGTGTCCTTTTATATGATGTAAAAGTGGCTTTGTTGATGTTATAATCTGCACCTTTCCCCCCACCTTTTTCGAATTACTTTTTGCACCTTTTTAAACCAAACTTTTGCACATAAAATTTCTAACTCTAGTGATGAAGCAAGTCAGAAGGAGTGTAGGTACAACGGAAGAATTTACAGTAAGAGTAGGGCTACACCACAGTTCTGTTCTCAGCCGATATTTTTTTGGATGTGCTGGTTAAAGATGTAAAGAAGATGGCACCATGGAGCATGATGTTTGCCGACAACGTTGTAGTCTGCGAACCGATCCGAGATAAACTACAAGAGGAACGCTCTGGAAGAAAGAGAAATGAGGATGTGCAGGATGAAGACAGAATATATTGTGTACGAAGGAAGCAACCTGCAAGAAGAAGAACCACCATTGGTGAGGAAGTTTGAATATCTGGGTTCATATGTAGAAAATGATGAAGTACTGGAGACTGAAATATATCACAGGGTAAATAATGCATGGATGAACTGGAAGAAATTGAGTGGATTACAGTGTGATAAAAAGGTCAGTTGCAGGACAAAAGGAAAGGTCTACAAATATGTGGTGACACCTGCGATGCTTTACAGTGCAGGAACTTGGCTGATCGCAAAAGAGAAAGATGGAAGTGACGGACGAGTGGAGTTAAAATGAAGGATAGCATAAGGAATGATAACACCAGAGGATCAGGAGGAGGTTCAAGAAAGTGGGCTATGATGCTGTGGGGAGGACTGCATGGGGAAAAAGGCTGGAAATTTGGAAAATGAAGGGTCCTGGAGGAGAAGAAGACCAAAAGACAAGGTTGGACGAGGGAAGAAGCATTGGACAGACATTTATGGAAGAGAAGAATCCACCAAAACCACCCTTACTGTACGTGACGTGGCAAAAGGATGAGATAAAGTAGAATAAGAATAATAACAATAATAAGACGAAGAAGAAACCTTACCCTTCAACGACAGTGGATGCAAGAACTTGGAGCACTTACTCTTCTACAATGACACTTTGGAAATCGCCTGTGGTGGTACACATTTTGGCCGGCCCCGTGGTGTAGGGGTAGCGTGCCTGCCTCTTACCCGGAGGCCCCGGGTTCGATTCCCGGCCAGGACAGGGATTTTTACCTGGACCTGAGGGCTGGTTCGAGGTCTACTCAGCCTACGTGATTAGAATTGAGGAGCTATCTGACGGTGAGATAGCGGCCCCGGTCTAGAAAGCCAAGAATAACGGCCGAGAGGATTCGTCGTGCTGACCACGCGACACCTCGTAATCTGCAGGCCTTTGGGCTGAGCAGCGGTCGCTTGGTAGGCCAAGGCCCTTCAAGGGCTGTAGTGCCATGGGGTTTGGTTTTTGGTTTTTTTGGTACACATTTTGAACACTCACTGGCTTTCGTTTAGCCGCTATGGGGTTACGCCGTGTCAAGAACTCTTTACAGAGAACTTTGCTTCGCGTCTTCTGATGAGCCCATGTCTACAACTACGGGCCGTGAAAGCATCAGTGTCAACAACTCTCCGTGTTGTTCCTTCTCTTCAGTGGGTGAACTGGAAATCTATTCTTCTTACCACGTACTTAAAGAAAGTCGATGATGACGTGCATCTTGGCCGTCTAAGCTAATCGGGGACAACTCATGTGAGCTTGACGAGGGCTGTACTTGTGCTAAGGGTGAGAAAACCTCCGGCGAATCGTTGCGGACGAAGGTTGAGGGAGTTTGGATAAAGATGTTAAAGATGAGCCTGGTACGATTACGTGTAAGGCAGGGCCTCTGAAACGACCAAAATATCACCCGTGGAAACCGAGGCGCAGAGGTTTCGTGCCCTATGCACTGGTCCGACTCGGCTCGGTTCGGACCAGCGTTTTGTCTCGGGGCGACTCGGATAAGTTCGGATCAACTCTCCTCGACTCTGCCCGTGTGGTGGAGCGCTGCATAGCAAGTGAGGTAAGGGGAAGAAAGGGGCAATGACGAACACATGAAAGGACAGATGTTCTGAGTCCAGGGCCGGTGCAGGACAAACGCAACACGGGAAGATCACCGTTACATTCATATGTCCAGGATAGAACCCCGAGCAATAGAAGAGGAAATTCGCACTACTTTGGCACCACACTTTACGCGACAAATAATTTGAAATCCTTTGTGTGCAGCAGGCTTACGGAACCATGTCCTTAGAGCGAGTGTTCCACTGATTCCACAATACCGGTCGAGTTAGCCGTGCGGTCAGGGGCACGCGGCTGGAAGCTTACATCCGGGAGGTAGTGCGTTCGAATCCCACTGTCGGCAGCCCTGAAGATGGTTTTGCGTGGTTTCCCATTTTCACACCAGGCAAACGCTGGGGCTCTACCTTAATTAAGGCCACGGGCGCTTCGTTTCAACTCCTAGACCTTTCCTGTCCCATAGTCGCCATAAGACCTATCTGTGTTGGTGCGACGTAAAGCAAATAGCTAGATTGCACAGTATCGACTTCTGAAGCTGGAACGGTCACGCTGGACGAAGGATGGCGTACTTTATTTTCGAGAGGCACATGGGGCATTACAATGTGGGGTGGTATTACCTTTCATGTGTAGTCGCCATTAGGGGTTGTTGGGGGCGCAATTATTGCTCGGCACGATGTGACCAGGATAGTCAATCAGGGTTGTCTGGTGTTTCAAGTGGGATGCTTCAGCAAGACAATGCCTACCTGCCGTCACACTTCAGGGCAACTCTTTTACTGTGGCTCAGCAGGTTCCCGGACTGGATCTCTATTGGAAGAGTGTAGGGCATGAACTCTCCTCTGCCACTCCGAACTGTCCCTCGTGTTGTTGCTCGGCTGGCATCATTGACTCAATACCGCGTCTCTGGTTCAGTGATGTATTGCAGCTCGGGGTGGGCGCACATTGTGACCTGTAAGCACTTAACGTGTCTCATCCCGTCACTGCCTCACAACAGTCCAGCATGCACACTTCGGGCGTTGCAGGCACACTCTTTCATGGTGTTGCAATTTCCACTTTCTCTATTGTGCTATTTGCGTTAAGTCACACCGACATAGATAGGTCTTATGGTGACGATGGAATAGGAAAGGCCTAGGAATTGAAAGGAAGCGGTCGTGGCCTTAATTAAGGTACAGCCCCGACATTTGGCTGGTGTGAAAATGGGAAACCACGGAAAACCATCTACAGGGCTGCCGACAGTGGGGCTCGAACCCACTATCTCGCGATTACTGGATACTGGCCGCATTTAAGCGACTGCAGCTATCGAGCTTGGTCCCACTTTCTCTAGCGTAAGTGGATCATCACACTGAAACAATAAAATGTGTAGTAATTAGTTCTTCGGGAAACATTAAATGTACGAAACATGGAATGGACCAGCTGCTGGCAACCCCTGTGTGTGGGGGCGGTAGAATGACACGGACGGTATCCCCTATCTGTCGTAAGCGGCGACTAAAAGGGTCGCACGGAGCTGTTGAATCGCGGCAGTGGGTTGGTGACCACGGAGCCCTCAGCTGAGTTCTGGCAATGCTTCCACTTACTTGTGCCAGGCTCCTCACTTTCATCCACCCTATCTGACCTCCATTGGTCAAATCTTTATCTTTTCCGACCCTGAAGATGTCAAGTTTACGAATTATAGGGAATCTTTCATTTTCACGCCCTCCGTGGCTCTTGTCTTTCTTTTCCCGACACCTTCATTTTTCGAAGTGTCGGGTCCCTTCCTCCCGCTCAATCAATGATCTTCATTTACGGTGGTCGCCCAGGCGGGGGATTCCCCATCAAATATTTACCACACATTTACATTTATTTATAACTAGCAAATGTACCCGTGCTTCGCTACGGTATTCTACATTGTATTCGAATATCGAAGTAAATACTGTACATGCAGTAAATAAGATTGTTTTAAAATTGCATGTTTCTTAGCATTATCCGAGAAACAGCATGGGGAGGTCCCCATACGTTGTTTCCAATATAAAGTGTTTGTTACGGATTTGTGATGATAACGGCAGGCTCACTTGCCTACTGCCATTCACAATCGAGTTGGGAAGTTTACATTATAATTGCAGGCCCCATTGCCTACTGCGCGGTCACAATCGATTTGGGGAGTTTTCGTTACAATGGCAGCCCCCTTTCCTACTTGCAGACAGATAACAGTTGAGGAGTGTTTATTATAATGGTAGGCAACTACCCTACTATCATTCGAAAATGAGTTGTGCAGTTATCATTATAATGCCAGGCCCCTTTTCCTACTGCCAGCCAGCTTACTGCCAGTCACACCAAGTTGGTGAGTTTCCATCAAAATAGCAGGCCACTATGCCCACTGCCAAACACAATCGGGTAGGGGAGTTTTAAACAAAACTGTATGCTCCCTTGCCTTCTGCAAGTCAAATCGAGAAGTGAACTATTCATTACAACGGCAGGCCTTCCTTACTACTGCCAGTTACACAGGAGTTGGAGAAGGACCCCATTCCTACTGCTAGTCCAAGTCGGTGTGGGTAGTACTGATCACAATAGCAGACACACACTTTCTCGATCGCTAAAAATCGACATACGAAAGTATGTGCTTGTTTACAATATTGCAGACCTTCATTTACAGATTAACTGCTGCTAAACGTACGTCATATCGACAAAGGATTATACCATAAGACACGCCGGATTTAGTGGCTTAAATGGCTGGTCCTATGATATCTCATCTATCTTGGGTCAGAATGAGTTAGAAACGTTGAATAGGGTAAAGTTTTTGTAAGATTATCTCACATTGCATTACTTTTTGGATAATTATGTGACAGTTACATACATAGCATTTGGCTCACATATGGCTACTGGGTGGGCCAATTTTCGTGAAGAGTTTGATGATTCTATATTTCCTATAAGTTATTGAAAGTATGAATTATGCATGTGAAAAGTTCAAATTTACTTAACATAGATTAATAGAGAAAAATAAAACGTAAAAATGATACAGATACGACAAAAAGTCATAAGACCAAGGTTGTAGATCATTCCAAATTGAACGGAGATTGTGCAATCCGTTATGTGATAGGACTTCCCGAAGGTCTGCACCATCATTAAAATTGCCTCCATATTTCGATATTCTTCGGGGATAAAAAGTGAAAAATTTAAAGATCTTGAAAGTTTTCCGCTCGGTTCAGGCTAAAACGTCTAATTTTGCCAAATTTCCATTTTCTTTTTCGCCTGAATGATTATGCCTCAATCTGGATTTTGGGCGAGGAGGGTAAAAATTAGGACTTTCAGGAAACTAAACCAAAAAGTATGCAGATGGTCATTATTACCCCTTAAACGTTTAGCTGTGCGAAAATTTCGCCAAAATAGTCAATGTAGAGGCACACAGTCGTTACGATTTTATTTATGTAGATACATAAGGAATCTGCTCCACGTACAACACCTTTTGGGCTATATCGGCTGGACTTTACCTGCAAAACTGACCATTCATGATATCTCCCTTATTAATCCTCCTGACGAAAAAATGCACATTAAAACAAGTTTTAGAGATGGGATTCCATCACGTTTGGTCGATTTCCAGTCAGGTTGGTCTTGTACTGTATATATTGTGGAGGAGTAAAATCACCATTTCAGTTCCCTATAAACCACGAGTCCATTCCGGGAACATGATATGTTATTGACCTTTAAAACCTACCTTTGGACAGGTGGATGGTAAATATAAAGTTTGGTTCGAATATCTTCAGTAGTTTTCAAGTTGTAAGAAATACGCTTTACACGTACCCGCTCATGAGTTAAGTCCGATGGGACTTGTACCGAAAAACGGTCCGTTAATGATATCTCCCTTATTAATCCTCGTATCGAAATGATGCACATGAGAAAAAAGGTTTACAAATTAATTTCTATTAAGGCAGGTAGATTTCCATTAAGTTTGGTTGTTTATATTTTGTGGGAGTGCAAAATCACGGTTTCGGTTTCGTATAAACCTCCAGTCAGTTCAGGGATTTAGAAACAATATTTGCCCTAAAACCTACCCAAGGACAGGTGGGTTCTAAATATGAAGTTTGGTGGAAATATATCCAGTAGATTCTAGCACTCGCGTACATACGGAGTACCGGTAATTAAGGAAGAAAATAATACAGTTAAGAAAGTTGAAATTAATAGAAAATGGATTATAACTGAGGACATCCGGATAACGACAAATTTGTAAATGCCAAGTGAATGTATTGGAAAATCAAATGCCCCGCAATAAATTATGACCGAGCTCGATAGCTGCAGTCGCTTAAGTGCGGCCAGTATCCAGTATTCGGGAGATAGTAGGTTCGAACCCCACTGTCGGCAGCCCTGAAAATGGTTTTCCGTGGTTTCCCATTTTCACACCAGGCAAATGCTGGGGCTGTTCCTTAACTAGGGCCACGGCCGCTTCCTCCCCACTCTTAGCCCTTTCCTGTCCATCGTCGCCGTAAGACCTATCTGTGTCGGTGCGACGTAAAACAACTAGCAAAAAATAAATAAATAAATTATGCTGGTGTGAGTTATGATTATAATAAAGCGGTAACAGAGGAGAAATTTAGGTGCAGTGATTCTTAGGTAAACAGATAAGAAGATGACTAATGGTGTCGTTACCTAATCTATTCGAGGGCGGTTATAACCTCCAACGATATTCCGGCAATATCCCTCAGGTAGGCCGATTGACGCCTCTCTTGCCTTTTACCCAAGGAACAACCACGAATTTAAAAGCATGATGAGCAAAATGGCAATACGTTACTTCCCTGCTGGCAAGCAGTCAGAGACGTTGCCATGGTAACCTGTCGGTTCGTTGTCGGTCTGTCGCTCACTCAATGCAGAGCATGATACCAGCGGAAAACTGTAAATTTCTCCGTCATGTAAAGAGTAAGGTAAATTATGAACATAACGAAAGTTGTTTATAATGAAGAGACGTTTCACATACGGTCCACAGAGTTTACAGAAAATCAATAGTATAAGAGAAAATTTGTTTTCCTATAACTTCCCCCCCCCCCCGTCTATTCAAAGATTTAAAAATGATATGCATATCAAAACCTTCCCCGGGATGAGTATACTCTAAATATGAAGTTTGGTTGAGATCTATCCAGCCGTTTCGACGTGATGGTGGAACAGACAAACAGACAAACAGACAGACAAACAGACACGAAAAGTAAAAACCACCGATTGGGACTTGAGTTGACGTAAAACGGTTAAATATCTGAAAAATTGGCAAAACAAAAGAAATTACAGACAGCGGACACCCTACAACTTTATTTATATAGATTGTTTACCTCGCATTTTCTTAAATATTTTCATCGAAGTTGGAAATTTATCAAACAATTTCCCTTGATAATTTACTCCAATCCCTTACTCCTTTCTCCATAAGTGAATGTTCACCCCAATCTATCCTCATATTGTGATCTTTCCTACTTTTAAAAGCTCCGCTCTCTACTTAAGTCATTCCACGCCACCTCACCACTGACAGCTCGAAACATACCACGCAGTCGAGCATCTCTTCTCCTTCCTCCCAATCCTTCCCAGGCCAAAGTTTGCAAAATGTTTAGAAACACTACTCCTTTGTCGGAAATCACCCAGAAGAAGTCAAGCTGCTTTTCTTTGATTTTTCCAGTTCTCGTATCAAGTAGTCATGGTGAGGGCCCCTTACACTGGAACCATACTCTAAAACTGTGATCTTACCAGAGACTTATACACCACCTCCTTTACATCCTTTCTACAACCCCTAAATACTCTCATAACCACGGGAAGAGATCTGTAACCTTTCTTAACTACCCCAATGAAGGCACAGTACTTTAAGAGGCAACCAGGCAACTAGGCAACCATCCTCTATATATCACTAATCAGAGAGAAATAATGGATGGGGTGCTACACTTCGAAGAATGAACGTATCGGCCAAAGAAAGCCAAAGGCCACGGAGGGCGTGAAAATGAAAAACTCACTAGGGTTCGCAAACCTGCTACCGTCTGGGTCGGTTTTTTTTTTTGCTAGGGTTTTACGTCGCACCGACACAGATAGGTCTTATGGCGACGATGGGATGGGAAAGGCCTAGGAGTTGGAAGGAAGTGGCCGTGGCCTTAATTAAGGTACAGCCCCAGCATTTGCCTGGTGTGAAAATGGGGAAACCACGGAAAACCATCTTCAGGGCTGCCGATAGTGGGATTCGAACCTACTATCTCCCGGATGCAAGCTCACAGCCGCACGCCTCTACGCGCACGGCCAACTCGCCCGGTCGTCTGGGTCGTAGAGGGAGGTCGGGTAGCATAGACGGTACCCCTTCCATTTCTTCTCCCTGATTTGTGTTATGTAGAGGTTGGTTGCCTAGTAGTACTGACTTCCCTTGGTCAACTCTTGTTATTTTCCGCCCCGACGGTATTAGGTGTGGAAGCTCTTCGTCGCCTTTTGGAGATCTCTTCATTTTCGAAGTGTCGCAACTCTTCCATTTTCGTTCTTCTTGCTGTTAATAGGGAATAGTTAACCAGTTGTACTTTCTCTTAAAACAATAATCGCCACCACCTACCTGCTGCCTCCCCACGTAGATGGCTGAGATTCGCATCGTGCCCGAATTTTCTACTGAAATGTCAAATGATGACAGGAAGGATATACACTAGTTAACCCCCTACCCCCACCAGTCAAGAGCCAAATACCGCCTCACAGGGTCGTAGTAACGTATATTCAATTACTGCTCGCCAAGGCAGTCCCCGTTCGAATCGCTGTCAGCTCATGTGACATCATAGTGCAATCAGTCCATACGCCCGTCCAGAGAGTGGAGGACGTGGGTGTTTGTCATATCCTGGGCTGTCTTTGACATATTTTGAGTGTTTTATCAAGGCCGGCTTTAAGAGATTTAAAAAATGAGACAATGAACATGTCTTTGAAATATATTACTGGTATTTCATTCACTACTCACCTAACTACTTCACAGTTCAATTGACCATAAGCTGAACGACCAGAATCTAGTGGAACATTATTTCAGTCAATTAGAATCACTTTCCAGGAGAAAAATGCTTATCTAGAAAGCTGAGTTAGCTTAAGTTACAATCGCCATTGGTATTGGGTTGCGGTTCGTGTGAAGGAGTTTGACGCGTAGATTATAAATTTGCTCATATTATGTGTCGTCTTGGATAATGAGCTCTTTCCGTACAGTCATGCCTCTACTCGGGGAATTTTCAGTAGATCACTTTTGCTGCCAGGAAGTGTACCTGTTTATGAAAGGAGTTGAGCCTTGTTCGACTTTCGGGTTCGTATGTGAAATATTCAACTGTGAACAATGAATTCTCATTGGGTCCATGTAAAGCTCTTACGTGCATGAAGAAACAGCTTAGGATTTTGATGAAACTCTCACAGTCGTTTCTAAGTAGACAGGCAGTAGGGTATTTTCAGTGTTATTCAAAGTTGTTTCCTAGTTTTGTTTATCATCTTTTCGTAGACGTGTGCAAGGCACACGTATTGTTACAATGTTGAAATCGCTGCAAGTTTCCTGGATGCAGTGGATTCACACAGGTTTCTTCTACAAACTGTGAAGTGGTTCAATAAAGAACTTTTACTCAGGTATATGCGTCATGGTACATGTTTCCTGAAGTATGGGAAATATTGAGGAAAACTTGGATGAACACAACATGAATACGAAACATTCGTTGCAAATAACTTGAAATAAACCGAATAGAACTATTGTTGATGCATAAATTGCCAAACATGAAATGAAGATTTATCTTTGATATAGTATTCATGTAGGGGCTGCCTGGCCGAGGCGGAAAGGCGTGCTCGGATCGCCCGGAAGGACGTAGGTTCGAATCCCCGTCAGGAAGTCGTAAAATTTAAGAAACGAGATTTCCACTTCCGGAGGTGCATACGGCCCTGAGGTTCACTCAGCCTACACCAAAAATGAGTACCAGGTTAATTCCTGGGGGCAAAGGCGGCCGGGCGTAGAGCTAACCACTCTACCCCATCACGTGCCGAGGTTAACAATGGTGGAAGCCTTTACCTTCCACTCCTCCAAGGGCCTCTATGGCCTGTACGGAGGTGACTTTGCTTGCTTGCTTAGTATTCAAAGAAATGTCTTTGCTCTTTGAACTACCGACATGAATTAAAATAATATCATTCTTCCGTTGTTATAAACCTTCGAGGGAATACACAAGTAACATTTAAAAGCCAAAATGAAATAACGCATGTAAGAGTTAGTGCCCATCTATTTACTATTAAATAGTAAAGTTAAGTTAAAAGGTTTCGGTTGCGTACGGTAAACGTCCCATGCTTTTACTCTTTCAGTTAATAATGACGATTATTTTTAAGTGTTTAAGTTAAGACTCGAAAAGAACAGATTATTTTCACGTTATGCTGAAGAAGATACGGAATCAGTGTCTTTATGTTGATACGTTGAGCTTTTATAACGGTTCAATTTGTTTCCCCTTGTTGACAGTGACGCCGCAACGTACATCAGAGATTGCCAATGTCATCTGCACTTCTTCCTGAAAAGTTGCGCCAATACTGTTCATTGTCATTTCGCGGACCTATCCTCCATCAAACAAAAGCTAATTGCTAGAATCCTATGCTGCGAGCGAGAATTGCACGCTTATACAAGAGAAAATTTCTAAGAATGAAACGAAGCTAAACAAACTGGAGATGTTGAAGAAGAAAATAAGTGTCCAGGATGATAGGAAGTTCAGCGAACTTATCAAAATTGAATTGTTGACACTTCTATTACACCCAAATTGCAGAGAATTTTACTAAGGAACTGTTTCCGACAGTGCTTTGTTAAGTGGGAAATACTGTAGCACAAGTATGGATAGAAAGAATTATAAATATGAAACACTTCATTATACATCTAATTGGAAAATAACAAACGTTATCGTGGTTTTACTCAGCAATTCCCTCCTCTGTAATCAGCTAGACGAGCTATAAGTTTGTTCCGGAATTTTATTTCGTTACCCTCTAAAACAGCTTCGCAGGCAATCGTTCTGTTTAGAGAGCGAGGAGAGATGTGCCATGTCGCTAGCTGGCCCAGTGCCCACAGGCCGTGTTGACAGATCACTGCCCTATACCACTGTCCCTTTCGATGGAGAATCGTGCGTTTCCTTCTTGTAGTTCCCCTAACTCTCTCCAGGTCAGTGAGCATAGACGATTGTATGACGATGTTCATTGTTAAAATTACTTCACTGCTACCAACCGACTCCTAATACCAAACGTGCATGAAGTGTCAGAAAGCTCTGTGCTTTCTGAAGTAGGTCAGTGTTTTTACGTCTCTTCCCTGCACTTCTGTTTTAGTAATGTACTATTCCATGATTTGGATAGTTTCACCTTGGCGTACAGCAGGTTTTTTTTTTTTGTTTTTTTACAATTTGCTTCATATCTCACCGACACAGAGAGGTTTTTTGCGGCGATGGTATAGAAACGGCTACGAGTGGGAAGCAAGCAGCCGTGGCCTTAATTAGCGTAGAGCACTAGCATTTGCCTGTTGTGAATACGGGAAACCACGGAAACCACCTACAGAACTACCGGCAGTGGGGTTTGAACCCACTATCTTCCGGGTGCAAGCTGAAAGCTGCGCGACCAACTCGCCCGTCTATCTCACAGCGCTGAACATACTTGTCTCGTGCTGCCGTATGGTGTAATTAATTTTTCAGCGTGAGGAAACCCCATAAAAATGCAATGTTGTTCGTTTCATGTCCAGGATGCGAATTGTCCTTATCTTTACTAGAAACATGTTTTTTCATGAAACAAACAAAACAAGCCCCATGACGCAACAGCCCCGAAGGGCCGTGGCCTACCAAACGACCGCTGCCCAGATCGAAGGCCTGTAGATGACGAAGTGTCGTGTGGTCAGCACGACGAATTCTCGGCTTTCTAGACCGGCGCCCCTATCTCATCGTCAGATAGCTCCACCTAGGCTGAGTGCATACCGAACCAGCACTGAGGTCCAGGTAAAAATCCCTGACCTGGCCGGGAATCGAAAGCGATACCTCCGGGTAAGAGGCAGGCACGCTACCCCTACACCACGGGGCCAGCGTTCTTTTTGATCACTCCAGACATTTCGATCGGGAAAGAGTTAATTTAATAATCACCACCACCAGATTTCGTTGTACACAGAAAGGTAAGAAGACTAGATAGCCGGATGATTAAGTATGATTTTCCCTCAATGTCAGGGTCTAGGGAAATGATGATAAATACACATAAGTGCGTCACAAAATTGGCTTCTGAAATGAATTTTCTTTACTGGCTGTTGTGTGTCCCTTGTTGACGGGTTACTTTTTTAATTACGGCCATCTATATGAGATGCGTGGCAGCAGAAGAGACAATGCACACCTCATCTGTAACAGTACTTATTGTTGATACATTTTAGGAGTTCAGGATCGCTTAGGCCATAGGATGGCAATGAGAGCGTGGGAAGAGCCGCCAGCAGCCCACAAGGCTAGATGGAGTCAAGGCCCAAGTACTTTACCTGGCTGACTTCTTCCCGTACTCAAAAGAGCACGCTGAATGACATTTCTCGCACATCATCTCTGATTGGTTGAATTCCGCTTCACAGTAACGTAAGCACAGATAATCAAGGAACATCAACGTTCTTCTCCGCCTGATGGCAGCACTGCCGTCTCTACATTGCCTGCTGCCGCCATCTCAGTAGTATACGTCAATCCATGTACAACAGATAAATATCGCATATATCATGCAGTTCGAATTACCTTCATTAGTCCAGGAGCATGTTTACGATTCTGGTAGCTTAGTGGAATGTTCGCTGCTTCAAACAACATTAATTTGTAAGTTTCATTACAACATAACCTCACGTATACGCCTGTTATATCTTTCATAGCAAGACACGATCAACAAAACAAGAAGCGTTCACGCGTAGGTCAAACATGGACTATTAGGCTCGTGAAGAATCAAATCATTTAATTTACAATTCTTCACCACATTATATTGTTCTCATCTCACTCGTAACCTAAAACACCACTTTTCGTGTCTGTACCGAATACAAGCGGACAATTCGTTTGTATTTCATTGTTTATGCTGAGTTCCTATCTTGGCTTTCAGTATTTCAGTGAGTACACGTATTTCGTTTTCACATATCAAAATCATTAAATTTTTTCCTACGCATAAGCTACTGAAATGAATATAATTAAACGCATTTGCTTGGCTCAAGGCGTTTGTATACAAAATAACATATTTCATTTTCTCACCACAATCTAATGCACTGAATAGAATAGATATATTAGGCAATACAACTGTTAAAAGTTGAAATCTGTTTAGATACTTGCAAGTCGTGCAAGCAGCTGCTCCTTCACCTTCCTGATCTGCTCATTGAGCCGAACGGTGCCCTCCATTGGATTACGGCGTCACGTTCAGATTTCTTCCCCCACTTTGTTTCTTTATTTCTTTCTTAATCTGTTTACCTTTCAGGGTTGGCTTTTCCCTCGGACTCAGCGAAAGATCCCACCTCTACCGTCTCAAGGGCAGTGTCCTAAAGCTTCACACTCTGCGTCGGGGGATACAACTGGGGAGGATGACCAGTACCTCGCTTGACATGCTGAACAAGGGCCTTACGGGGGGGATGGGAAGATTGGAAGGAATAGACAAGGAATAGGGAAGCAAGTGGCCGTGTAAGTTAGGTACCATCCCGGCATTTGCCTGGAGGAGAAGTGGGAAACCACGGAAAACCACTTCCAGGATGGCTGAGGTGGAAATCAAACCCACCTGTACTCAGATGACTTCCCGAGGCTGAGTGGATCCCGTTCCAGCCCTCGTACCACTTTTTCAAATTTCGTGGCCGAGCCGGAAATGGAACCCGGCCTACGGGGGTGGCAGGTAATCATGCTAACCACTACACCACAGAGGCGGACATTATTATTATTATTATTATTATTATTATTATTATTATTATTATTATTATTATTATTATTATTATTATTATTATTATTGTACCGGAGGTACAGCCATCCCGTGCATCTCTATGAATAAAGTTGTAGGGGTCCGCTTTCTGTAATTTCGTTTGTTTTGCCAATTTTTCAGGTACTTACCCGTTTTACGTCAACTCAGGACTGTATCAGTGGTTTTTATTTTTCATTCCACCATCACGGCGAAACGGCTGGATATATCTCGACCAAATGTCATATTTAGTGTATACTCATCCCGGGGAAGGTTTTGATATGCATATCATTTTAAAATCATTTTACAGGAAAACCAGAAATGATTTCCTCCATTTTCTCTTATACTATTGATTTCCGTAGACTGAATATGAAACATCTCTTCATTATAAACAACTTTTGTTATGTTCATAATTTACCTTATTCTGCAAATGACGGATAAAACTACTATTTTCTGCGGGTCTCGTGCTCTACATTGAGTGACCGACACACCAACAACGAACCTACAGGTTACCATGGCAACTTCTCTGCTTGCCAGCAGAGAAGTAACGTATTGCCATTTTCGTCCTTATTCCTGTAAACTCGTGGTTGTTCCTTGGGTAGAAAGTAAGAGAGGCATCAATCGGCCATTCTGCGGGATATTGGCGGAATATCATTGGAGGTTATAACCGTGCTCGAATGTA
Organism: Anabrus simplex; assembly: GCF_040414725.1. Taxonomy (NCBI): domain Eukaryota; kingdom Metazoa; phylum Arthropoda; class Insecta; order Orthoptera; family Tettigoniidae; genus Anabrus; species Anabrus simplex. The sequence goes on from NC_090267.1 coordinate 516,130,854, forward strand.
GAACAATGAACGAGGCTTCTGATGGTGAAGTCCGTTTGTAGATGCAATTTAATGCAATCTTACTCACTGCCTTTACAGTAGTTTACGGAGAAATCCGTATACAACATAGAATACCGTAGCGAAGCACGGGTACATTTGCTAGTTTAAATAAAATAAGCGTCTTTTCGAAGGCCATCTAAAACATGTACATTGAAACTCATTTCAGAAGAAGTTTGAACATTTATCGACAGATGTTTATACTGTGAACTTATGTGCGCCCTCTGGGGGGAGGATGAACAGTTCATTTTCGTAGTAATTTTATGTGTCAAGGTTTCCTAAACTAAATTGTTTATAGATTGTTTTTGGTGCTCTAAGGTTACTAGCACTTCTATCTCTTCCCGGCGACTTAACATTGTAGCTAATAGGGAATTTTGTTCATTTATTTAATCCACAAATCAGAAATTTTTGAAATTTATTTGATTGTCCTATGGAAATTTTGGGTGTGTCCGGGCTTCGACCGAGAGAAATCTGGAACCTCCTCTCAGCTATGAAAGCTGGGACCGTTTGGGTCATGTTGTCCTTTCGATCGCTCCAGTCCAGCAGTAGAGTGTGTTAATATAGGAGGCAGGGGACGCGTCTCGCCCATCTCCGCACGGCCCTCCAGCTCAAGGTAATGGCAGACATCTTGTAATCAGTTAATAACTCGAGGAGAAGGTTTCAAAATTCTTTCGTAATGCAATGTAAATCTCCAATACGGAAATAACTTAGGGAATGAGGAGTGGGAACCCTCTTCAACTTGGTCTTGAGGTGACTAGGATTTCGTGAACTTTAAAATGTATCTTTTCTTTGTAATTTAAACGTCTCTTCGTATAGTCACCTTCGTAGTATAGGGTTTTAGGGATTTTTCAAGTATATTTCAAAGGCAAGCAAGTTGCTTTTACGTCTCACCGACACAGCTAGGTCTTATGGCGACGATGGGACAGGAAAGGGCTAGGAGTGAGAATGAAGCGTCCCTGGCCTTATTTAAGGTACAGCCTGGTGTGAAAATGGGAAACCACGGAAAACCATCTTCAAGGCTACCGACAATGGGGTTCGAACCCACTATCTCCCGAATACTGGGTACTGGCCGCACTTAAGCGACTGCAGCTATCCAGCTCGGTGTATTTCAAAGGAGTGGTAGAGTCCGCCTCCTAACATTTTCATATCCGGCCGATAAGTTTAACCTTTTCTTTTTACGAAGCCCAAGTAGAACGGGCACTTGCTGCCCCTGTTAAATATTCTTACTCCATTTCCTATTGAATGCAATGTCGAGCGAGTGTTTGTTGCTTACCTAATGTAATAGTTGAATTTATTGTGCCTTTGAAATCTTGTAAATATTAGAGAGAAATGTGTATGGAAACAAAGACGTTGGAGCTCAGTCTCCTTGAGGAGTTTGTAACTTGTTAGCTTGTAGCTCGTTGTTGTCTAATTATTCTTGGTGTTTCTAACGTTGTTTCTCGAGCTCACATTTGTACCTGATTATTTGTTATTGCTTAGCAAAGTTTAAAATTTCAAAAGAAAGAGAAAAAGAAAGGCAAGAAATAAATTTCATAATTTTAAAGGTTTTAATTCAAATTTGATCTTTTCTCTATGCACTCATCCGTGCCCGTTCGCCGGAACAATTATTGTTATTATTATGAGAGGCGATGAAAACCTTTCCGTTGGACGGCCGTACAGTCCAGACTCGCCGAGAGCACTGAGGCACTCATCTCACCGATGTGTGAAGAAGGACCGTCGACTCTTCTAGGCCTTCTTCAAGGGACCGAAGGCGTGATAATCCATGCGAGAGATCAGGACTGGATGAGGCTGGCCTCCCAGATCGACCGGCGTCTTGTGTCGAAACGCCACCCGCACGAAACTTCCACAAGGGTGGTTTTCGACAGACATGCTGTCCCATAGACAGTCTTCATTGTCCACCGGTGTTTGTCCTTCGACAGCCAAGAACAAAATAACAGCACGTTGACCCTGTTTGGACGCATTTGGTAATAACTTCACCGTTGTTCAAGTGGCCGCGTTTATGGCACGCACCTCGGCAAGATACGACTACCACATTAATCCCTTTGCCTACACGTCCGTCTTTATAAATCCGCATCGGAGTCGCGCTACGTTGCATGTCCTCTGCAGCTGCAGTAACGCCTCAAACGGAAACGATTTGATCACGTCTTATATCATATTATTATCGTCCTGACCAATGTTGGCTGTTGATCTTATTTTTATTTATTTTCCTTATATTGCACATGTACAATTAAGGGTAGTAGATGGAGAAAGGCTGTCGCCATCCCCACATGTACGTAGGTCGAGTCATAATTCATGGGAACTATTTTTTTCCTCGCGAACAGGAGACAAAACGGGAAGTCTAATATTGCATTATGTACTCGCGTATGATGCCACTAGATGGTATATGTAAACAACAGTGTGGGTCTAAGCATGCCCCCGTCCCTTAAGTGCGGTCAGTATCCAGTATTCGGGAGATAGTGGGTTCGAACCCCACTGTCGGCAGCCCTGAAGATCGTTTTCCGTGGTTTCCCATTTTCACACCAGGCAAATGCTGGGGCTGTACCTTAATTAAGGCCACGGCCGCTTCCTTCTCACTCCTAGCCCCTTCCTATCCCATCGTTGCCATAAGACCTATCTGTGTCGGTGCGACGTAAAGCAACTTGCATACTAAGCATGCCCCCAAGTTCAGTGTGTGAGTGAGAGCGTCACAAAATGGAAGTCAACAAGCAGGAGCAACTATCGTATATCAAAATAACAGTTCTCCGCGGCAGAATGCACGCCAATGCCATGCAGAGCTGCGGGAACCATTAGGTGTGCATGCCCTATAGAACAGTGGCGAGGTGGGTGGAGACGTTCTAACGGAGTAGAGTATCAACTGCCGATTTGCCTCGCCCAGGCCGTCCGTTGTCCATGGACAAAGATGTACGGATAATGGTGATTTGTAACCAGTGGAGATCTGTCCTTTGTACGTAGTCTTGTATTTGCTGTCTATACCATAATAATAATAATAATAATAATAATAATAATAATAATAATAATAATAATAATAATAATAATAATAATAATATTAATAATAATAATAAATTCGTGTGGCTATTTCTAGCCGAGTGTAGCCCTTGTAAGGCACACCCTCTCTCTCTCTCTCTCTCTCTCTCTCTCTCTCTCTCTCTCTATATATATATATATATATATATATATATATATATATATATTCTTTACTGCGCGGAGGAAGACGAAGCAATTTTATTTCAGATTGTAGAATGGTTTTTTATCTTATGAAACCACCACCACCACCAACAACAACTCGTTACCATGACGATTGGTTATGATTGTTGTTTTAAGGGACCTAACACCTCGGAAATCCCCCCCCCCCCCCACTTACAATGACGATTGAATAGCATTCAAGACCCTAAAGTGTCCCTCAACCTCAGGAATATCCTACTCTCGATGCCTTACAGCCACTTAGTCCAGGCTAACTTCCCTCTCTAGTTAATGTATGAACGGCTTCAAATGAGGAATACTCTGAAGTTGGCCGGGCTTTGGCGACATCTGGTGCGTGACATGAGAACTTGGCCAGACAACCCAAGTCCTATCATAGCTGAAGAGCCTTCGCAAACAACTTACAATTCATCTCAAGATATTTCCTCATTCTGGTCAGCTCCGGTGTGTCGGTCTGCCATCCGGTCGACCGGGCTTCTATTCGTGGATCGTCCGAGCAATGAGGGCTTGAACGTATTTCACTGAGCCTCGAGAAACGAACTGCTTTTGGCTGTTCTCCATTAGGAAATCAGTAAATAGTTCATGAATGACATTATTTCAGGACTTCTGATGCAATGCACATTAGCAGATGCATCTTTTCGTTATGTTCACTGAACCTTGCGCCACTTATTTTCCTGATTATTATTTTCATAAGTATGAAATCGGAAATGAGGCTTTTGGTTAATCAGTTTTCTTGGCTTAGAGCAGGGGTCACCAAACTCCACGTCGCAGGGCGCAGAAATATATGCAGATGGTTCTGTAGGTATGTTCCGTATCTCCTCCTTAACCACATCCCTAGGGGAGGGGTTGAAATATGAAAATAATCGAAAATGACCAATAGTAATATCGAATCCATAGTTTTCGGAGTTGCTGAGATCAACTGTGACACTCTGGATGACATTTAAGGAAAGCTTCAGCCCCAGTCTTAATGGGATTAAAAAGGGTTAAAAAATGCCCTCCACCTCTCTGGTGAAATGGGATTAGCTGAAACCGCTGGAGGCCCAGGTTCGATTCCCGGCTCTGCCACGAAATTAAAATAAAACAAGTGGTACAAGGGATGGAACGGGATCCACTCAGCCTCAGGAGGTCAGCTAACTAGAGGGAGGTTCGATTCCCACCTCAGCCATCCTCGAAGTGGTTTTCCGTGGTTTCCCACTTTTCCCCAGGTAAATGCCGGGATGGTACCTAACTTAAGGCCACGGCTGCTTCCTTCCCTCTTCATACCCGCCACAAGACCCCTGTTCAGCATAGCAGGTGAGGCCAGCTGGGCGAGGTACTGGTCCTCCTTTCCCTTTCTCACCCGACCTAAAGTCTCACGCTCCAGGACACTACCCTTAAGGTGGTAGAGGTGGGATCCCTTGCTGAGTCCGGGGGAAAAACCAACTTTGGAGGATGAACGGATTAAGAAAGAAAGAAAGAAAGAAAGAAAGAAAGAAAGAAAGAAAGAAAGAAAGAAGAAAAGTAATCCCCCAAATGACTGAGATTATGGATGCATGTGTATATGTCAGTGTATACTTTTCTACCAAACTTGGTACATATATGACTTTCTACCTGTGGGGGTGAGATATCCTAACACCCCTAGGGCTGAGGGTGAGGAGGGGTTGACATGTAGAAATCATAAAACGACCAATATCAGTGTCGAACCCATAGTTTTCTGGCATGTTGAGGTGAATCGTGACTCTCCGGATGATTTTTAAGTCCAAGTTCTGTCCCCATCGGTGTGGTAATTGAGAAGAGATAAAAAGTTAAGAGAGTGCAACCCGAGCGTAGCTGTGGGCTTCTATTCTGGATATGGTGGGTTCGAGCGCCACTGTCGGCGTTTGGCGTGGTTTCCCATTTTTACACTAGCCAAATGCTGGAGCTGTACCTTAATTAAGGTGAGGGTCACTTCCTTGCCGTAAGATCTATCTGTGTCGGTGTGACGTAATTAAAAAAGAAAGAAAAGAATGTCCCAACTAACGGAGATTCTGAATGTATGTTACAGCATAACTCTTAACCAAAGTTGGTATACACGTGATTTATAATATGAAAAAAAAAAAAAAAAAAAAAAAAAAGAAATTATGGGGATAAAACTACCTCCCCTAAGGAGTGGGTGACATGCTAAATAATAATAGAAATCGACGTACTTTAGTGTCGAATGCATAGTTCTCAGTGTTGCTGCGATGAATTGTGACACTCAGCCTCCATCAGCATGGGGAGTGAGAAGGAGAGAGCCCCAGGGGATCTGAACTTTGGAGCGTGGGTTGGCGACCACGGGGCCCTCAGCTGAGTCCTGGCATTGCTTCCACTTACTTGTGCCAGGCTCCTCACTTTCATCTATCCTATCCGACCTCCCTTGGTCAACTCTTGTTCTTTTCCGACCCCGACGCTATTAGCTTTGCGAGGGCTAGAGAGTCTTTCATTTTCACGCCCTTCGTGGCCCTTGTCTTCATTTGGCCGATATCTCCATTGTTCGAAGTGTCGGATCCCATCCATTTTTCACTCTGATTAGTGTTATGTAGAGGATGGTTGCCTAGTTGTACTTCCTCTTATAACAATAATCACCACCACCACTGAGAAGGAGAGAAAAAGAAAATGCCCGAGATTGCCATTGATGCTTCCACGGCCCGAACGGTCGTAAGAGGCGACAGAAAGCGGGACCAGAGCCTCAGAAATTCGGAGGGAGTCTGAGGGGGGGGGACTTTGCTTCCACTTACGGCTTATGCCGTGTCAAGAAAATAAGATGAAATTCTTTACGTTTCACAGAGAACTTTGCTCGGCGTCTTCAGAAGAAAATCTCGACTTCTCAAGAATGAGGTTTGAATAGAAGTCAGCAGATGGCTCACTGGGCGCGATAAAGCGAAGGCTGACGGAACCATCAGAATCAGTCTGAGAGGGAGTGCCATATGAAAGTATGACATAGACACAAGCCGAGAATGAAACATCTGGCGATGAGGAACGTACGAATTTGGAAAACACCGAAACGAAATAACAATAGTAAAGAGACAGGGAAGTGAACTGTAGTGTCTGGAGCATCTTGGAACACGACAGAGCGTGCTCAGCTATTGCTTGGTGTTGTCAATGTTAGGCAGTTTCCTTCTTTGAGCTTTGTTTGGTCGTTCTTCTGGGATGTATGAAACTGCAAATCGCTGTAACCATTACACTTGAACGTGACTTTGAATGTGTCCATCTTCACCTGGATATTTTGATGCCTCACAAATTCGTCACGCCCTCTTGGCGAGTGTCGTGAGAATGCCTGGATGGTGGTGAGAATCTGCATGAAGATAGTTATTTGTGCGGGTGGGCTTACGATAGACGATATGTCCTAAGGATCCGTCCGGTTTCTTTCTTATCAGAACATCCAAGAAAGGAAGGCATTTGTCCGACTCCACCTCCACTGAAGGATGCTGCTGATTTAGGTGGTTTACAAATAGATGAAGTTTCTCTACAGCACAAATGTTTCATCAGCGTATATCATAAGTTTGACAGGCGCCGAAGCAATAACCTCCTCCTCAAAATGCTCCATAAATAAATTAGCCACTATGGGCGAAAGTGGACTTCCCATAGCCGTCTGTTCGTAACAGTTCTCACCCAGCCCACAAGAAATATCTGAAAGTCATGCAGTGGTAAAATAGCTTTGTAATATCCTCAGGGAACAGATGTTTAATGAGAGTCATGACTGAGTAAATCGGCACTTTGGTGAACAAGGACTCCACTTCGAAACTCACCAAGAGTTTCTAGTCAAATCTCATATGCAACACAGTGCACACCCGAGACCCCACAGGCGCGGGAAAAAGCGGTAGCAGAATAATAATAATAATAATAATAATAATAATAATAATAATAATAATAATAATAATAATAATAATAATAATAATAATAATAATTGAGAAATACCGATATTTTAGATTGATCGGGACTTAAATCGGTAACATTGTTGTAATCCATCACTACTGATCTGCATTTAGGGCAATTGCCCTGGTGGCAGATTCCCGACCTGTTGTTTTCCCACCCTTTTCTAACTCTCAATATTAGATTGTGGATAACGGAACTGCAATTTAGTCGCTGAACATCTTCACTTATTTGAATAATAATTTCGGTGTGAAGAGGAGATAAGGTACAGATACAAGAGGTACGAGCAATAGAATGTACGGGTGCAAATAAAGAACGTTGTGGTTCCCCCACAGACACACAGATGACTCTCTGCATTCGAACAGATAAATACGATTTCTGTTATCTACAAGAAACTACGTGTCATCGGTTGTGTTTAACGAAGCAGTGGTGTAGACTGCAAACTACTTAATACGTCGTCTTCAGCCTGATAAATACTCACCTGGGAAGAAACACTTTTTTCTCAGGTTTTCTAAAGGAAAAATTTTGGAAGGTCTGATATGTGTTGTCATAATTAGAGAGAAAATGACCAAGATTTTAACATTTTGTCCACCTCCTTAGCTGAGTGGTCAGTGGGGATACGTTCGGTTTAAAGGGCTCCGGGTTCGATTTTCGGCCGGATCATCGATTTTTTTACTTTGTTTGCTTAATTCATCCAGTTCGGGGGCTGGTTGTGTGTGATCATCTTAATAAAATATCTTCATCTTCATGAACATTATAAACTAACGCAAGGATTACTTTCATTCACTTAGGGTTACGGCAGGAAGGGCTCCCGGCCGTAAAACTAGACCGAATCCATGCAAAGTGCTGATCGCAGGAAGTTGGGAAAAAGCCAGGGAGCAGAAAAAGAAGAAACTGAATTATCTTAAAGTCGCACCGATTCAGATATATCTTATGGCGACAATGGGGCAGGAAAGGTTAGGACAAGGAAGGAAGTGGTCGTAGCCCTAATTAAGGTATAGCCCCACCATCTGCCTGCTGCGAAAATGGGAAACCACGGAAACCAATCTTCAAGGCTGCCGACAGTGGGGTTCAAACCGACTATCTCCCGGATGCAAGCTCATAGCTGAGCGCCAACTCGCCCGGTAGATGTTAAAGTTTCTCTTGTAAAGTAGGTTAGAGTGAGTTAGCCACATACTGTAATATTGTGTTCCAATCCACGATGTGCGTCTGGATAACTTGACAGGGCTTAGTAAGAGACAGCAAGATGATCGAATTTCCTCTCAGGTTACGAATCTTCTCGACTCTGTTTGAGTGGAATAAGCGGTAGGCGGTTGCTTCGTCATAAATTCTGGCCTCCAGATGGACTGATTCACCAACTCACTTCTGTGTGATTCTTCTGGGAAATATACCTGATATGTTTGTCGAAATAGGTTGATACGAGATAGTACAGTATATTATTTCATACAAGCAAAGTAAACCTCCACTTCATGACCAATAAGCAGTTCCTCCGGTCCTTCCACACCGACCACTGCTGGGAACAGCCTGTCTGTTACCTCTCTGCTCCGTTAACAACGGACATTACCTTTACTTCTCTTAAGAGTTCAAGACATGTTGGAATTGCTTCACATTTTATTTCATTGCACCGCGTTCCTCTTTAGCAAACTTTTTCTCAGGGATTGAAAAATTATAACGATCGTTGTAGGACAAAAATAAGGATTTTCACTCTGAATTCTTACTTTCTTTCTTAATCTGCTTACCCTCCAGGATTGGTTTTTCCTTCGGACTCAGCGAGGGATACCACCTCTAACGCCTCAAGGGCTGGAGCGTGAGACATTGGGTCGGGGGATACAACTGGGGAGGATGACCAGTACCTCACCCAGACGGCCTCACCTGCTAAGCTGAACAGGGACCTTGTGGGGGATGGGAAGATTGGAAGGGATAGACAAGGAAGAGGGAAGGAAACGGCCGTGGCCTTAAGTTAGGTACCATCCCGGCATTTGCCTGGAGGAGAAGTGGGAAACCACGGAAAATCACTTCCAGGGTGGCTGAGGTGAAAATCGAACCCACCTCTACTCAGTTGACCTCCCGAGGCTGAGTGAACCCCGTTCCAGCCCTCGTACCACTTTTCAAATTTTCGTGGCCGAGCCGGGAATCGATCCCGGGCCTCCGGGGGTGGCAGCTAATCACTCTAACCACTACACTACTGAGGCGGACCTGTACCAGTGTCGAGGGGCGACGGCCCTGAACCGCATCCTCCCAACGCGCCTTTAACACAGTACAAGGTGAATTCTCTCGCAAGCTGCTTAAGCAGCGAAGAAAATATTTATGAATTTTCCTATAGAAATCTCAATTCTAAATCTCGGATGTACAGTTACAGTATGTTCTTTAGATGACACTAATAGTTTAATCGTTATATTGGCTTCATAATTTGAGTCCGACTCGTTGGCTGAATGGTCAGCGTACCATAAGCCCACATACATGACGTTCGTAGATCTAGAAAAGGCACTCGATAATGTTGCTTGGACCAAGCTATTTCGGATTCTGAACGTGATCGGGATCAGATACCGAGAACGAAGAATTATCTACAATGTGTATAAAAATCAGTCTGCAGTGATAAGAATCGAGGGCTTTGAAAAAGAATCAACTGGAAGGCTGCAGTTTGTCCCCACTCCTTTTCAATGTTTACATAGAGCAGGCAGTAAAGGAAATCAAAGAGGAATTTGGAAAGGGAATCACAATCCAAGCAGAGAAAATCAAAACCTTGAGATTTGCCGATGATATTGCTATTTTAGCTGAGATTGCAGAAGATCTCGAGAAGTTGCCGAATGGTATGGACGAAGTCTTGGGTAAGGAGTACAAGATGAAAATAAATATGGCCAAAACAAAAGTAATGGAGTGCAGCCGAACGAAGTCAAGTGATGCAGGAAATATTAGATTATGAAATGAAGTCTTAAAGGAAGTAGATGAATATTGTTTCTTGGGTAGTAAAATAACTAACGATGGCAGAAATAAGGAGGACATAAAATGCAGACTAGCACAAGCAAGGAAGAGCTTTCTTAAAAGAAAAGAAATTTGCTCACTTCAATCATTGATAAAGGAATTAGAAAGGTGTTTTTGAAGACTTTTTATGGAGCGAAGCATTGTATGGAAGTGAATCATGGACGATAACTAGCTCAGAAAGAAAGAGAATAGAAGCTTTTGAAATGTGGTGTTACAGAAGAATGCTGAAGGTGAGAGGGATAGATCGAATCACGAATGAAGAGATATTGAATCGAATTGGCGAGAGAAGATCGATTTGGCTAAATTTGACAAGAAGAAGAGATAGAATGATAGGACACATTTTAAGACACCCAGGACTTGTTCAGTTGGCTTTTGAAGGAAGTGTAGGTGGTAATAACGGTAGGGGTAGATCAAGGCATGAATATGACAAGCAGATCAGATGTAGAATGAAACTAAGGATGCCAGAAGTAAGGAGGGCATAAAATGCAGACTAGCACAAGCAAGGGAGAGCTTTCTTAAGAAAATAAAATTGTTCACTTGAAACATTGATATAGGAATTAGGCTCCTCTCTTTCATCTTTCCTATCGACCTCCCTTGGCCAACCCTTGTTCTTTTCTAACCACGACGATATTAGGTTTACGAGCCTGGCGAGTTTTTCATATTCACACTTTTCGTGGCCGTTGTCTTTCTTTAACTGAGACCTTAATTTTTCAAAGTGTTGGGCCTCTTCCATTTTGACATAGATGTCTTATGGCAGGCGATCACGTGAAACATTTCGTCACGAAATCAGCTATACAAAATGTGTGATGAGATGTTACCTAGCAACCGTGCAGGCTATAATGTGAAGTATGAGAGACATATTATCAAACAAGGGTGTTAACGTAGAGATAGTCCAGGTGATATTGTAGGCTCCGATGTGAAGTATTGATGGATGGCCATAACTAAGAGACTTATTATTAAAGAGGGGCGTTAGAGTAAAGATGGTGGATGTGATCTTCCAAGGTGTGATGTGAAGTATTGAAGGATGATCATGAGACATATTATTAAAGAGGGGAGTCACAATACACATAGTGGATGTCATCCTGCAGGCTGTGATGTGAAGTACTGAAGTATCTGTATATTAAAGAGTGTACTAAAATACGTCCTTCCGTTTTACTGCTTCATTCTTGTTTTATTCTCTCTAGAATGACCTGCCGATGGATCATGAGACACAGATAGGTCTCTACGTTCAGCCAACTGTGAGTAATCATAAAATCAAATCATTAAATAATCACTGCAATAATTGCAGGCGAAGGCAAAACATTCTGTACTTACTAAGCGACCAACACTTTCATTAATATTCTGATCAAATTATGTGATTTTCCTCCTTGGTAATGTCATTGCATGCGGCCATGTCAACCCAGAGAGTACACTCTTCCTCTGATCACGGAAGATACTAGATACTCTCTGATTCTCTAACCCTTCCCAGATTCCAAATATACTCAACAGATGGCAGAGCGTTCCTAATAACTTTCATGCTGGTAAGAGAAAAATATCTACGTACAAACAGACCTCTTCCTGGCATACGCCTTAGACATTATATGGGAACACCTGTCTAAGAATAACCTATCTACACTAGAAAGAGTGAAAGCCATGTATCTAAAAAAATTCTCTGCCTGACAAAAAATGTTCCTTCGAGACTAACCTTTGAGCTCACAAGACAACCGTTCTGTATAGAAGAATTGCGATTAAAAATACCATTGCCTTCTACGATACAATACCAAACTTTACATCACGAAATGCAGGATAAAAAACCGACTATATATCTGGATAGTTTACCAAACAGACTGCGTGATGACGTCAGAATGGATGAATTCTGACTACGAATTGCGGCGCTTCGTATTAAATGTTCACAAAACCATTGAAAAGTGCAGGCAAGACAATATGACTACGACAGACGAGTTATCTGATCTAGCATGGGTTTTCTAGTAATAATTATTAAAGAGGGGTGTTAGAGTACAGATGGTCGATGTGATCCTGCAGGCTGTGATGTGAAGTAATGAAAGATGGATATGACTGAGAGACACATTATCTAAAAGAGGTTTACCACGTCTCACATCATGTCTGAGCAATAAGCTGTGTGAACTGAGTAGCTTAGACCGGTCTTCACACAGATAAAAAAGGTCTACGCGTTCGGATCCTGTTCTGCAACGATGAAGTTTATCGCACAGTTTATTCAGTTCCGTCCCGTTCTTATACATACATGATGACCACGGTCTCAAGAAAAGATTCACTTGCAGCATTTTTCGACGGCTATCGTTCCTTTCCCGTGCTTTTGGGATAAGACATGCGTATCTTATTCCAGCGTGTTGAAAAAGCGGCAGCATACGATATTTAATTGAAAAACTGAAACTTATGGAGCCTGATGCAACATCTGATAGTGTAGTGAAGAAAATAAGTAACATAAGATCTGTTTTTTTCACAAGGAGGTGAAGAAAGTTAACGAATCAAAGAAATCGCGAGCTTCTGCTAATGACGTGTATGTTTCAATTCTGTGGTATTTCGGGGAACTCATGTTTTTGGTGGACCAGGAAACTGCATATGCCAGTGATTCAACCAATGAACTGGGCAATAATAACAATGAAACTTCGGTAATAAACGTACAATAATTATTTTAAATATTATTACGTATTATTATATTATAATACCACAGTGCGGTATTATGATTGTATATCTCAAAGCATATTCGTTAACATTCATATTCAAACACTGTTTCCTTGCCACTCAACTCATCATTGAAGTAACTACAGAAAGTGTCGCGATTTTCTTTGTCTTATCTAGAGCAAGATGAACTGCTGCCGTTTCTCATACCAATTAGACGTCCACTATTTGATGGCGTCCGAGACTCCATGTCGAGCGAATCAAAGAGGCGGTTGATTATTGATATAACCTTAAAAATTGTGCAAATAATAAAATGCTAGAACTATGGCACTAACTTTAGTTGAGGATAGATTGATGAGTTTTTGAATTCTTGTAAATCTGGAAACTAACATTCAAAAATAAATCTTAACAATTCGTCTTGTTCTAGAAAGGCGAAGTTGAAAATGCGCATTTCATGATTAAGCACAGAAAAATAAATTATTTTGTAACTGGAATGCCTCATACCAACGAAGATGTATGGAGCAGGTTTTATTTTTACTTCCTGGAAAGGGTACGGGAAGGGGAATATTCAGTTCAACGTTCTTAAGGTGTGTGATAACGCCTTCATCAGATATTCTTCCGTTTGTTCCAACATTAGCCAACAAAACTTCGTAGTTTGCATCAACTATTGCCATCAATACGACGCGGAATGTTCCTTTATAGTTGAAATAGCAAGAGCCAGAAATCGATGGTTTTTTTATCTGAATGTGTTTTCCGTCAACTGCACCAAGGCAATGCGGAAATTACCATTTTTCTTGGAAATCATGAGCGGCTTGTTTCAACACTTCTTCACTTTGAGGAAGCTTAAATCAGAAATTAAAATAACTATTTAATTACTTATGAAATTATTTAATTTAATAATTACTTAGGTAACAAATATTATTATTTTTTAATAGGTTGTCCCACCTACTTCTTCAGGACCTCCAGCCACACACTAGCGCAAAGAGAAAGTCGGACCCTTCAGCACATGATCTCCTTACTATCGCCTCGCGGTGTTTGGAAGCTCAAGACGACGAGTTTCTGGTATCGGCAAATGGTTAAGCTATGAAATTAAGGAAAATAACTCAGCAACAGGTAAAGTTTGCTGATAGCGTAATCAACGAAACATTGCTTCATGGTCAGATGGGCCTTTTGAGCAGAGGCAACTATCTAGTTCACCCATCAGGGCATTTATCTACTCACCAGCAGCCAATTGCAGTTCCAATTCACAATTTCATCATTATGAACTCCTACAGCAAGCAAATAGGACGACAACGAATACACCGTACTGCAGTTGTGTCTCAACGGCGCATTAGCCGCCACCGTCTTGGAAAGGTGTACCGACTGATGAGCCCACTGCTACACTGGGGCGAAACGCTGGTAATTTCACGATTGAAAAACCTAAAGAGCTAAAATGATTATATATATACATACCTACTCAATTTGTGCATTTTATTTTGTATTTCTACATTTACATTTTTATTCAGTAACTGTGATTCGTGGTCTTCGGGCCACTCTAGAAATGACCTTCATCAGTCATGGAAGTGTGTCAAAGTCTTTAATAACAACTTCGGCGGAGACGGTACGGTGCAGTTGGTAGATGAGGCACTCTGCCTTTCTGGGAGCTAATGGGGATAGGAACGTAGCGTCTGTTCTCCAGGTCAGGAGCGGCCTAACTACCTGCTGGCAGCAGCTCTAAAATGCTTGGCGACAGGCTCCGTGACAAGCCGGCCGTAAAATCATACCGTCACATCTTTATGGGAATGTTGTCTCATAGAATAGGAACCATGGCTATGGCATCCACCGCTAAAAGCGACGCGTGTTGCCAGGACCCAGTCAGCGCGAAAAGTATACAAGGGTCACCATCGCACGAGCGGCGACGGTTAAACAAACGAGCCCCCACATTCCGTATAGCATTACTGAACGTCGGGACTATGTCTGTTCCAAGCAGCGGATTGGCCACAGCACTTGAAAGAAGGCATATAGACATCTGCGTGGTTCAAGAGACAAGATGGAGTGGAGAAAAGTCATGCGACATTGGGTGTGGATACAAATTCATATACAACGGAACCCGGAAAACAACTAATGGTGTTGGCATTGTTATATCAGCAAAACTTGATGGTTCTGTCTCTAAGGTGCAACGCTACGATGATCTTTTGATGAAAATCTTATATGTCGCGGATAGAAGGAAGGTCCATTTTTTTCAGTGCCTACGCTCCACAAACCAGCCTAGACGCGGAAACCAAAGATGCCTTCTGGGAACTGCTTGATGAGAAGACTGCTGAAGTGACACCAGAATACTACCTTCTCGTTGCCGGTGATTTGAATGCACACATCGGACAAAGGAAAGAAGACCACACTGCCCATGGCGGACATGGATATGAAGAGAAGACCGACGACGGCCAACAAATTCTCGATTATTCAGAAACTCACGATCTGATCATCACGAACACCTGGTTCAAAAGGTGTGATACTCACCTAATCACGTACTACAGTGGCTCCAATGCAACTCAGATTGACCACATCCCTGTGAGACGACGGAATTTCAAAGATGTTCTAAATGTTTTCCTTACGAAACCGTCGCGATGCAACATCGACCAGTCATCTGTATGCTACGGATAAAGTCGTACCCAGAAATTGACCTGAAAGGATCAAATGGTGGCGCTTCGAGGAGAAGGAGGCCGACGTTGTTACAAAAATTACAGTGCCACCAATCACCACGGTTGAAGAGAGCATGACTAAACTGAAAGACGCCGTTCATGAAGCCGCACGCTCTATTCTTGGAACAACTAAACCAGGGCGACACATAGCTTTGGAATGACGATGTTAAAGATGCAGTGCAGAAGAAGAAACAGCTGTACTATGAGTTTATTTAAGATAAACACCATCTCGTTGGAATGCCTACAAAGCAGCCCGTAGTGAAGCGAAGAAGGTCATTGCCGTAACAAAAGCAAACCGATATGCAGACCTATATGAAAAACTTGACATGCGCGAAGGCGAGGAGCACATTTACTGGCTACTCAAATTCAGGCATCGCAAAACGGAAGACATCCGACGTTTTTACGGCATCAATGAAAAAACAGGTGTCCTTCTGGTCGACTGGAGGAAAGCGCGAGAACGCTGGCGGAGCTATTTTGAGAAACTTTCAACTGAAGAATTTCCCCATCCACCAACTCCAATCATCTCCGCTATTGAAGGTCCAGCGAAGGAAATTGACGTCACGGAAGTCCAGGCTGTTCTGAAGGAAACGAAAACAGGGAAAGCCACGGGCCCCGATGATCTTCCGGCAGAGTTCTGATGTTCTCAACGGTAGGTTGCGGCAGTATGGCTAACACAGCTTTTCAACCAGATCATCAAAGAGGGTCAGATACCATCAGATTGGTGACGGAGCATTACCGTACCAATCTTCAAGGAGGGAAGTCCTGCCGATTGCTCTAATTATCGGCCGATCAGACTTCTGAGCCAAGAATGAAGGTCTTCAAACATATTCTCGGGAAAAGGATTCGCGAGATAGCCAAACTTACAATAAACCAACCTGGATTTGTGAAAAATTGTGGCACAACAGATGCAAACGACGCTGCACGCCTGTTTGTTAGAAGCACTAGCCTCTTCATCTCGCTTTTCTGGATCTTGAGAAGGCCTTTCATCGGGTGCCACATGACCTAATCTGGTTAGCGCTACGAGAACATAGCATTCCAGAACACTTTGTTAAGTGGGTACAGATGCTCTACGCAGAGCTAAGGAGTTATGTTCAAGCTACCGCAGGAGCGTCCGATGATTTCCGCATCAGTGTAGGAGTTAATCAAGGCTCTGTCTTATCACCACTGCAGTTTATTCTTGTGATTGGCATTGTTACATCCAATAGCATGGACACTTATCTATGGTGGTGATGTCATCTTGTCTGCTGAGAATAAGTCTGATCTCCAGCGCCAAACAGAAGAGTGGAACAACCGACTAGCGCAATACGGCTTTCGGCTCAACAAAAAGAAGACAGAATACATGACATTAGATCCTTGAGAAGTTGGAACCATCTACACTGATGGTGAAAATCTACCACGAGTAGAGAAATTTAAAATCTTGGCTCCACAATCTCTGACGATGGAAGACTTACTGACGAGGTCAACACAAGGATACACGCAGCCTGGCTGAAGTGGCGAATGACAACGGGCGTCACCTGCGACCGTCGGATGAAGGACCATCTGGAATCTAAGATCTACCCGACTGTTATCCGTCCCGTCGCTCTCTACGGCACTGAGTGTTGGTCAGCTAGAAAGGAGGTAGAGCGTCGACTAAGCGTCGTGGAGACGAAGATGCTTAGGTGGACAGCTGGCATCACTAGACTGGATCATATTTCAAACGATGATATTAGGAAACGTTTTGGCGTTGCACCGATCTGGAAGAAGATGCAGGTAAACCGACTGCGCTGGTTTGGGCATGTGTTGCGTGCAGAAGACAATACATTGGCAAAGTCATCGTATACATTGGAAGTCGCTGGAAAGAGGCCCAAGGGACGACCAAGACAGCGATGGACCGATACAGTGCACAACGACCTGAAAGCTGTAAGACTGCATCCAGACATGGCCCGAGACCGAATTAAATTGATACAACGAATCCGCACAGCGGACCCTGCCACCAGGCGGGACAAACGCTAAAGTAGAAGAATAAGAATAAGAATATCCAGTAGCTCTGATAATTTATTTTTGAAGAATATTTATTTAGTCATACCTATGGTCTTACCAAATAATTAAAGTATGCTTACCTGAATAAAACTTCGCAGTGCTTTCTGTATTGCCACGCATGTTTCTATTATTATCTCTCCGAGTGCCTGAGGAGATACTTTCATTTAATAGTTCAAATTTTGAAAACTTCTCGCAGTTGCCAAGAACCGAAGAGTCGCAATCAGTCGCACATGCGGTGATACTGCTTCCCTCAAGACTGTGTTCTTCTTCCCAATGAGAGGAGAAACTTTGCTCAATAAAATTTGAAATGCATTTTCGTCCATCCTTAGGTACATTTTATAATCGTTAATTTCCCCTCATTCTTGTAACTCATTCAGTAAGTGATAATCAAACAGCTTCTTTGCAGATATCAATTTTTGCACCAACGTTCGCAGAGTTTTCTTCCTTTTTCCCTCTTCTTCTTCTAGCAACACTGGTGCATTATGCAACAAACTGTGGCTCTTATTTTTTTGTCACCCAATGAACCAAATACAGTAAAGACAATACGCGACACTCAGCGAGATATCGAGGGACAGCTATTAGAGCTCTCTCTAGCGGATTGACCTGAGATCTACTGATTCTGTCATAAGAGCACGTGTATTTGTGTGTGAAGGTTTGGTGTTATTTATGCGTTTTCAGTGAGTTGACATAATTAAATAGTAGCGTGTGTCATTCCTTGATATCTCCTCTCAACATGAGGGGAAAGGTATGTGCTGTGTTTGGCTGCAGTAACTATGAAGTAGAGAAGAATGCGCGGTCTTTCATACGTTTCCCTCGTGACAAGAAAATGTAAGTAATATTGTGTTTGCATATATATTCTTCCAATGAGAAATAGATTTTTATAGTAATTCATAATCTTCTGACCTGCTCGACCCATATTTTAACTGGCTTAAAATATAACACGCATATTTTATTGTATAGTGCAGCAGTTAACCTTCAATACCGATGTGTTGTTGTAGGTGTGATCTGTGGGTTTGATTTAATTAAGGAAAATACATATGCATATGAGTGTGGCTGGTTGTGTTCCAAGTTACCCCATTTGGAACGGCGTAATGCGTTGTCAAGCACTGAAGAAAATAAGGGCGATTTAAGAAATGTGCATATTTTGTTGAAACAATATGATGATGCAAATTTGCTTTACCCTAATGTAATGGCATTATGGCGAGTATTGCTTATAGGGAAAGTTTGATTGTGTTTGAGGCTAAATTTATAGATTTTCTTTCTGTCAGTAGGCTTCAAGTTAAAAGGAAAATTGTCCAGCTCTTAAATGAAAATTCATTGAATCATGTGTGTAAGGAATGTGCCGATATTTTTGTTGACAAGTGTTTTAATGTGATGATACAATGCTTTTAAATGAGAAAAAAGAAAAATCTATCCGTGAACGTTCAGGCGGGAATTCTAAAGCTAAAAATGTAATGCATAAATGAAAGATCAAGCCCTTTCACAACAGTCCATTTCACATCTTGTTTATATGTCTAATTTCCGTCTTTAAATAATAACCTGTTAAATAATTCTTCATTCATTTATCCAGAATTGCTTTAGCAACTTTGAAGTTAATATCTTAGTAACACTTTTTTTCTAGACGTAATTTATTTATCTATTTCCGTGTATACATTTCCATTGCTATTTGTATTTAGTGCGAATTTTCAGATCAAGCCGCTAGGAGCGCCACTTGCGACTTGTCTCCCATTTTAACAAGGCTAAATCCGGAAGTGTCGCGTATTGTCTCTACTCTATTTGATTGAACTTCACTTATTTTAGAACACACTTTCAGAGCCGAAGCTGTCGAAAGTGAAAAGAGAACTGAAGAAAAATCGGACGGAACTGAGTTGAAAACTGAAAGTATCCACACCCCTTCAGTTCGGATTTGTACACAGTTATTTACGACAGATAACTGCGCAGATAACCGGAATGTGTGTAGCCGCTATGGGAGGGGCGTTAATATACAGATGGTCGATGTGATCTTGCGGGCTGTGATGTGAATTATTGAAAGATGGAGGAACTGATAGGCATAGAGAAGGTTCATTTATCAAACAGACTTCATTTCATCATACTCTAGAGAACTAACTATTTCATTCGTGGTAGTCTGAGAGGCTCTTTCATTACACTGAGTCCCACACTTGCCGACTCCAAATGCCACAGAGATTTGTCTTCAAAACGAGTCGTTTAATCGTAATCAATTTTATATTTATGGTCATTTGATTTTTCTAAAGGGGTATTTGACACCACATTTTCCTCGCTGGTTTTTGCTAATAAAAGACGGTTGCCACTTGAACTTCGTCTTAAAACAGTAATCACCACCATCACTAACGTACGAATGCGAAGATACACGATGGCCACAGACGGTTTTTCTCGCAACTCCTTGATATGTATGCTCTTTAATGGGTGTGCTCTTTGGGGCTTTCTGTGTGCTTTTGTCTTATATATGTGCAATTCATCCAGACGGAACAACATCTCCAACAACACAAACATACGAGCTTCTCTGTCAACACCTCCTAAAATTACATCATCGAAAAGCCAAGCACAATTCCTGAATACCACGCAAGAAGTGGTGCATCATTCCTTGAAATTTTGGCGGGGCTGAGGGCAGTCCTATAACTAGCCTACACCTTTCGGCGTGTTTATAGTGAGTAGTTTTCGGCTTTGCTCACCCACTTCCACCTGAAAATAAGCGTTGGTTAGGTCTACATGTATTTGAGGGCTCAATGTCGTTTTTAGATCTACCCAGATATGGACCTTCCCATTCTTTTTAGGAATGCACAGAATCGGGATAGCCCATTCTGAAAATTGTATTTTGGTTATAACACCTTGCTTCTCTAGCCTGTCAACCTCAGTGCGAAGTGAGTAAGGCACCTCATCGGCCTTGTGAAACACAGGCACGGCGTTTTCCTTTAACGATATGTTGGTCGTATGGGAACCTCTTACTAATATCCGCAACTGCGTAGAAATCCCCAGATTTGTAGAGACTTCCAAACAACCATCCTTATGAATAAACATACTTCTCCAAGAAGGAAACAAAGAGTCCAAGCAATGACGGCCTAATATAGCCCGACAAGGCAAGTTACATTGGGTGGTGGCGGTGGTGATCATTGTTTTAAGAGGAAGTACAACTAGGCAACCATCCTCTATATAACACTAATCAGAGTGAAAAATGGAAGGGGTCCGACACTTCGAAAAATGAAGGCATTGACCAAAGAAAGACAAGGGCCTCGAAGGGCGTGAAAATTAAAGACTCCCTAGCCCTCGCAAACCTAATAGCGTCGGGGTCGGAAAAGAACAAGAGTTGACCAAGGGTGGTCGGATAGCATAGATGAAAGTGAGGAGCCTGGCACAAGTAAGTGGAAGCAATGCCAGTACTCAGCTAAGGGCCCCGTGGTCGCCAACCCACGCTCCATAGTTCAGAGCCCCTGGGGCTAGTTACATTGGGACACAATATTTAATGTGTACTGATTATTGAGATTAGGCATAGAAACCCTTACCTCAGCTCTTCCCAGCGTGGTTATTGGCCGCATGCAACGAACCGAAAAATGGACCAAGCCTGACAGTACCAACTGATTAGCAAATGTGATCCTCTACGAGGGTACAAACACTACCCGTGTCCACCATAAACTCAATTAAAGACCCATTGACTAAGAGAGACACAGAGACCGTACCTGAAAATTTTAAAGTATTACATGAGCTGTTTACAAAAAAGTTAAATTTGAATACTTTCGGGGACAAAACCTGGCATTATGACCCTCCTCATGACAAGTAAAATATTTCTACTCTTTTGCACGACAGTTGTCGGGATTCTGCTTTACAAAACACTGCCCACACCGCGTGATCTGTTGAGCGGGTGGAGATCCTGGCCTAGACAGCGCAGAAGACCAATTTCGACGTTGAACCGGACTAGAGCGTCCAGAGTTCTGACTGACTGGGCTACTTGGGCGATAACTTCGTCCACCTGGACTTCCGTCGCAGCCACGGTCGCGGACTGTAGACCTGACGACTGCTGGATTGCGTCCATACGACTGAGTCCGACTCGGTAGACTGGAATACCTTTGAATTTTTGGCGGCAACCTCGAAATCGATGCAAATCTTTATTGCTTGTCCAAAAGTTAATGCAGCAGGCTCCTATGAAAGGCGCCGTACCAACTCACGTCAGTCCTCTCTCTAGGAATGTACCAAAATCACATTTCGTAGAACTGCATCTTGAGGACATAGCAAAATCCATCAATGACTCACCCAGTTGTTAGACACACTGCCAGAACTTGTAGCACGCTGGTGAACAATAAACCCCTTTCACTTATGTGAGGTATGTATAGGGGCTTTGAGCTACCGCCTGAGGCAACAGACTACTTCTTAAGACTTCGTAGACATTCGCACCTAACGCCAAACATAATACTTGAACACAACTTGCCTCACATGAAAATAATATTCAAGTGTTTCAGTATAATTTTCGAAGGGCTCGTCTTTGGTTAATATGGGTAATGGAATTGACATTCCCGATATAACCTCTGTTGAAACCAACGCTCCAGCTTGTTCGTTTGTCGTGGATTTCACAACTTTACTGCAAGGATTCGACATTCCTCGTCACCAATTAATAAATACGAGGACAAGATTTTAATTTCATTTTCAATGTATGGTCTTATTATTCGGGAAAAACTACAGAAAGTCCCCAAAGAACATATATAAAACAAAAGAACAGAGAAAGACCCAAGAACACATTAATGAAAAGGCTAAAAGAACAGACTAATCGTGGTTACAAACCAGTCGTAACACAATAATTTTGATGATGATGATGGTGATGATTATGGTCATCCACTTATACCTATAGAACGTAGAATGTACTGTACACATTTGCATGAAGCTTTAGGAAGAACTAATAAGGAGCTCTGAATGAAAATCGTAGCAAACATTTTCTGAATGCGAGATGTTCTTCTCAGTGATTATTTTTAATAAAATAAAAAATAAATCGCATTCAAATCAGAAAGATCACTTCACCCCGGAAGAGTCAATTTGCAGTAGAAGTCAAAAACAGGTTTGAGGTGATGGCCTACCAGTTGCCTGCTAAACTGATCCATGGTGAGCGGTAAAGGATTCCCTCAGGTTTACCGGCTGAGTTGGTCGTGCGGTTAGAGGTGCGCAGCTGTGAGCTTGCATCCCAGAGATAGTGGGTTCGAATTCCACTGTCGACAGCCCTGAAGATGGTTCTCCGTGGTTTCCCATTTTCACACCAGGCAAATGCTGGGGCTGTACCTTAATTAATGCCACGGCCGCTTCCTTCCAATTCCTAGGCCTTTCCTGTCGCATCGTCGCCATAAAAACTATCTGAGTCGGTGCGACGTAAAGCTACTAGCAAAAAAATGTTAGGTTTCTACTCCGGAGCCGCCACTCATCGTCGAGTAGCTCCTCAGGTGTTCTCGTGTAGGCTGTGTGGACCTCGCACCAGCTCTCGGATGCAGGAAAAGATCCCTAAAGTGGTCAGCAATCGAACCCAGTTCGTTCAGGTGGAAGGCAAGCGCTCTACTCCCAGACCATCGTCCCCCTCACTTTATGAATGATTTTGATGGCAATTTTTTAATTTGGCTTTTTAACTTGATAAGTAGCTATCTGAAATTGCAGAACGTAAAATGTACAGACATTCGTTAGGAATTTCAAGCCATGTCTTTTCTCGCTCTTCTTATGTAAGCCATAATCTAAATTCCTCTTTTACTTATGCCACTTTTCGCGCACCTTTGAGGTCCCAGATGAAAACTGTGGTTTTCGCCTGTTTCACCTCCGGATCAATCAATCAATATCAATCAATACTGATCTGCATTTAGGGCAGTCGCCCAGGTGGCAGATTCCCTATCTGTTGCTTTCCTAGCCTTTTCCGAAATGATTTCAAAGAAATTGGAAATTTATTGAACATCTCCCTTGGTAAGTTATTCCAATCCCTAACTCCCCTTCCTATAAATGAATATTTGCCCCAGTTTGTCCTCTTGAATTCCAAATTTATCTTCATATTGTGATCTTTCCTACTTTTATAGACGCCATTCAAACCTATTCGTCTACTAATGTCATTCCACGCCATCCCTCCAATGACAGCTCGGAACATACCACTTAGTCGAGCAGCTCTTCTTCTTTCTCTCAATTCTTCCCAACCCAAACATTGCAACATTTTTGTAACGCTACTCTTTTGTCGGAAATCACCCAGAACAAATCGAGCTGCTTTTCTTTGGATTTTTTCCAGTTCTTGAATCAGGTAATCCTGGTGAGGGTCCCATACACTTGAACCATACTCTAGTTGGGGTCTTACCAGAGACTTATATGCACTCTCCTTTACATCCTTACTACAACCCCTAAATACCCTCATAACCATGTGCAGAGATCGGTACCCTTTATTTACAATCCCATTTATGTGATTTCCCCAGTGAAGATCTTCCTTACACAACACTATACGGAGGGATGTATTCACTACTACGTGTGTTATGTTGTCTAAAGAGAGTGTTGCGAAAAATACAAACACCCTGTCCTCGAGTGAGAACAATTAATCCGACGAGATTAAAATCGCTGACCAGGCCGGGAATCGAACACGCTACCCTGTGAACGGAAGGCCTCATCGGTGACCATACAGCCGAGGAGTCGAACTATAAATACTAATTAATAATATTGACATGAGAAAGGCCACTTCATTCTGGTTCAGGGATCTGATTTCAGAGCATTAACGTGGTTTAGTGGCTAATGTGATTAGCTGGCTGGGTTCGATCCCGGCTCTGCCTTGCAATTTGAAAAGTGTTATGAGGTCTGGAACGAGGTCCACTCAGCATCGTGAGGTCAAATGAGAAGAGGGGTTCGAATTCCACCTCTGCCATCCTTGAAGAGGTTTTCCGTGGTTTCCCAATTCTCGAGGTAATTGCCGGGATGGTACCTAATTTAGGCTACGGGTGCTTCCTTCCCTCTTCCTTGCCTGTCCCATGCAATCTCCCCCCCCCCCCCACAAAGCCCATGTTCAGCAGAGCAGGTGATGGTGCTTGGGCGAGGTACTGGTTCTCCTTACCGGTTGTAACTCCTATCAGGACACTGTCCTTGAAGCGGTGGAGGTGGGATCCATCGCTGAGTCCGAGGGAAATCCACAGTTCTAGCCCTTCAGGCAAGCTACTGAATGTTGGAAACATCCTAGGGATATGAACTACGAATTTCAGGTAAATAAAATGTGAGAATATATTCCTTATTTATTCCTAAAATTTACAATTCTTTTCTTAGTAGTTGTTATCCGGTCGACTGGATTAGCAATCTGCGTTTTGCTATCACTACAATTGCAAATGTGAGTCAATGCAGAGTATCACTTAAGCCCATATAACTACAATCGGTGTGGATATTTTTTTAAAAAATCCAAAAATCCTGAGGGTATTGAACCAAGGAACACATTACAGAAAGAATTATGTAAATGAGTTAATTTGAATCGGAGAGGAAACGAGTAAGGAAACAAGCGACTTTAGGCTGTTCTGCACTTAGTTTGAAATCTTTTCGGGCCCTTTAGTCCTTCAACCTTCGCCACAGGTTAGAAAAGTCTTAATTTAACGCTTTTCGTAGTATGGGATCCCGTTCCTTGTCTGTTTTCAAGATTAAAACCAACGCTGGAGGGTTGAGCACTCTTGAGATAGGTCATTCTAAATCTTCCTAAAACAAATAAATATTTTGCTGTGTGTGACGCGGTGAGCCTACTGGCGCCAAGCCCGCTGGTGGTGCCAGGTTATTTCTAGCGCGACAAGCATTAATAACATGATACAGAGTCGAGTGCTGAGAATAACCAACCTGCATTCTTATTATAGCAATGGCCGCCCAATCGAACTGTCATGAATATTATCACAAGAAATGAATTTCATAGTTAGTCTGTATTGTCAACCTTCTTAATGGTTGGCTAATTCTACCTTTACAATACTATACAATTTATATTCCTTTTTCCTATTAAAAAGGGTCATGTTTCGTCTCTTTTATGTGGGGCATCTTCAGTTTTTTAACAATTATAGTAAACAACGCATAATATTCCTGATAACAACCTAAAACAATGAGTTATCTAGGATCAATATGACTCATTCAAATCATGCATGAACATAGCTATGTTAAAATATCTTGCGATGTTAATATTACGTCATGAAGGCAGATTGCTGGAAATTGTAAGTTCCATTCGAACTAAACGTACTACTACAGCTATAACGGTAAAATATTCTGAAATTAAACCCTCATTATTGTAGAAGACTTCCTCGTGAACAGTCGAGATTTTCTTCTGAAGACGCGGAACAAAATTCTCCGTAAAGAGTTTCACCTTGTTTTCTTAATTATTAATAATTTCTGGTCATGTTTCAACAGAGATGAACTTGTTAAATTCGAAATAAGGGCATTTGACAAAACTGGTTTTTCGTTACACCAAGATAATTTATGGTACTGTATGATCAGTAGGGAATGATAAATGGAATTGTTGTAGATGTTATTATATCGGAAAGTGAAACGACATTTCTTCAAGAAAAGGAATTTACTCTCTGATGGATTAACTTTGATTATCTGCTACATCAAAGAACCATGATGGTAATTTCATCTCTGGCAATTAAGGATCCACTAATTCCATTATTCCTTGCCACTTTAAAGTAAGTGGTTAAATTGGATAGTGTGGAGGGATCGCTTTTTGTCATAGTAATTTTCTTAGTTTTATAGATCGCAAACCAATGATTTCAAGTTGTTAGCAACAGAGTAATCAGAGGAGCGATGTTTATTGTATGAAAATAGCTAAGTGGAATGCCTTACTCACCGCTACGTCAAGAAAGGCACAACAAAGTTCTCTCTTCTCCCTTTTTGTGTTTGCGGACAGCTGTTCACCAAAGAGGTATTGGGTAGAGTTTAAACATCTTTGATGTCTGGAGAGTGACAGCCAGTGCCAAGATGTAAATCAAGTATTCTCCTCAGAACAGAGAAAATAATTATTGACCACAACTTTTAAAGTCATATACAATATCTCTTTGAAAATTAGGACTTTTTCTAATTTTTCCAAATTCACCCGCGACTTTAATAAAGTGTATGGGTATTTTTGTGCCTAAGAGAAATAGTATATATATACACACACACATTCGGAGGCTTTACGATTCTTTAGAATTCTTAGTGCACGCCATCAGTCACACAATGTACAACTCGACTTAACCTGAACACAAATGTCAAGAAACTGCGTTCAGCACTTTCCACGTGATGCCAACAGGAACTAAGAAAGATAGAAAGAAAGAAAGAAAGAAAGAAAGAAACAAGCAAACAAACAAACAAACAAACAAACAAACAAACAAACAAACATACGTATATACACTTGAAGTGTATAGAAGGCAGTGCATGGCTACTGTGACTCCAGTAGATGGCACCGAGGTCAAGTGTAGTATTCGATATGTAACCACACTGTAGTGAGTACAGCGCTCTACGCTTTGCATAAAAGCAAGTTCCACGGATGAAGGGTGGGTCTCGTCCGTGGTCGGACAGCTCTGCATTCCGACCGGCCAACCAAGCAGAGGAGGGGTGGCTCTACGCCTCTGTGTTCAGGTGACGGAGAGGTGCTGGTCCACACTGTCGGTTGTCCTGTCCATTTTCCTGCACTAAGGCGAATGGCGGGACAATTCCCAGTACCGGCCACAGCCGCCAATCTTCTCACCTTCTCCTTCTTCGCCTGACTGTTTAGAAAGCCCGCCTCCCCCCTTCAGGGGAGGAATGAGAACATATAGTAGTAGTACAAAATCAATCCATCACGTCGAAAAAATAAATGGAGCAGGTGCTAATAAGAGCGACGAAATGTTATAACTCGAATTACCTTTCTTATTTTTTCTTGTTTCTTTTACTTCTGGACCCCCTGTGCGTGTTGGCGGTAGAATAACACCACACTACACTCTGCCGGCCGTAATGCCTCCTTTTGGGAAAAGAAGAAAAGATGGAGAGATCCATCTCGGATTTTCAAAAACTGGATTTAGAGGAAGCGAATTCTCATCAGCGATCTCGCGTATCACCGGGACAAATCTTCCTGGAGAAGAAGATAGAACGTTCATGAAGGACACAAAAATGTAGCGAAGTAGCTTCCGACAATAATTCTTTACTATGTGCCAATTTGCGATCGGAATAAACTGAATCTTTTTCTTTTAAACGACACATGTCAAGATTTTGCCACAATTGATTTAAGGCAAGTAGTATAGTCTTTAAGTATAGATCTATCGTTTTCTGCAGAAACTACACACGTCACTGCATTGCTTTACCCGGTAACTCTGCCTGGTAATAATAGTTTGTTGGAGAAACAGCACTTATCACTGACATGTGCACTTTATCCGCGAAATGAACTGGCTTGCTGTATCCAATCGGCTGTTCCACGCATCCAGCTGGCAGACATTGCACCTATTATTGAAATGAGCGGGAACGTGCAATATACAGACATGGAGTGCAGTGCAATTGCAGAAATCGTTCAAATGAATGTGAAAAGGAAGAGGAAGCTATATATAAACGAGAAGTAATTAAAAAGGCTAGGATTTCTGGAGAAGAATATGTTAATTATCGAGGCAACATTGTACCTGAAAGAAAACCAGGAGGAGATTGCACGTAAGACTTTTAAGGGTATATTCTTTGCACAACATAAATAACGTGTTAAATGTCTTTAAAGCCATCTAATACATTATATTACTGTTCTCAAATAGGTGCCGTGGGATGTGTTTCCAGCGTACAACTTCTGAAGACAGGGAACAGATCCATACACAGTTCCTGGAGTTCCAAGCAAAGGATGAACAAGACGCATTTCTGCTGGGGCTTGTTGCAAGAATGGACGTTTAAAGTAAGGCATGGGGACAGGGAGAAACCGAAAGGACACGTTTTGTATATAGTGTAACTACTTCTCATGGTAGAATTCAGGTATGCAAAAAGGCACTTATGCAGCTGTCACAGCTGGACGACTACGTAGGATTTGTAGCCATGTTGCTCTCTCAACTCCAGCCATTTTTTGGGTTAAACACTCGCGCACTACCCGTGTCACAGATCCTTGCACCAACATTAATAATTACAGGACGTCATATACACATGTAAACACAGAACATACTTTCACACAAGGTTTAATTCTCCAGACATTTATAAACCACAAACAATCACACCATTTTCCTTTTTACACACTCCCAGAATTCTCCATTTCCCATGAGTACGTAACCAAGTTCAAGGAAGTAAACATCACAAAGAACACATATTACTGGTTTCACACATCCTCCCCCCCCCCCACCCCGTTGATTGTTGCACAAAGCAACAATTAACTATGCTCAAAGGTTCAGTTTTTCAGGAAATTTTACTCTCCTTCCGCTTCTCGTCACCTGTACCTCCCTCTGTGGAGACATTGTAGGTTGTCGGACTCTGTCACCAACATCAATGACAGGACTAACATCTGAAGGTGAAGATCCCTCCAACAAGTAGAGCCTCTGTAAAGGCCGAGTAAGTTCACCAGAAGAAGCCTTCAACCGTATCACTCGTACCACACCGTCTCTTCCAGGATATACCTCAAGCACCTTGGCAATAGGCCACTCGGTCCGTCTCTTCTGGTCGCAACCAATGAGTACGATATCCCCTTCCTTGATTTTTGTTGTTTCTCCACTTGATTTCTGATGACAATGTAGAAGCTGACCCAGATATTCATCCCTGAATCGCTTCCTCAAGTCCTGACATAGTTGCTGAATATAACTCATCCTTTGTGATAAACACTTCTCATCTATCAAGTCCAAATCAGGAGTACTCACATTGGGCATGTCTTGTAGAAACATGCTAGGCGTGATTGGACTCAAATCTTCAGGATTTTCTGACATGTAAGTGTGAGGTCGAGAGTTTATCAGAGCATTCGTTCTTCGTAGTTTAGAGATGCTCTTCCCAGCACACGACGAAGGGCTCTTTTGACTGTTTGGACGATCCGTTCCCACCAACCTCCCCACCAGATAGCGTTTGGAGGGTTGAACTTCCACTGAATTCGTAGCAACGGGGCATCACCTTCTATCTTGCTCCAGTCAATGGATCTGAGCAGGTTATTACTCCCAACAAAATTGCTTCCGTTGTCGCTATAAATTATCTTAGGCCTTCCTCTTCGCGCAATGAACCTACGAAGACTCATAATAAATCCATTTGTTGAAAGACTGGTTATTAGTTCTAGATACCCTATACACGGCACAAGTGAATAGTACAATCCACGACTTCTGTCCTCCTTTGAGGATTAGTGGACCTGCAAGGTCTGTTCCAACAACTTCAAACACAGATGCGCCCTTCACTCTATCTTCTGGGAGAGGGCAATGCACTTCTGGAACTAGAACTTTGGCTTCATATCGTCTGTATTTCTTGCACGATGCAATCACATTTCTAACAGTTCTTCGACCTTTCAGTATACAGTATCTCTGTCGCAGGTGAGCTAGTAGTATATGAGTTCCTCTATGAGGCAGTCTTTCGTGTTCCTCTTGAATCAAAAGCTGAACTAGTTTATGCTTGTTTGGCAAGACAACTGGGCAATTGAAGTTATCATCATCCTTCCTTTCAAATTTTCTTCTTCACCCGCAGGATTCCTTCTGCATCCTTGAAGACATAACTGAGATTTCAAACTGGAAACCCTTTCCTTGGTGAACGTTTCCTTTTGTACCAGATGTATAAGTTTCTTTTCAGCCCTTTCTATCTCTTGCATCCCCCTGTGGGTGGGGGCAGTAGAATAACACCCACGGTATCCCCTGCCTGTCGTAAAAGGCGACTAAAAGGGGCCTCAGGGGCTCTGAACTTTGGAGCGTGGGTTGGCGACCACGGGGCCCTCAGCTGAGTCCTGGCATTGCTTCCACTTACTTGTGCCAGGCTCCTCACTTTCATCTATTCTATCCGACCTCACTTGGTCAACTCTTGTTCTTTTCTGACCCCGAAGCTATTAGGTTTGCGAGAGCTAGGTAGTCTTTCATTTTCACGCCCTTCGTGGCCCTAGTCTTTCTTTGACCGATATCTTCATTTTTCGAAGTGTCGGATCCCTTCCATTTTTCCCTCTGATTAGTGTTATATAGAGGATGGTTGCCTAGTTGTACTTTCTCTTAAAACAATAATCACCACCATCACCACTATCTCTTGCACTGTTAGCTTCCCTTTATACCTTTCATTTGTTTGTTTTGCACTATTCTTTACAAATCTGAATATCCATGCCACCATCCTCACTATCTTGGTATACTTCGAAAAGTACTCCATAAACCATGAGGTAGAACTACCACCTGTCATCACTACCCCTTTCTCCTCTTCCTGACAACAGGACTCTATGCCCACAACCGTATTACTGGGCCATTCCTCCTCAGGTAGCTTTAGCCATGCTGGTCCCTCCCACCAGGCAGTTTCTAAGAGTTCTTTAGCCGAGAATCCTCGCGGCGGCAAGCCAGCAGGGTTTTGTTTCCCAGGAACGTGGTTCCACTCATCTCTTTGCGTGAAGTTTAGTATCCCCTTTATTCTGTTCTCTACGAAGGTTCCCCATCTTCCATCCCTCCTAATCCAACTCAATACAATAGTCGAATCAGTCCAACAATATTGAGGAGTCTCCATGAGACTTAAACTGTTCTTGACAGTGACTAGCAGTCGGACACCAATGCAGCAAGATAACAATAGTTACTTTCTTTACAGGTGCAACTCGTGACTTCGCTAGTAACAACTGCACTGTCGTCCTACAGTTACTTTCACTTCTTAAAAATACAACAGCAGCATAGGCTGAAGCACTAGCATCACAGAAGACATGTAAAGTGTATGATGTTCGATCGCTGCTTGAAGTAAATCGTCTAGGAATTTCAACATCAGCCAAACAATGCAATTCTTCCAACCACCTTTCGAAGTTTCTTTGCACATCTTCCGAGACCTCAGCATCCCAGCTTTCCTGCAATAGTTTTTTCGGTACAACAGTGACAGGACATGTATACCCTACAGAATCAAATACTGCCTGACAGACAGACAAAATCTTGTTACAGGTGGCTCTATATTTTGTACTTTTCCTATACAAGATAGGCTATCAGTTGTTGTTCCATAGTAATCCGAGTATCGGTATGGTTTCTTGAATCGCGTCGCTTTCATTTAGTGCAGTGCTTGCCCAACCTCTTAACTCAAACTTTGCCATGGCCATCAAAAGAGAAGCCTCTTGAATAAAACAGTTTAATTCTTCTTCCGAACTGACTGAAACAACACAGTTGTCCACATAAAATGAATGCTTGAGTTTTTCTGCAGTTTCATAGTACCCAGCAGGACAATTATCAAGATGATGCTCTATAACAGCTCCTAGAATGAACGGGCTGCAATTTACACCAAATACAACGCGACAATGGCGAAAAATCTTAACCTTCCTGGTCGCATAATCATCCCACGAAAGGAATTTCAGATAATTACGGTCCACTTCGTTCACAGAGATTTGCAGAAATGCCTTCTTTATATCTGACACTACTCCTATTTCCCTTTCTTGAAATCACAGTAGGATGGATGGTAGAAGTTCCAGCAAGTTGGGGCCTTTCTCCAAACAGTCATTTAGGGACAGCTTTCCTCCTTGTTTACTGGAAGCATCAAACACGGGTCAGCACGTCGTAGTTGAATCACTCTTGAAAACTCCACGATGAGGCATAAAGTATCCCTGCTTGTTTCTAATGTCATCATCAACTTCTTCAATGATATTTTCTTGCAGCCAGTCTTGTAGTACTGAATGATATTCTTCGGATCTGTTCTCGGAGCAAGTTTTGAAGTAATCGATGCAAGTATTTTCTCCGCCACCATTCTGTTATTTTCAAGATCCTCTCTTCTTTCACACCAGGGTAGGCAGACTTCATATCTACCATCTTTGTTAACAGCGACTGTTCTCTTGAAATGATTCAGAACTGCTAATTCTACCTCCTCTCTGTTTTTCTTGTCTGCTGGATCTGTAATCCCGAGCACATCTAACCTCCAGAGTCTTGCCAGATCTTCACTATGTGTTAGTAAGGATGTTACCAGATTAGCCGTGTTACCATGCCCTACATTTCGTGTTGATCCAATTATCACCCAGCGAAGACGAGTTTCTTGTGCCACTAAGCCACACTGTAGTCCTAGCATACTTCCCGTGAACAAGCTTCCTGTATAATCAGCTCTAATTAAAATTTCAATAGTAGGATGACCAGCTCCAATGTCAGAGACTACAATGCCTTTATCCTTTAATTCTTGCAGGCAAGCACTTTGATTAATGCGGGGAATTGAACCACATATAGGAACTTGCTCTAAGGCTTCAATCTCAAATGAATAATTTCCTGTCATACTCTGAAGTGATACTCGATATCTCTTGTGTACTTGTCTTTGCGATGAGATTCCCCCAAATAGAACTGTATCAGATTCTCAGATCCAACACAAGAACAAGCCGTTCCCAGAGCAGTCTTCTTTAGAATATAGGAACGCTGCGATCCAGTATCTATTATAGCCCTTACTACACGCTGACTACCCTTACCTGTGATAACTACCGTTAGAGTCTCCAGCAGGATATCTGGAGAACAACAGTGGTTTGCTCCAACGACACTCGTGTTTTCCCTCCTATTCTCTTCTGACAATATTGGTTTCTCGTTATTTCTAGTCAGATCAGAACACATTATCGGATAATGTTTTTTCCCACAGATCAAACATTTTAGTGAGGATTTACAACTTACAGACCTGTATCCGGGTTTTAAACATGTGAAACAAGCCCGTTTAGATTTTAACATGTCTGTCTTTTCCCTAAGAGACACCCTTTGCGCTTTAAGACACTCCTGACTCTCATGAAACTTCTCACAAAATACACAAACATATGATCGTGTATTCTGTTTTTCACCAGTCAACAGATTATATGCAGTAGGTACACTTTCATTCTCTGATTCTTTTATTTCATTGGATGTTTTACCTGATCTATGAGTCAATTTAAACCCAGTCTTAGCTAACATTATCCTCTCCTCTCCTTCCACATAAGCCTTTAGAAATTCTAGCACTGTAATCACTTGCCTGAGTCACACTTGAACTACTCCTCATCCAGATTATCAAAAGCTCCTCTGGAATGCTTAATTCAACAAGTGGAAACAAAATTACCGCATGCTTGTCAAAACTCACTTCAATGGATTCCAGTGCTCTTAAGTAACACTCAAGTTTATCGTACAGTTGTAAAGTATGTTCCTTACC
The DNA here is from genome assembly GCF_040414725.1 of Anabrus simplex. Lineage (NCBI taxonomy): Eukaryota > Metazoa > Arthropoda > Insecta > Orthoptera > Tettigoniidae > Anabrus > Anabrus simplex. The sequence continues at coordinate 516,164,477 of NC_090267.1, forward strand.
TTTCACACTGGTGGCATTTTTTATGACCAAACCTAGGAGCTCTCTGATGTATAACTCTGACAGCAACTCCTTCTTACCAAATATTTCAGTCAGTCCGTCCACTGCCTTCTGATAGTTTTCTGCAGTCGGTGGATAGCTGTCGATGATTTCTCGTGCTCTTGTTCCTGGAACTGTCGCCTGGATCAGGTACTGGAATTTGTCTTCTGCTGCTATGTCTCCATCTTCATGAATTCTGCGAAACTGACTCCAAAAGGAAAGCCAGTTCTTTATGTCATCGCTAAATTTAACCAACTCTATTTTTGGTAATTTCATCTTCTTTTTATGTGACTCAACAGAACATGCCATCTCAAATCTATCATTTTCTTGGGTTACACCTAACCTCTGAGTGTGTGCTTCTATTTTGAATCTCACAGTGTCCATTTCATCCCTATATTCTTCAATATTGGTATACTCATCTTCATATTTCTTATCACTCCCTTCTTCCTGCAAAACCAAGTCCAGTATTTGCTCATATAACATTGAAAGTTCTTGAAACAACCGTTCCAATTTTACGGACATTAACCTAAGATCTTCGTCATTTATCACGTTTTTATTTAGCTCATCTAGTAAAAGTCGGGAGGTTTTCGTGAATGATATCCTCACAGGTTTCCGTTTATTACACACATTCTCCATTGTGGCACGTACAGTTATACTAATCACGTCGGGGTCACCAAATAAAATGTCGGATGAGACACTCGCGCACTACCCGAGTCACAGATCCTTGCACTAACATTAATAACTACAGGACTTCATCTCCATATGTAAACACAGTTCTAAGCACAGAACATACTTTCACACAAGGTTTAATTCTCCAGACATTTATAAACCACAAACAATCACACCATTTTCCTTTTTACACACTCCCAGAGTTCTCCATTTCCAATGAGCACGTAACCAAGTTCAAGGAATTAAACAACACAAAGAACATATATTACTGGCTTCTCACACCATTGATCGAAGAGGAAAGTCTACTCCAGCCAATGCTAAACCAGGTGATGTTATACAAGCAATAATTGACCATATCAAGAGTTTTCCTACAAAAATAGCGCATTATACAAGCAAAGAAGTGAAAAATCTTAATCCTAAACTGAACTTAGTATTGATGCACAAACTTTTTGAAGGAAAACATCCTAGCATGAAAGTATCTTATAGCTTATACAGAAATGTTTTTAAGGAAAGATTCACCCCGTCCTTTGGTCGTCCGCATGTGGATATATGTTCCCGTTGTGAAGAACTCTCAGTAAAAATTAACACCCCATCTTTAAATGACAAAGCAAAGAAAGTTGTAGTAGCGGAATTACTTATACACAAAAGGAGGGCAAAAAAAATTTACTCCAAAATGAAATTTGTCAAAGAGAAATCTTGGAAGACGATTGAATTGCTGCCATTACATTCGATTATATGCAAAATTTGCCCCTGCCAGATATCCCTGTGCAAGATATTTTTTACTTCCGTCAGTTAACAGTGAATATATTTAGCATCACATCACCGGGTCCTAATAAGACGAAGTTTTGTACATATCATGAGGGGCAAGGACATAAAGGTCCGAATGAGGTTGTCTCTTTTCTTTTTGATTTCATTAACAATGAAATGCCTAACTCAGTACAACACCTCCATGTGTTTTCAGACTCTTGCCCTGGACAATATCGTAACCACATGGTCATACGATTTTTCTTAGCCTTCGTGACTATGGGCAGATTTCAGACAATTAATCAGTATTTTCCTCAAAGAGGACACTCTTATTTACCCTATGACAGGCATTTTGCTGCAGTAAAAAGAGTGTTAAGGAAAAATGACAGAATTTACGTTCCCAAAGATTATAGAGAGATGATTATACTGTCCACAAGTCAAAGAAAGTTTACAGTTAAAATGGTTGAATCCAAAGATATTATTGACTTCAAATATTGGTGACCTTCAGTCTTTAAAAAAATTGCCTATCTGTGGAATCAATGAATCGCAGACTTCCACGAGACCAAAGACAATCGTTCCAGATATCGTTCTTGAGCCACTTCAGATACTCAAGTGAAATGCCGAATACTGTTCAAGCTCGAGATTTCATTGATGGTCTAGTGGTACATACGTTCAATCTAGGTATCAGGAATTCAATGGGTGTCATAACGTTCCCTACAAAGTTAGCATATCCAAGAGAAGATATAAGGATAACAATGCAGTATATTCCAGAAGAGCATCTTGATTTCTACAATGAGATTATTAATTGGCCAGTTACCGAAAGCAATGTGTTCGGTGATGACTAGAATGAATACTGACTAAATAGTTTTGTAAAACAGCGAAAATAAAGATATTTTGTAACAAATTAATTTTTGTCGCCCATTTTTTGGTAAAACAGCACATGTCAAGCGGATATAATTTCCGACAAACCTAAACTACTGCAATATTAATTCCTTTATTTTCCAATAAAAACATAGATTTCAATGTCCTCTACTTATAAAGCATAGTGTTTTTACAACGTGTATATTGTTTACCGTTCCTGTACGTCTTAGGTGGATATCTCCAAACTAAGATTTATTGAAAAAACGATTCAACTATGTTTGTTAATGCAGTAAACAGACAAAGGTCACCGAATTAATGCGATGTCATTTAATACAATCAGGTTTCATGCACGTATCACCACACGGGCTGGCTTCGTTTGCTGATGGCAGTCTGTTAACTCTAGAATTTAAACAAGTAATCCCTGTGGGTAGGAGTGGTGATATGACCTGAATATCCCAAGGGCTCTCAACTCGATCACGGGTCCGCTAGCTGGGGCCATGAAATGCTACGATGGGCAGCGAAAGGCTGGATTTAGAAATCTTTCCTATTCAACCTCGCTTGTTCTCATCCGACTCCAGCAGCATTTGCTAAGCCCGGGGAGTCAAGTCCCTCGTAGTTCTTCCCTTTTCCTTTGGCAAGAACTTTATTCCTGCGGGATGGTTGGTCGTGTGGCTGTTGCAGCCCTCGGTTAATGTGGCTGGTGTGAGAGTTTGTAGAAGCTCAGAGCCAAGGAAATAAACCGTCTAAGATTGAAAAGCGTCGACGCAGACGAATATCAAACCCGCGGCCCTAAGAACCGCACGGCAAGACGCTGCTATGGAGCCGGACATTTCTCGCCTGATTAATGTTTGCGAGATGATCACCATCACTACCACTCAGAAGCGACCAAACAGACAGACGGGCAAACAGACAGACACAAACACACACACACACACAAAAACACAATGAAATGTACATCTTCCCGATACAAACACAACGAGATCTGGACAGTTCACACGGCACAGTGAATACCGACTGATATTTTAGAGAGTTTCTTGAATTATTTCAGTGCCAGAGAAGCGCTGTATACTTTAAATATTCTGGCCTTGAACCAGCAGCAAGAGATATTTGCTTATTTCATAGTGTATCAAACAGAACTGATAGGGTTCAACACACAATACTCATTCAGGAGCTCAAACGAGTAAGAGATGACAGCAAGGGTATCTGACAGTCAGTCACCAACAAGTCAACTATCCAAAGCGGAGTAAGGAAAGGTTGTTTCTCTGCACCATTATTCATTCTGTATTCAGTACCGCAAGAAGGCAAAAAGTGCGGTGGTATTCTTACCAGCACAATGAGATATGCTGTCCTGCAACCTCAGCAGTCGCTGGAAAATATGAATACAGCAAGCGAAGAAATGGCAATAAAAATAAATATTAGTAAGACCAAGTTCATGGTCTTCAGGAAAAAAGATCATCCCAACTACAAATTATTCTTATGGAATGGACAAATCGAGAGAGTGAACAACTTTGAACACCTGGGAGTTATAATATCTGAACAACTGGACAGTGGGGGAATAACAGTGGCACTCTTGTAAATCTAAAACTAAGGCAGAGTATGGTCAAAGATTATGCATGGTCTGTTCTGTTACACGGTCGCAATCAAGAAGCACCTAGAAGCCTTCGAAATGTGGACGCGTGGTAGAATGCTCAAATGCTCGGGTAACAACTACTACCAATACTAGACAGTGATGCCGTGTGTCAGGTCAGGAGAAGGAGCCGCATTAGTGCAGGGGAAAACCATTCTCAGAACAGCTGACGGTGGGAACCAACCCCTCTCCGTCTCCCCAGTACAGAGGGGTAGAGAGCCACTGCTCGGTTGGCCGGTCGGAGTGCAGAGCCGTGTCCACGTGTTGGACCGAGATCCACTCTGCATCCACCGAACAAAATAAGGAAGAGAACTTATGAATACAGTCAAATGTAGGAACATCGTGGATAAGGAACATGAAAGAGTGGAGTGAAATTTCTAGTACTGAAAAACTGGCAGCAGGTCGCAACGTCCTCGCCGTAGAGATCGCTAAAGTCAAGAGGACGTGCCACTGCACAGTAAGAATAAGAAACAAGTATGGGGCTTCTTTATGCCAGTAGCTTTACTGCTAAGTTCAAAAACAAAAACTTTTTCAGGATAAAATTCCAGCCTATGAGGTTCCTTCATTCAACAGAAAGTCTCAACGAACCATCTTCAAAATTTCGAGCAAATTCCTGGCGTTCCACATACAGCTACCTCGCAGAATGGATGGTTCCTTGTGCAAGCCTCCCTTCAGGTCACTAGGAAAGTTGGTCAACGTGTAAGGCACTGAAAAAGCTGCGCATGGGAGTTGGCAGATCCAGGACCAACATGCGAAGGAATGCGACTGCACACTATGCGAATGCGACGAAGAACAATAAATGGATCATCTCCTTTTGTTTTTTACAAGGTGCTTTACGTTGCACTGACATAGATATTACTTATGCCGACAATGGGTCAGGAAAGGTCTCGGAGTGTGAAGGAAGCGGCCGTGACCTTAGTTAAGGTACAGCCCCAGCAATTGCCGGGGAGAACCACCGAACCATCTCCTTGTCTGCAAGTTGTGTTCTCCTCATACCCTGATTGATGCCACCAAGGAAGCTTATGAACTGGCAGATAGCCGTCACACTACATTTGTGTAGGGTAGATCCATGTTACTAGAAGTGATGTGCTTGTAGGACCAGTTTTTGGATTATTTTATTATCTTTGAAGTTGTATGTTGTCTTTCTGACTCCATTAAACAAATAAGCGTCCCTGTTAGCTGACAGCGATTCCCAAGTAGTAATCACATATTCTTCTTCTTGGTTCGAATGGGCCTACTTTGAACCACGCTTGTTCAACTGTTGGGTTTTGAGTTTTGCCCAATTACTGTCTCTCTTTCATCTGTCCACGGGGTACCTTTCTTCCGTTTCTTTTCTGAAAGGCATGGACTTCTTTCAGAATATGTCGTACAGGCCGTCTACTTTCAAGATCTGATATACGCAGTTCTCAGTTTCTGTCAGACAAATGGTACGAATCTTCTTGTTCTGCCAGGCGATTGGTGCGCTCCACTGTTCAACACGTAGAGGCATAATTTTTTTGTATGAATTTATGTTCGATTTCGTAAAACGGAAACATTTTCGCATTATTTCGCGAAATCGGGCTGACTCCATCGCTTTAATTTCGCATTAATAACTTCCTAAAATTATTCGTAAGAAGATTAATTCGTGAGATTCGTGAATTATTTATGTGAAAGATAGATAAATAAAGAGAAGCAATATTGATAATTATTCATTATTCCTTATGTAATCTTGATTTTAAAATATAATGCTTCCAGTTTACGGACCCTATGAGCAACATTTTCACACCATTCATAGCAGGGACTGGCTGCATAAGGAATGGCATTACTAGCATCGCTCATACCTCAGTCACTTTCGCATTGTCAAAGTAAAGGATAAGACAGGGACGGATTAATGAAAGTAATAAAATTGCTTTAGCCCATACCAGAAGGCATAGTGCACTGTAAACACTACACCTCGCTAGCAAATGCATTCTGAAAAGTTAAGACATGGAAAGTGAAACAGAAACTCACACTCGAATGATTTTCTCAAATGACATGCAATAAAAATGATTCGCCTTGGATCTACCATACCTACACGGTCACACTTCGCTTATTATTATTATTATTATTATTATTATTATTATTATTATTATTATTATTATTGGATGAATGGCCAGTGTTGCCGCTTTCAATTCAGAGGATCCCGAGTTCGATTCTCGGCTATGTCATAAATTTTAACCGCATCTTCATTACATTACAAAAACCGTCGCAAGAAACATGTTTGTTTAATTGTTTCCGTAGTTTTTTTTACGCAAAGTTACATAACCTCAGAACAGATTTTACACACGCAATTGCACAACCCTGTGAGAGCGCTACTTAAGTCGACTGACGAAAGGAGCATCTTCATTTTATATTCCAGAGTTATCGATCACCTCGTAGAGCAGTGAAAGACGCTGGAGCAGACTCCAAAGTGGGAGCTATTGACAGCGAACATGACGAGGACACAACGTACTGACCTATGCGCGGGTTTCTTGGCAGTGCGAATTCTGAGTGGCATGTCTATTCTTCTAAGTGTGTACTTTAGAACACAAAGTGTAAAATGTGATGGCCACTTCTTCAAGTTATTTATTTCAGCAAGAAAGTCTACAAAAGGAATCACAGTCAGTTACTTATCATCTGAAAAGTTAAAACATGGAAAGTGAATTACAAACTGACAACCAAACGGCCAGCTTCAGTTTTCTCAAATCACATGCAATACCATACTAACACAGTTACAATTGGTATTTTGTTTCAGAGAAAGTCATTTTGAAAACTAGTCGCTTGCTGACTAGAAGAAAATCGAATTATGGCTGGGGTATTTTGTAACATATATGGCGGGAAATATTGGACGAAAAGATAGTTGCAGGTTCATCTTGTAGTCTTTTACGAACTGTTCAACCCTAGTTTAATCAAAACAACTATTGTTAATGTGAATCTTATTGAGTTACACTTAGCATAGAACCACTTTATCCTTAGGTTTAAAATGAGGCTCATAGAAAGTATTATTGCAGCATTTGTCAACAATGTCCATCAGTGTTAGTAAGAAGTTGCATCTTTGTGTATATCTGCAAGAAAATGGACCTGAAGAAGCGGAGAACACAACGAAAAGGCATTCTACGTGCTATATTCGAGTATATGCGGTCTACGCAAGTACCAATCATATCAAAACGTTTCAATTTACGAGTTATTTTTTCCGAAACTTGCGATTCACATAAAAAATGTAGGTCAGCTGAAATGTATGTTAAAGAGGTGCCTGGAATTGGAGAAGACGTGATATGGTCAAGCTTGAAGTTTCACGTAGAATTCCAACCACAATTTTCATTTAAAAAATCGCACATACGTTGACTGGGATTCGAACCGCTGTCGCCTTGGTGTGACTCGACTATCGCACACCTGTGCTGTTCTTGTCACCGTTGTTAAGGGCTACGATTAGTGGGTGATATTTTTCATAAGTCATGTATGTAATGTCGTCATGTGTGTTAACTTCCACTTTTCGTTAATTCCATGCTTTGTCCTATCTCGAATTACAAGATCAGATTATTGTGTTTTTGTATGTTACAGCATTATATGAAATTGATTGAATATGATTTCTACATCATCATACACTAAAGGCTAAGCCTCTCAATGCCGCTGTTTTCTTCACTTACTTGTAGTCTTTACATGCTATCAAGTTTCTCACATTCACGATGTATATCTTTCTTGGTCTTCCTCTTCCTTTCTTTCCTAATATTTTTCCTTCAAAGATGTTAACTAGGAAGTCATGATGTCTCAGACCTACAGGTTTTATCTTCCTTCTTTCCATATCCTTTATGAGTCTCCGTTGTTCATTGACTTCCTTTAGAACATCTCGTTTCATCTTTTTTCAGACCAGAATGTCCTCGTTATTTTCCTCCAAATCTACATTCACAAAGTATTTCTTGTTTCGTATGCACAGTTTAGCAAGAGCTATTCTTGTTTCTGTTGTATTCGGTTATAATGCTTCTAAGTATCAGAAATGTTGCACTTGTTCTATTTTGGAATTTCCTTTTCTTATGTTTGTATTATCTTTGCTCACAACTACAATTTTGGTTTTGTTACTATTGATTTTAAGTTTGTAATGATTCAATGTATCACACACAACAGTCAACATTCCATTTAACTCAGAGTCTGCTACTATGGAAATGCCGTCAGCAAATCTAATACTTATGTAGAAAATCTAATCTAATAACTTCTACAAAATTCATTATTTACGACACAATTTAGGAAGAAATATGTATTCAATTATTCACAATACAGAGTTCCGATGACAAAAGGAATTGTTTACAGCAAAAACCTGACGATTATTTTGTTACATTTCAGCACGACAAACACGCTTCAAATAGTCAAAAAATTGAATCAAATACTGTGTTACACGATTTAATGTAAAAGCAACCATTTCTTATGGGCTCGTCATAATGGTGTGTGAAGATGCCGGCAGTTCATCGCCTCCTAAACACACCCAAGTCGCGAACTGGTGGGTGGTTATAGCTCAATAAAACGAGAGGAAATTAATCAGTGTTATGGTCATATTGCGTTCACTTCTCGGCTCAGAAGTAATCCCTGACGTTGTAAAGCGACTGCAAATAGTCCAGCGGGACATGGAGCAGCCACATTAATCAACACCGCGAGCAGACGACGTCTTGAAAATAGGAGTGAACGGTATGAACGACAGAAATGGAATAAATATGAAACTGGTTACAAAAACTGTTCACGAACTTTAAAAATCTCTCAAACACTTATGTCTATAAATGTGCCTCTGCTCTCATCTGACGTGGCCGTGTTTCGCCACGGAATTCTGCGCTGAATACAGAATTGTATACACGTTGTAAGACTAAATATAAATGCGGGGAATTTTCATTTTCATAACAGTGGCAATCCCCTTCCTACAACCGGCCACAAAACCAAGACAATGAGACCAATGGTAAACCATGTGCCCAAACACAGCAAAACCTTTTTTCATGAACAGCATTAATATAAAAATAATTCCGGAAAATCGAATATCAGGTACGCTCCACTGTTCAGCAGGTAGGGGTATAATTTTTTCGTACTAATTTATGTTCGATTTCGTAAAAAAAGAAACAATTTCTCGCATTATTTCTGGGAATAGGGCTGACCCCTTCGCTTTAATTTCGCGTTAAAGATTTCCTAAAATTATTCATATGAAGTTTAATTCGTGAGATTTGTGAATTATTTATGTGAAAGATAAAAAAAATGAAGAGAAGCAATTTTGATAATCATTCATTATTACTTATGTAAACTTGATTAGAACTATAATGTAGCCCTAATCAAGATTACGTAACAAATTACCCTTTCACCCTCCATCGCCATACTGTACTATTAAGGGATTCTATAGAATATTAATACCATGAGATACTTCTGTCGAAATGAGAAGTCCTTATTCTGTTTTGTGCTTCCCATCACACAGGTGATATCGGAGTACTAATTCAAGATCGTCTTTTTCCATGAATTTGGCTGCGTTTTCGTACTTATCGCAAAGTAAGTAAATTTCGCTTTAAACTGGCTGTTTCGCTTTAATTCGCGAAAACAAAATCAATAATTTCTTAACTGGAATCATATGATTCGTTGAGATATCTCAAAATCGCTTCAACATATTTCTTGTCTCGCTCATCGTTAGTGCGAAAGCAATCATGCCTCTATCAATAGGACTAACTGTTTAGACGGCGTATTCAATTTTAAGAGTCCAAAGCGTACGTTTTCCTCCGACTCACTTCACATTTTCTTTCGGTACGTAGCCTACTTACGAGACAGCCTGCATTTTTACCAAAGCTATAAGCTGTGCTCCATCAGTCTAGTAGTTTTTACTTGAAAATCACCGACAGGCAAACATACAAACGTTGAGATGTATTATTGCGCCATTTTGTCATTAAATCATTGTTCTTGCGGGAAACATTTGATATTCCGGGGTGGTACATAGCCTATGTTACCCGAATGACATAATCTTCCAAATGACGAAAGAAATCGGTCTAGCAATTTCTGTGAGTATTCGTTACATATACACAGTCTCTCTTTACGTATTAGTACCAAAAAAAGATAATGGCAACTACAAGCAGATATATAAAGAAAAGTCTTCGATAAATCAAAGTTTGTCTAGAAGACACTTAAAGTCTATATTTTAATGTACGATAATTTTACCCACAGGACCTAAATTTGACAACGGAATGGCGTGCCAGTTATTACAGTCAGTGATCAACATAATAATAAAATTATAATTTTTGCTGTAAGCTTCAAATTTTGGTCTCATTTATCTTTTGATTTAATAAGTTATAAAAAGTCGAAAATAAGTTCAGTTCAATATTGTCCAACCGTCCACTTGTATGCTAAAGTGCGGAAGAACGGATAAACATATTTTGTAGAAACTCGGGCCGTGCTTATTTGATTAGTTTACCATGATGTAGGAATAATAAAAGATTAGAAAGAGGAATTTCAAAATTTCTTCCTTAACATTGCTTGTATCAAAAACCTGTTCAATACACGACGTGCAGAATGTCATTTCCATTGTTTAATGTTACATACGTTTTTTACCGTATCAGGTGTAACGTAGGGGCCCATACTTCACCCCTTAGCAGATTTGGACTTGTATAAATTCAGGAATATGATGGACAAGGCTAGACATTGGTATACATGTTCTCCACTTACGGGCAAGTTACAATGAAACGTAAAATAGTCTCTATCTGACATAAACATAAACACTACAAAAACTAAAATGTGTTCGTAATTTATGCAAAGTAAAATTAATTTTATTTATTTATTTATTTATTTATTCAGTGATGAACATAACAGGCTTTCGATCAGTCGCAATGTTCACAATATACAGTACAATTAATAGTTACACTACCAAACATTAACTGAAAAAAGACAATACAAAGAATACAATGAACTAACCAAACAATACGAAGTTGGTAATACAATAAAAATATACAGTTACTACATTTATAATTATTTTACAGTGGTGACTAACACAGAGTAACATATTCAGTTATACAGTCTTAGTCTTAAATCATGACACATGGCACATTATGCAAAATAATATTCGAAAAAGAGAAATAAAGTGTTTAATGTACAGGTCATTTGAAAACTGTGAATTCAAATAGAAGAAGATAAATAAAAGAACAACTAGAAGAATGAAATAAGACATGTACAGAAAACTGAGATAATATTCAACAGTATGTGTATTATAGGAAAGTATCACACGCCAATTCAAAGTTGATTTGATTCATGAAAAATATATCCAAATTATAAGTATTTAATTTATTATAAAGTTTCAGAATTTTATTAAAAGGAGAATTCTTATGGGATTCTGTGTGGCATTTCTTAGTGTAAAACAAATTCTTGAACCTGCCAGACTTCCGAGGAACTTAAAATGGTATACTTCCAAGTAACTCTTCATCATTAATTTTACTATTCAATATTTTATACAAAAATAACATAATTGAATTTTAATGTCTTTGTTCCAAAGTTTTAACACCAAAGTGTGATAACATAGTGGAGTAGGACAGAAATGTCGGGTACTCGTGCGACTGTTTCCAGTACCCATACTTTAAGAATTGCCTTTGTACTGTAGCAAGTAATTTGATGTACTTAGTGTCTGAAGTACTCCAAATAATAGAACCATATTCTAGTACCGGTCTTACTAATGAGTTGTATAAAATAAATAAAGTTGTACGTTGAAAATGTAAGGAATTTCAAAATATGAAACCCAAATTCCTATAGGCTTTATTAACTATATATTCAATATGACTTCCAAATTTCAAATCTATATTGAACTGAATACGTTAATCCAACTTTTGTTTGACTTCTTTTAAGGCGGAACCGTTGATGTTATAAGTATACCCGATATGCTGGCGACATCTTGTAAAATAAATTTTAACACATTTATTTACATTGAATGGTAATTTATTTTCTTTACTCCACAATGATAAAGAATTTAGATCATTTTGTAAAATCTTACAGTCAACAGTGGATTTAATTGAAGAAAATACCTTCAGATCACCGGCAAAGTGTAATACTTCAGACTTTGACGCGACATCTACCACATCATTAACATAAATTAGAAACAGTAAAGGTACTAGATTTGGGCCCTGAGGTACACCTGAATTGACTATAAAATTGTGAGATGAATATCGTTTATAACACACATATTGTTTTCTGTTATAAAGGTAAGACCTTATGAAGGAGTAAAAGCTCTGAGAGAAATTCAAGGAGTCGATTTTCTTCAAAAGTATATCATGATATACTTTGTCAAAGGCTTTTTGGAAGTCAGTAAGTACAACATCAACTTGGCCTCTCTCATCTAAATGCTCTGAAATATACTCTGAAAACTGGATTAAATTTGTGGTTGTAAAACGCATTGGCATGAAGCCATGCTGACGAATAGAAATAATAGGTTTTACTTGATTCATTATACGTTCAAAACGAATACTTTCAAATAGCTTCGCAGGAGTTGACAATATAGTTACTGATCTATAATTACTGATTAAGCTAAGGTCACTAGTTTTGGAAATAGGAGTAATTTTCGAACATTTCCAAGCATCAGCAAAAACCGAAGAGCTAACAATCATATTGAACAGTAATGCCAATGGATACAGTAATTGATCTTTGCATCCCTTGAAAAAACGGAGGAACACCATCTGGTCCTGACGATTTCGTTGGCTTGAGTTTCGTTATTGCTTTCTCGATCTCATAGAATATAGTTATTCTACACAAGAGAAGCAAATCCAACTGTTTGAGTTACCATTTGAACAGAACGGATTATATAATGCAGTATTTTCTGAGTGCACTTTAGAAAAATATTCTCCATAAAAATTCCCAATACTTCAATCACTATTGAATACTTTACCATCTAATTTCATCACTGTACTTTTATTCCATTTTTTCTTTTTTTATATATAAAATTCCAGAATGAATGTATGTTCGTTGGTATTTCTAACTCAGTACTTCCACTGTATTGTTTGAATGCAATATTCATTTCCTTCTTAATATTTGCTTTTAATTCCTTATACATAAGCAAATTAAAATTATTTTTTTCCTTTTATTTCCCTAATTTTTTCTTTAAGCTTCAGTTTACGTATCAAATCCTTAGTGAATCAGACTGGATACCTCCGTTTATAGTGCTTAGTTTTTGGAACGCCTTTACTAAAAATTGAATACAACTTATCGTAAAATACATCTACAGCTAGATTTGCATCACCACAATTCAGAATATCATTCCAATTTTCTTCCCTAAGCAAAACATAAAGGTGTAAAAAAATCTCCTCGTTTAAAATTAAATCTATTTTCACATCCGTGAATTTTACTTGTTTTATTTTCTGTATATTTGATAGAGGCTAACAAAGGAGGATGGTGTTGATCAGTGGGAATGAGTATCTCTGATTCTTTGATCAGATCAATTGTATCTATATTTGAAAGCACAAGGTCAAGGGTTCTTCCATTTTTATTCCGTACATAATTCATTGATTTTAAATTAAACAAGTGTAAATACTTTAGGACATCTTTAACCTTGTTGCTGCCTTCACTCATATCATAATTGCGACCTGTTATTTCAGGTAAATTAAAGTCACCCATTATAATAATATTCGACGTAAATATACCTGTGATTTGAATTAGACTTTCAAAGAAGAAACTATAGTCTGTCAGATCTGAATTTGGTGGAAAATAAGCTACGCAAATAATGTACCTTATATTGTTACTAATAAGTTGTATATTTCTGTCATGGCGATATACATGATACCTATCGTCAAACACTTCGGAATCATACATAGAATTATGGAGCCATGTTTCAGTTAATTTAATAAGATCGTAAGAATTACACAGCACATTGTTATAAAATAAGTTTGCCTTTGATCTGAGACCTCTGACATTCTGATAATACATGTCATAGAGTGAAGTTAACATTTAAAATGATTTAAATCACTTTCGCCTTGAATTCTAATTATTTGTGAGCCATCTTCTTTCCTCATAAAAAAATTTTCCGTTTCTAATCCAGAGGTATTTCACATTTTTGAAAATCTTGACCTCCCTAGCTTTTGAAAACAGTTTCCTAAGAGTAGGACAAAGACTCTCGTTTATATAGATAAGATTACTGAATGTGTGGCCAATATCCACTGCAGAAAAGTTTCTTTTTATTCTCCTTTGACGGAGAAGTTCTTCCTTGAAATACCTACGGCAAAATCGATCAATTATGGTAGGATGAGGAGGGTAGGTTGATGAGGAACTCCACGGATTTCTAAGGTGTTCACCCTGTAATATTGTTCACACTCAGTAATCCTTTCGCATAATTTTTTAATCCTTTTTCCAACTCATTATTTTCATTTTTCAGTGACTCGATCATGTGTAGAAACGAGTGAAATTTTGTCACATGTTCAGCAATCATAGTACAGTTACTGCCTAGCTTTTCATGACATAGTTCTAAAGATCTGCCCATTTCCCTTTCCTGAAATTTCTGCGTGTCCTTAATTTGTTGAATTTCTTTCCTTTTTCCTTTCCTTAAATCCACCATTTCCTTTCTCAACATCCTGCAGAATTGTTAATTGTTAACACTTTCCTTCAAAGTCAATGTGTCTTCATTTTTGGCTTTCTCATCTCTGCTAGAAAAACGTTCTGGACACTTCCACTGGCCACCGACTGCTCTAAGTTGCTCAATTTCCCCTTTCTTCAAGTTTACACATTTAGCATGCGATGTTCTTTTGCATTCAGAACACTGTAATTTATCAGATTTATCTGATTTGTTTGAGAGCTTCAAATTACACACAGCAATCGCTCATTGTAGTTTAGTTTTGTGGGATACACATACGTAATTCCTAACGTGCTTTGTTATTATTTAACTGAAATGTTTATTGAAAAACCAAGGTGTAACGGTAGGAAATACGTCACATGCAATGTAGAGTTACTTTAGTAACACGGAGTATACACCGACATCTAGCGGACCCAACTAAAACTCTACCTTGCGAGTAAAATGACGTTTCAAAGTTGGTAGCATGAGGTAAGTTGGCAGAATAATCACTGTCGATAGCCTTCCATTATCGAGATCATATAACCTCCAAAAATTAGTTTGTCACTACACAAAGCGAATTTTGATCACATAACTTTTTATATCGAAGTTAACCACATGAGCCAATGATATTAATTTGTTATGTACTACTTACAGCAGCAGACGACACCATTTACAGCTAATGAACAGCACATGTTACATCTAAATTATACATTTTAATCGGAGCACTACCCACATACGTCTTCACACCGCCATGCCGATTACCCTTGTTTAATCTCGTTTAACCTCATTTCTAACCTTACCAAACACTTTCCCTATAATGAATTACTTGAAGGCCATTTATATGTTTTCGGTATTCTTTCAGCGTTGCTCGTGGGATGTTAAACGCTTTATTTGCACGTTTGTAACACATTATCTTGTCATTCACTGCATTAATAGCCCTTTCCATAGGCTCCTTATGCCACTGTTTGCGTTTACCCATCTGAAAATAATAATAAACTTCATAAATACCAAATAAATTGAAAGGGGACGAAATTACGAACATTGAATGATGGGCGCTACCTCAACTCACGCCAGCCACCTGACTGTAGCGATTACACGACTGACACACGTATCAGTGCTTACTCTAGGAATAACAGACCGCACTAACTCAGCTGAGCATTAAAAAATGAATCCTCCTTGTACACGGAAACTAAACGTGGTGCACGCAACGAACTCTCACAACAAGACAACGGGATGACGCTACGCGAGTGCCAACAGTGCAAACTGGAAATCCCTACGGGGACGAAATTAGGAGTGGGCACGGAATTAGGCTCCTCTACCTTATGCCATATTTTGTTTCTACAAACCTAAAAATATCTTGGCATATATAGTTCTATCTTAACAAATAACTCCCTCGGTATCTCCTGCCTGTCTTAATGGACAACTGAAAGGGACCCCAAGGGCTCTTAGTTTGGGAGCGTGGGCTGTTGACCACGGGGCCTTTAGCTGAGTCCTGGTATTGCTTCCACTTACTTGTGCCAGGCTCCTCACTTTCATCTATCCTTTCCGACGTCCCTTGGTCAACTCGTGTTCTTTTTCGACTCCAACGGTTTCAGGAGTCGAAGCCTAGGGAGTCCCATTTCACGCCCTTCGTGGCCCTTGTCTTCCTTTCGCCGATACCTTCATTTATCGAAGTGACGAACCCCTTCCGTTCTTCCCTCTGATTAGTGTTAATAGAGGCTGGTTACTCAGTTGTACCTGCTCTTAAAGCAATTACCACCACCGCCATCTACCTTAACAATAACTAGAGGACTCGTGCAACTCCGCAGCACTCGTTATAAACTCGTCTTGATACGCCTGTCTTAGTCACATTGCCTTGCCTGCACTTTTCAATGGTTTTATGAACATTTAATAAGAAGTGCTTTGTTGTATGCCGCAGTTCGTAGTCACAATTCATCCATTCTGACGTCATTGTGCCGTCTGTTTCGTTAAAACCTATCCACATATTCGCTTTTATATCCTGCAGTTCTTGATGTAAAGCGTGATATTGTGTCGAACAAGGCAATGGTACTTTAATAGCAGTTCTTCTATGTAGAACGGTTGTCTTGTGAGCTCATAGGTTAGTTTCGAACGAGCGTTTTTTGCCAGGCTTTTCAACATTCATGGGTTTCATTCTTTCTCATGTAGCTAGGTTGTCCTTCGATAGGTGTTCCAAGATAATGTCTAAGGCGTATGTCATGATGGGGTCCGTTTGTACGTAGACTTTTTTCTCTTAGCAGCATTTAAGTTACTAGGAACGCTCTGCAGAATGTTGAATACGTTTGGAAGCTGAGAAAGCTTAGAGAATAAAATAGTATCTAGCAAGGAATAACTGAGGGTTTTTTAGTGATCAGAGGAAGTACAGGGGGTAATCAAACATCTCTAGATCCAATGACATTACTAAGGATTAAAGCCACATATATCGGAATAGTAATGAAAGTTTTAGTCACTTACCAACCTGCTAAGTACAGAATGTATTGCGGGTTAAGGTAAGCCTTCGCCTACAGTTATTCGGGTGATCATTTAATGATTTGATTTTATGATAACCCAAAATTGGCTGGACATAGAGACTTCATAATTCATCGCCAGGTAATTCCGGATGTAATAAAACATAAATGAACCAAATCGGTCCGTCAGCTCTACGGCTGGAATACCATCACTTCAGCTCTACGGCTGGAATGCTATCACTTCAGCTCTACGGCTGGAATATTATCACTTCAGCTCTGCGGCTGGAATGCTATCACTTCAGCTCTGCGGCTGGCATACTATCACTTCAGCTCTGCGGCTGGAATGCTATCACTTCAGCTCTACGGCTGGAATATTATCACTTCAGCTCTGCGCCTGGAATACTATCACTTCAGCTCTACGGCTGGAATGCTATCACTCCAGCTCTACGGCTGGAATATTATCACTTCAGCTCTGCGCCTGGAATACTATCACTTCAGCTCTGCGGCTGGAATGCTATCACTTCAGCTCTACGGCTGGAATACTATCACTTCAGCTCTGCGGCTGGAATACTATCACTTCAGCTCTGCGGCTGGCATATATTAATTTCATCTCATTATCCTACAGTGCATATCGACTTATCGCTTGTACTTAGGAAAATACTTCAAATGAGAGGAGGCAAGTGAAAGAGATGTCAGCGGAAAGGATCGTCTGTCTATACAAAGAACTGACCCAAGGTCATTGGGAAGAGGCCAAGAAAAGAAGAAGAAGAAGAAGGTTAAATAATTAATGATGTAAAACTCATGTTACATGATTGGAGCAAAAATGGTAACAATGCTGTCAGCAAAAATGCCTTCCAGTAAAGAACACTTGCACCTTTTATTTAACTCTAATGCCCTCAAACAAACAAACAATAAACGAACAAGCAAACAAACAAACAAACAAACAAACAAACAAACAAACAAAAACAAAAATGAACAAATTACCAAATGAACAAAACATCAAACAAACAAAAAACAAAGGAGGAAAGAAATGAATAAACAAACTAACTAAAAAAATGAACAAACAAACAACCAAACAAACAAAGAAACAAAGAAGTGAACAAACAAACTGATAACAAATAAATGAATAAACGTACAAACAAATAAGCAAACAAACAAACAAACAAAGCCTGAGTTGAACCTACTTTGGACCTTTGAACACCAAACGAAGTATGAGGCAAACTTTTGAAGTATGTAAACAAAATTGTCATTTGATGGTCGATCACGTGGTCTACCAATTGCCTGTTACCTGGAGTCTCCGGGTTCGAATCACGGTCAGGTATGTGAGGGCTCGCTTGAGGTCCGCTTACCCTGTTTGAAAACAGTTGAGAAGCTATCTGACAGTGAGACGGCGGCAAATAAGATCAAGCGAGAGTAATCGACACACTGGCCATGCAATACTTAGTAATCTGCAAGCCTTCGGTAGGCCAACGATCATCAGGGATGAATCGCCATAGCATTCAGCCTGTGTTATGTTGGTGTTTGTGGTATCTACGGCAAAGGAAAAATGAAGCTCACATTCGCTTTACAAGTTGCTTGACGTCGCACCGGCACAGATATGTTTTATGGCGACGATGGGAGAGGAAAGGCCCAGGAGTGGGAAGGAATCGGCCGTGGCCTTAATTAAGGTACAGCCCCAGCATTTGCCTGGTGTGAAAATGGGAAACCACGGAAAACCATCTTCAGGGCTGCCGAGAGTGGGACTCGAACCCACAATCTTCCGGATGCAAGCTCACAGCTGCGCGCCTCTAACCGCACGCACGGGAAGCTCACATTTAATGCTTCAGCATTTTAGTTTATGTTGTGGTATTTGTAAGGCGGAGTCTATGACTATCCAATCTGACTATACAGTACGTGAGTGACGTCATCGATTTGCGAGTTGATGTGTCCGCGGCTTTTGTCCACATGCATACATTGGCTGGCGGTCCCGCGTCGCCTCGTCGGTGCGGCGGGTCGTGGGAGGCAGCCTAAGCTGTGGTGGCTAGCAGCGCCACGATCCTGGCATAGGATATCAGGTGTAACGTAACAGGCTCCGTCTGAGATGTACCGAGTTGGCCGTGCGGTTCGAACTCCACTGTCGTCAGCCCTAAGATGGTTTTCCGTGTTTCCTATTTTCACACCAGGCAAATGCTGGTGCTGTACGTTAATTAAGGCCGCGGCCGCTTCCTTCCCACTCCTAGAGCTTTCCTCTCCCATCGTCGCCATAAGACCTATCTGTGTCGGTGCGACGCAGAACAAGTTGCAAAAGAGAAAAAATTAAAACAAAAATAAATAATAATAACAAAAAATGGAAAACAATGATTATAGCATAATCATAACAACACGAAATTGGCAAACCTAATCTGTGAAACCCTCGCAGACACCATATCAAAAGTAAACTTTTTGGGTGAAATATCTAAACCATTCAGAATGAATTAATGTGCGCCTTCCTGGAAAAAATAGTAAGAATTTGGAAGGAAAAAGTGAAAGAACACCAGCTATCACGGTTAACACTGGCAAGAAGAAACTGTGGCGTTGAAATACACTGTCTAGCATTTGCAGATGTTTATGCTACTTTTTCAGAAAACCTAACAAATGCAGCAATACTCGTCAGTCTCTCGGAGTAAATAACACAGGTTTAAGAATTTCTGTAGAAAAAACAAATTTATGACAAATACAAAAAAGTACTGCAGATCAAATGAGGAAGGTAACAAATTCAGATGTTCGGGAGAAACCATTCAAGGAAACGCTTTGGAAAAATGATGGAAGAAAGGTTACACAAGATGGCAAGAGCATACGGTATAACTAGAAATATCTACAACGAAAAGTGTTTATCTGAAAAACTGAAAGCACAATAGTACAGCACAGTCGTCAAACCGGAATGCTATACGAGCTGAATAAATCAGAAGTACTGGAAAGAAAATATTATACTGAAAATACTCGGTCCGCTAAGAACTACAGAACTCTGGAAATCAAGAAGTAATGACGAAATACACCGAAACATAGAAAACATAACAGAAACAACGTGAAAGGGGCAATTGATAATTTTTGGACATTTATACAGAATGGATGACAACAGGTTAACCAAAACAGATCCTCAAATATGTTTGCAACAAGACGTCAATAACAACCTGGATTCATGAAGTCAACAAATATTTTTAAACAAACAAGAGAAGAAGCAAGAGAGAGAGAGAGAGAGAGAGAAATTTTTAGAATAAAGTGATACATTTGGAAGGTCGGGAGGGAAAGAAAACAGTTAGTGGAAACCTCCGTAAAAAAAAAAAAAACCCACGATTAATAACACAGGAAGATTGATATTCGTTTGTTGTTGGTTGAGACTTGGGAGCGGAGTGAGAGTTCATCAGGAATACTTTGTTTCTGGCAGGCATGTAAATGAGTGAATAATGTGCGCAGATTTGGCACTTGGAGGAATAACGATTGTCTCACTGTATTCACCATGTGAGGGTAAAGATGAGGATGAACTTGACAAATTTTTGTGAATCACTGATTGACATCGTATTCAGCTTCAAGAGCAAGGATAGGCTAGTACTAACAGGCGATTTCCATGTGAAAGCTGGAAATAGAACTGAAGGTTAGGAAAAGGTGATAAGTATGTGTGGGAAGATATGGAAGGTAATAGGAATGGGAAGCGTTTACTGGACTCCTGTACTAAAATGGAATTAGCACTTACGAATACACTCATCTGTTTGTAGACGCATAAGTGCAGAAAATATCCAGAATGAGGAAATTAGACACAAGTACATGGATATGATTAGTGAGCGAGAAATTCCAGTCAGTGGACAGTAAGCAGGTTCAGGATACAGAAAGCGAATGTAGGAATGCAAACAGCAACAAGAACAACAGTGAGTAAATAGCGGATATCAGATAAAGTGGGAGCAGTTGTAAACGTAAGAAGAAAGCGTATCAGAAATGACTCCGAACAAGGGCTGATGCAGATTGTACGTATATGAAAGAAACGGAGCGAAAGAAATAGTTATTGAATACAAGAAGTCGTGATATGATTGTGCTAAGAGTATAGAAAGACTAGGTCAAGAGGGAGGGAAACCTTTTTGGACAGTATTAAGGAATCTTAGAAAGGGAGGGGAAAAGGAAATGAATAGCCCTTTGGGTAGATCAGGTGAAATCATAACAGATCCCAGGGAATCACTGGACCGCGGAAGGAATATTTTGAACATCTTCTCAACATGAAAGGAAATCTTCCTGATGACGTCGTGTTGTTCGTAGTTTACATGGATCATCTGCTGAAATGTACAAAGTGACAGGGAGGGATTCAGTTAGGTGGAAATGTAGTAAGCAGTCTGACCTATGCTGACGACCTGATCTTAATGGCAGATTCTGCCGATAGCCTACAGCCTAATATATTGGAACTTGAAAATAGGTGTAATGAGTATGGTATGAATATTATGCTTTCGAAGACTAAATTGATGTCAGCAGCAAAGAAACCCAAGAGAACTGAATGTCTGGCTGGGGACACAAATCTGGAACAGGTAGATAATTTCAAGTATTTAGGATGTGTTCTCCCAGGATGGTAGTATAGTCAGTGAGATTGAATCAAGTTGTAGTAAAGCTAATGCAGTGAGCTCGCAGCTGGGATCACCAACATTCTGTAAGAAGGACGTCA
Organism: Anabrus simplex; assembly: GCF_040414725.1. Taxonomy (NCBI): domain Eukaryota; kingdom Metazoa; phylum Arthropoda; class Insecta; order Orthoptera; family Tettigoniidae; genus Anabrus; species Anabrus simplex. The sequence goes on from NC_090267.1 coordinate 516,186,064, forward strand.
GCTCCCGGTTTGTTTCCAGACGATCTTTGCCTTACGGAAGTGAAAGCTGGGTGGACTCAGTATATATTATTCAAACTTTATAAGTAAATGACATGGAAATTAGCGAGAATGATTGCTGGTATATAAATGTAGGAACAATGGCATTAGGGTACTCGGAATGAGAAGATAAAGGCTAAGTTGGGAATGAACTCGATAAAGATGTCCGAATAAACCCGTTTCAGTGCGAATGGAGGAGAATAATGGAGTCGGTCGTGGAGGTTAAGAGGAGTGGAGGTAGACCAATATGACGACGTTAGTTAGACCCAGTTTCTAACGATTTAAAAGATAAGAGATATCTAACTAAACGAGGCCACAGAACTGGTTACAAATAGAGGATTGTGGCGGCGTTTAGTAAATTCACAGAGGCTTGCAGACTGAACGCTGAAAGGAATTAACAGTCTATAATGAACATATATGTTTGAAGTTATTATTTATATCATGTACTGATTCATGGATTTATGACTAGCTTTTACGGTATTTTAGAAGTTTTAATGTTCTTTCTTCTTTCTCAATCTATTTACCCTCCAGGGTTGTTTTCTCCCTCGGACTCAGCGAGGGATCCCACTTCTACCGCCTCAAGGGCAGTGTCCTGCAACATGAGACTTTGGGTCTGGGATACAATGGAGGAGGAGGACCAGTACCTCGGGCAGGCGGCCTCACCTGCTATGCTGAACAGGGGCCTTGTGGAGGGTTCGGAAGTTTGGAAGCGATAGACAAGAAAGAGGGGAGGAAGTGACCGGGGCCTTACGTTAGGTACCATCCTGGCATTTACCTGGAGAAGAAGTGGTTTTCCTTGGTTTCCCATTTTCACACGAGAACAATCATTTGAGACCCAACCCCAGCAAAAACTCAAGTTCGTGCCTTCTGCAGTAGAAAACTGTGCATGTAATGGAGAGGAGTAGTTCTTGAACACTGTTATACACCAAAGTATCTTGGTGTGAAACTGGACATAACATTATCTTTCAAACAATACTGTCAGAATAGCAAACAAAAGCTGTGTGCTAGGAATAATATTATTAGGAAACTAACAGGCACGTCTTGGGGTGCATACCCTCATCTCCTACGCACATCTCCCCTGACCCTCTGCCTATCAGCTGCAGAATATGCTTCACGCGTATGAAGAAACTCTGCCCATGCTAAGCAAGCAGATATTGCTGTGAACGCGTCTGGTCGCATAATTACAGCGTGTCTGAGATGAACTGCAACAGAAAATATCTATCCTATCACAGGAATGGCCCCTTCTTACATAAGAAGGGAAGGAGCAGCGGAAGTTGAACGTTGGAAGCAATCAACCGATCCACCTGCATGGCCATCAAATGCAGCCGCTTAGACTCAGGTCAAGGAAGAGTTGTTTAAGAACAACCATACCACCTGCTGATGCGCCAGAAAAACAAAGGCGATAAATGTAGCTGTGAGAACACCGTACGATATGCACATGCAATTCGTAAAGCCGCTGTCCGCTGCACTGCCGCCATTCTTTTCCGATACTTTTCAAACTTCAAAGATTCTTCCCAAATTTCAGACCCGTATAAAATAATAGATTGGACAGTCATTATAAGAAGCTGCCTTTTACTAGAGTTTGGACCTTTAATATCAATCTACTCAGCGCAGTCACTGATTTCGCTACCTCATCTGTTACCCGCTTTGTATCAAGTACTTTGTACTCCTAGATGTTTCAACGACTATCTGCCCAACTTGCATGGACACAAGAGTTCTTTGTTACAAGAACTATTTCCGTTTTATGATCTGCTAATTCCAATCTGTGATTCATCATCCATTCTTTTATCCGCCGCATCACCTGGTTCGGTTTCAGTTCAGCCATCTCCAAATTACGGGCTACTAACAGAGCAGTCCACAAGTCTCGCATCTTCTGGCATCTTCAGCTGTAATAGTCAATCATACATAATATTACAAAGTATCTTAGAAGTGAAGCTTCCACGGTGTGAAGAATTATTTAATTTATTTTCCGGGTTGAACCGTGTTGTACTTGTACGCATATCACGTACAGTTTGCCGACGTTTCGAATACATTGCAGTATTCATTGTCAAGGCGACTGAAATACCCCTACTCGATCCGAGGTAATCAGTCTCCCAGGCAGAATTACACTCAGTCGCCTTGACAATGAATACTGCAATGTATTCGAAACGTCGGCAAACTGTACGTGATATGCGTACAAGTACAACACGGTTCAACCCGGAAAATAAATTAAATAATATTACAAAGATTTGGACCAAGAATAAACCCTTGCGCTACACCAGCTGTGAGGCGTTTTATTTTCTGACCATCTTCCGTATCATATACCAAGGTACGATCTCTCAATATGTACATAATACACTCTGACAACTGAAACGTTTCTTGGAGCGCTTCCAACATTTCACTCAATCTTGACGAATTCAACGCGTTTTTTACATCTAAGCTCTCAAGAAGCGTCACTTTTCTAGAATAATGATTGCCCGATTGTGCTGTTTCTGCTATGTTCACTACTTTCCTGACTACATTAATCGTTGAGTGACCCTTGCGAAATCCATGTTGACAATGAGATAGATCTTCAGCTAAGTGAACTGCTGAAAGTATTCTGGATTGTAGAAGCTTCTCTAGTCCTTTCCCAGTAGTATACAACACACATGGCCATGTGACTGTGAGTCTTGTTGGAATTTTCTAAAAGGAATGAGTTAGTCAGGATGGGGAATTCCTGGCCGACCTGAGGGCAGGTCCCTCCTTGTATTATAATTTTCGTCTGGTGTTCCGTGGACTTTCTGGAAGGTGAAACTCGAACAGCGGAATTCAGACCGCATTCTGAAGATACTAGATCGTCATCACCAGGTATATAACAAGAGACTTTGTTGTTGGTGGAGCTGACAGTAGTTGTCACTGAGGAGTGATGAGTTATTAGTGCTGGTTAGTTGTTGAATTAGAACTCTTTTATTGTGTTAAGTGGTTCAGGTGTGGAGCGGTTACATGAATTGTACCGGCTTTGCCTGGAGTCGAGCCACGTGTACGGTCGTCATGCTGCGTGATAGCCAACGTCCGTGTGGTTGAACCTGCCTGCATTGGAGCTGCTCTGTTAAGAGCCAGGTGCTTGCAAAGTGAGATCTGTCAATCAATCTGTCAATCTGTCAATCTCTTCCTTCACAGCAATGTGCAGTATTTAGGATGTATGTTCTCCCATGATGGTAGTATAGTAAGTAAGCAAAGCTAATCCATTAAGCTCGCAGTTGCGATCAATAGCATTCTTCTAAAAAATAAGTAACGTCCGTTCGAGCCAGCCCAGGACTAGAGACTTTGTTAACAGCCACTAATGGGGCCACGCTAGATTAAATTATTGATACCACTAACTACTTTTGTGATTTTCGGGTTTTATCTCACAGAAGTTAATTTTTTTTATTCATTAACTGTTAGATCTCAGCAGCCCACTAGCCGCTTTCAATTTCGTTTTTTGCAACACGTATTTTATAGACAACCTGAAATTATAAGTCCCTCATCCTGCAAGGGATTAATACGAATACGTTTGCTTTTAGCTGAACGATGCGGACAGAATCGTAAGCGCCAATGATACTTGAACCATAGAAACTTCAATGAACGGTGATAGCTGCGAGTAACACTTACACTGGAAAAGGAAGCGTACAATAAGCCTATAAACATATGCCACATGCACTACGAACTTCCTAACGGGGCCCTTGCAGAGGCTGATTAAAATTTCAAACAATACTTTGCCTTACTGTCGATTAGTCTGGACATGGCATGCGCACATATTAATTCTATTCCAAACAAACAAACTTCATTCATTTCCACCGAGTAGTTGATATCTCGTCCTTCACAGCAATGTGCAGTATTTAGGATGTATGTTCTCCCATGATGGTAGTATAGTAAGTAAGCAAAGCTAATCCATTAAGCTCGCAGTTGCGATCAATAGCATTCTTCTAAAAAATAAGTCAGTCCCCGGACGAAACTATTTTTACATCAGTCTGTTCTTCAGACCAACTTTGCTTTATGGGAGTGAAGGCTGGTAGACTCAGGATATCTTATTCGTAAGTTAGAAGCAACAGACGTGAGAGTAGCGAGAATGATCACGAGCACACGCAGGGAGGAACAATGGCAGGAGGAGATAAAAGCTACGTTACGAATGCACACGATTGATGAAGCTGTGCGCATATACTGTCTTCAGTGGTGGGGGCATGTGAGGCAAATGGAGGAAGATAACGGACTCAGAGGTATAGAACTAAAGGAGGGCGCAGAACTAGAGGATTGTGGCGGCGATTAGAGGTTTGGAGACAGAACGCAACAGTCTATAATGAGAGGAAATACAACTGTATAACACCACTCGTGTGGAGTGCCGAATGGACGTTTCTCCACCCTTCAAAAATCCGATTACCTCTGCCTGGTTCGAACTCATGATCTTGTGATTCAGAAGCCAACACTGATGCACGGAGATCTATGATGGTTGTTACTCAATTTCATTGAGTCTTCAGATATCAAAAGCCACCACATTTTCTCTTTCGTGGACAATTCCCTATCCCCGCTTTCCTGGTGAATATCCACATATCCATTAATTAATTTGTTTGTCATATCGTAAAAGTTGTATCGACTGCGCCGCGAAGCGTTTCCTATTTTTATTGTGTACATTACTGGACCTGTTTGTCACTTGCTGACGTCATTGCAGCCTGTTGTTAGTTTTGATGAGCTTACAGCGTGCATGCTGCTCATAGTCAGTGGATGTCAAACATGCTCCGTAACCTATGGTCGCGGCTTCAAAGCAGACAGAGGTAGTTGGGTGCTTCAAGTCCATTCGACACTCCTCTTGATATGTAAAATATCCCTGGTGACACAATTTGTGTTCACCAGACCACATTCAGTCACCGATCACCCAAAAGAGATGCGTTTGTCCGTCATCTGTCAACACAACGTCGAAATCGATATACACTTAGCCTAAATAGCTCCAGAACAAAATATATTTATACGGTACCTAAGACCATACGATTATTATTATTATTATTATTATTATTATTATTATTATTATTATTATTATTATTATTATTATTATTACTATTATTATTATTTTGTTCTTAATCCGGTTTACCCTCCATGGTTGGTTTTCGCCTCGGACTCAGCGAGGGATGCCTCGTCTACCGCCTCAAAGACAGTGCCCTGGAGCGCGTAAGACTTTGGGTCGGGGGACACAACTGGAGAGGAGAACCAGTACCTCACCCAGGCGGCATCAAGCGCTATGCTGAACAGGAGCCTTGTCGAGGGATGGGAAGAATGGAAGGGGTAGACAAGGAACAGGAAAGGAAGCGGCCGTGGCCTTAAGTTAGGTACCATATGCCCGGATCAGAAGTGGGAAACCACGGAAAAATTACTTCGAGGATGGCTGAGATGGAAATCAGTTACCTACTCAGCCCTCGTACCACTTTTCAAATTATGTGGCAAAGCCGGAATCGAACCCCGACCTCTGGGCGTTGCAGGTAATCACAGTAATCAGTACACGACGGAGACGGACTATTATGATTATTATTATTATTATTATTATTATTATTATTATTATTATTATTATTATTATTATTATTATTATTATTATTAGAATAGAAGCCGGACCTCTGGGTCTGGCAGGTAATCACAGTAATCACTACATCATGGAGGCGGACTATTGTTGTTGTTGTTATTATTATTATTATTATTATTATTATTATTAGAATAGAAGCCGGGCCTCTGGGTCTGGCAGGTAATCACAGTAATCAATACACCATGGAGGCGGACTATTATTATTATTATTATTATTATTATTATTATTATTATTATTAGAATAGAAGCCGGGCCTCTGGGTCTGGCAGGTAATCACAGTAATCAATACGCCATGGAGGCGGACTATTATTATTATTATTATTATTATTATTATTATTATTATTATTATTATTATTATTATTATTATTATTATTATTATTATTATTATTATTATTATATATAATTCGCTGGGGCCATCAAGGACCACGTTAAGTCTTGTTGCATTTGACACTGAACTTGGCCTTCTTTAGAGCCCAAATTTCCCTCATTCTTTGTGAGTGGGCCTGCTTACGCTCCTCTGTCCAAGGGGCACCGTGTCTTCTCTTCGGTTGCTCGTCTCGGTTTAGCCCGTTCGTCAATATTTTCTTGCGGAAGAGATCTCTGTTAAGGGCGTCTTCAGCTGAGATATGTAGCATTTGCAGGTCTTCTTTGGTATTTCTAAACCAGGGAATTGTGGTTTTGGGGTTTGAATAAAAAAAAGTAAAGATTTCTTTAGTTAACTTTCTTCCGTCCATTCTTTTCAGATGACCGTAAAATTGTGCCCGTCTTTTTCTGATTGTGTCGGTAATTTTCTCTATTTTGCTGTAAACTTCCTTGTTGGATCTCTTTTGATGGATTCCATTTTTGTACTTTGATCCCAAGATTCCTCTCACAATTTTGCGTTCTCTTTTCTCCAGTTCGTCAAGGAGTCCTTTGTTGGCATTTAGAGACAGGGTTTCGGCTGCATACAGAACTACTGGCTTCAGAACTGTTTCATAATGTCGTATCTTGGTGTTTTGGGAAAGGCATTTTTTGTTGTAGATTGTGCGGGATGTTTGGTAGGCTATTTCCAGTTTGCGTACTCGCTCCTGAAGTGCTTCTTTGTCCAGTCCATTTTTCATGATGATCTCACCCAGGTATTTGAATTTGTCTACTCTGGTGATGTCCCCGTATTTTGTATGGAGTTTTGGTGGAGCCTCTTTGATGTTAGTCATTACTTCTGTTTTCTCAAACGATATCTGCAAACCAGTTTGTTCGGCAATTTCCTTTAAAATTTCAACTTGACCTCTAGCGGTTTCTATGTCGTTTGAGAGAACAGCAATATCATCGGCAAATGCTAAGCAGTCTGTTGCGATCCCCTTGGATTTGCTTCCTATTCTCAATGGACTGTAGTTGGTCTCCTGTAATCTCACCCGCCAGGTTCTGATGATCTTTTCAAGAACACAGTTGAAGAGTATCGGGGATAGCCCATCACCTTGTCGGACTCCTGTTTTGATGTCAAAGGAATGCGAGAGACATCCGTGGAACTTCACCTTGGATTTTGTATCGGTCAGGGTGGCTCTAATTAATGCCAGCAGTTTCAAATCAACTCCAAATTCATTTAAGATGTTTAGCAGGACTTCCCGGTCAATGGAGTCGTACGCTTTCTTAAAGTCCACAAAGACAGACACATACTGCTTGGATCTTAGTGTACAATATCTGGTGATCGTTTTGAGATTTTGGATCTGTTCAGCTGTTGAGCGACCTTTTCTGAACCCTCCTTGGTATTCACCTATTTGATGTTCGACTTGTGCTTCCAAACGCTCCAGGATGGCAAGTGATAAAATTTTGTAAGTCACGGGTAGCAAAGATATTCCTCTGTAGTTGTTGATGTTCTTCATGCTGCCTTTTTTGTGTAGTGGATGGATCAAAGCTATTTTCCAATCTTCGGGTAGGGTCTCCTTGTCCCAAATTTCTTCTATTTGCTTTTGCAAGATATCAAGCGATTCCTTTGGGGCATATTTCCATAGTTCTGCTACTACTGAGTCTTCATCCGGCGCTTTGTTATTTTTGAGACGGGCAATGTGGCGCTTGATTTCATCTCTCTCGGGTGGTCTGGAATCTGGGTACCTGAGTAAGGGTTCCTTGGTCTCAATGGCGCTTTGCGGTTTAGAGCAATTAAGTAAATTCTTGAAGTAATCTGCCAGAATGCTGCAATTTTATTCATTTGACGTCGCCAGTGTGCCGTCCTTTCGCTCAAAGCATAGAGATGGTGGTTTATAGCCAGTGAGTTTGCGTTTGAAGGCTCTGTAGTACTCTCTGCTTTCATTCTTCCTAAAGTTTTGTTCTATCTTTTCAATGAGAGATTTTTCGTATTTACGTTTCTCAGTTCTGAACACCCTAGCTGCTTGGGCACGTTGGGTTTTGTAGGTTTCCCAATCATTTTCTGATTTCGTAGAGTAGTACTGTTTCCATGCATTGAGTCTTTCTTGGAGAACTAATTCGCAGGTACCATTCCACCAGGTATGTTTTTTGGTTCTCTTGATTTCTGCAACGTCTTTGGCAGCCTCAACAAGGAGACTTTTGGCGTTGTTAAAGTCACAGTCATTTGGTCTAGCCTTCTCCTGGAACTCCTCGACCCTTTGCCGAAGTTTATCGTTGTCGAAGCGTGTGATCTGTTTGGTTGTCTTCCTTGTGTTTGCAGGAATTGGTTTGAATTTGATAAGAGACATATAATGATCTGAGGCCACATTGATGCCTTTCTTTACCTTCACATTCATAATCTCAGGGCTGTTTCTCCTGGAGATTGCAACGTGATTAATTTGGAACTCTCCGAGAGCTTGGACGGGAGAACGCCAAGTCATTTGCTTTCTGGGTAGATGGCGAAAGTGACATGACCTGCAGGTTGTGATTTTCGCAAATGGACACCAGTCTTTTTGCGTTGGGATTGGTTCTTTTGTGAGCAGGGTAATTTCCTATAACTTTCTTGTACTTCTGTTCACGATCTAGTTGGGCATTGAAGTCACCCAAAAGAAGCTTGACATGGTGTTTGGGGATTTTGTTTAATTTTTCATCCAGTAGGTCCCAGAAATTATCAACTTCGTCTGGATCAGACTTGTTCTTATCGTTTGTAGGAGCATGTGCGTTAACTAGGGCGTAGGTTTTGTTCGCGCATTTAATTGTGAGTATAGACATCTGTCATTCACAGGTTCGAAATTTGCAACCGATTTAAGGATCTAGGTTCTAACAGCAAACGCGGTTCCAAGCATCACAGCTCCATTGAGGATTCCTCTTTGCGCTTTGCTCTTGAAAAATCGGTAGCCTTCGGATTCAAAAATCTCTTCATCTGGGTACCTTGTTTCCTGTAGGGCCATTATGGATATCTGATTTTCGTGAAGAGCTTTGGTGAGGGTTTTCAGCTTGCCAGTTTGTGTAAGTGAATTTATGTTGAAAGTTGCTAGAAAGGTTTTAGATTTTGGCCTGAGTTTTTGACTCTTCGGGGTACACCAAGACGCTCCGACTCGTCTCTTGCATGATGTCGAGTCTCCTCCAGAATCCGAATGAGACTCGTGCGCCGTGGTATTCACGACGAGGGATTTATCCGAAGATTTACCCCCTGGGGTATGTTTCTTGAAATGTTGTGCCATCATGCTTTTTGACTTGACTTTGCTTTGGACGGGTACCCATCCTTTTACAACTAGGGTTGTTAGCCCTAGAGGTTGCCTCAAGATGTTTTCTGGCTTCTGGTCATTTACCAGTCTTCGCCGTAACCCTGGCAAGGGACCAGTTTGTTTTTTCACGGTGGTATTTTATTTCCCTACTACCCTCTGACCCTGCTGGCGGCAGAGCCAGCGAGCTTCCCCAATTCCAATGGGACGCGCCCGATGGAGGTAACCGGTAAATCCCCACACGGGTATTATTATTATTATTATTATTATTATTATTATTATTATTATTATTATTATTATTATTGATTATGGATTGTTGCGTGATGGAAAGATGGGAGAATATATGTGTGTTTTTCTTATGATGTATTCGTACGTCATTAATGGTATGCGTCACTAGAAGTTGAGCTAGAATATTCTTCTAGTACCTGTAGTATTGTTTTACAACTTCATCAAATCATTTTGTCGACATGTGGACAAATTAATTGTGGATACGTGTTTGATCATCCAGGATTATAGATTATAAGTTGCTTTCAAGGAATATACATCAAAGACAGGATCCTTCACTGCCGCGGCTCTGTCAGGGCCAGTTAGATTCCTTTGTTGCGTGATGGCGGAGGCAGAAGTTCAGAGAGATTCGGTAGAGCTCTCTCTTTCGTGTCAGAATAGGAGTGCAAACGTATTTGAATGTGTCAGTTTTGGGACACGATATTACGCAAGTACCTAATGGGAGGAGTGAGGAAATAATAATGAACGAACAGCGTAAAGAGGCGGAACATCTTGAGATCGCTAGGGCATTGGTGGAAATCCAGAATGGATTACGAAAATTGGAGGAAGCTCTCGATGCTGGAGCAGCATGCAGGACATCCTGGAAGAGAGCTAGGGAAAATCTAAAACAGGAACAAACAAACGTAGAGATAAATGAATTGCCTACGACACCATTAGTGACGAACGGGGAGGAGAAAGATAAGGAGAAAGTGGTCGAGATTTCCTATAAGAAAAAAAAAGCAAGAAGAAGGAAATGAAGGAGGATAAAGTTATTCAACCTTTAACAGATGAGGTAGATTCCGGCAGAATGGAGGCCATTGAAAGTGGGAAAAAACATGATAAACGGACCCCTTTAAAATCAAGGGATGGTTCTAATGCTGTCCTTATCAAACCAACAAACGGCAAGACTTTTGCAGATGTTTTGGAGGGTATTCGGAGTAAAATAAAACCGGAAGACAGCGGTGTAAGCATTCGATCTATTCGTAAAGCTCAGACTGGAGCGATTCTTGTCGCTTTTAATAAAGACACACAAAACGAGAACAGGGACAATTTTAATAAATCTTTAAGAGATGTCCTTGGAACGGATGGCGATGTGAAGACTTTAATTCCCCACATTACCTTGGAAATTCGGGACATGAACACTATCACCACTGCTTTAGATGTAGAGGAAGCTGTAAGACAGGATCTTCGGAATTTCGAAGGAGAACTGAAAGTCTCAATTAATAATTCGAACAGCACAGGGCAAAAACTTGCTTGCGTTGAGATAGAAGATAAGGAGGCCCAGAAACTTTAAGAAATGGGTAAAATTAAAATAGGATGGTTGGACTGTAGAATCCGAAAAAGGATCGTGGTATCTCGCTGCTTCCGATGTCTTTCGTATGGGCACCGTACACGAAACTGCAAAGGTGCAGATAGAAGTAAACTTTAAGTGCGGAGAAGCCGGGCATAGGGCTGTGGGTTGCAAAGCAAATCCGAGATGCATAATTTGCACAGACATTAACGTCGACGAAGCTAACTGAAGTCATGTACTTGGCTCAAGAGCCTGCACAGCGTTTTGTGAAGCTCTCGAAAAGGCTAAAACTAGTAGTAAATGATGAAGGTTATTCAGGCAAATATGCACAGGAGTAGAACTGCCAATGATCTTTTGACGCAGATGACCTTTGAAATAGTAGTAGACGTATTTCTTCTTAGCGAGCCTTATCAAGACAGAGAGCACCCAGGATGGTTTGTGGATAATTGTGGGACAGCTCAGCTGCAATTTGGATACCAGATTTGGGTAGATGCCCAGTATCAAGTCAAGGATGCGGAGACGGTTTTGTTTGGGTCCGCATTGGTAGATATACTTTAGTGAGCTGTTACTTTACGCCAAATGAGTCAGTATTTGAATTTCAGGCTAAGATGGATGGCCTAGAGGACGTATTACAAGGTTTTGACAACGGTTTAACCGTGGTTCGTGATTTCAATGCACAAGCACTAGGATGGGGTATGTCACAGTATGACTCGAGAGGGCGCCGAACTATGAAGATGGTCGCTAGGCTGGGTTTGATGGTCACTAATATTGGAAATGTGCCAACCTTTCGACGACCGGTCTGTAGAGAAACCATACCGGACGTGACTTTGTATCTAAGGACATCATGTCGAATATCAATGACTGGCGGGTGATTGAATAATACACGGGAAGTGATCACCAGTACATTACTTTTTGTATTCTTCCTGAAACTTCACAGATTAATATTACATCGAATAAACCAACACGGTGGAATATAGAAAGTATGGACAGAGAAAAATGTCTTGCTATCTTAAGAAATGAAATGGATAGTATAACAGAACAAATATGTTGTTATAAAGGGAAAGAAGCGGCTAAGAAACGTGTTGAGCTACCATGCAGCTTATTTGGAGAGCATGTGATCTGTCCATGACTCGTAATACATTACGAAAAAAGAAGCGTTCAGTGTACTGGTGGACCAAAGGTATTGCGGACCAGGGAAGACGTTGTCTGCAACTTAGATGGAAGGCACAGAGAGCACGAGTCAGCCAAGAAGACACCTCACTCACAGATGAGTATAAGTCGGCGAAGAAAGAATTGAGAAATGCTATCAAAAAAAGTAAAGTCGACAAATGGTGGAAAATGGCTAAAGAAGTGGATGACCATCCATGGGGTTTAGGATACAAGATCGTTATGAAGAAACTTGGAAGTTTCTCGAACCCGACCATGGACTCAGATGTAATGAAGGGTATTGTAGATACATTATTCCCAGATCATCCTGAGAGGTCTGCTGCTGCTGCTGCTGCTGCTGCTGATGATGATGATGTCTTCATAGACGATGTGCCACTTTTTACACGAGAAGAATTGACGAGAGCGATTAGGTCCCTTAGAAATAAAAAGACCCCAGGACCGGATAGTATTCCAGCAGAGATATTAAAGCTGATAGCAGATTTCTGTCCACAACTACTGCTGAAAATGTACAATAGCTGCCTGCTATCGGGGGTGTTCAGTGTTCGCTGGAAAACAGCTCGGCTAGTTTTAATAAGCAAAGGAAAATCTGGGGGCTTTAGGCCTTTATGTATGCTGGATACTGCTGGTAAAGGATTAGAGAAACTTTTACAGCCAAGAATACTTTCAGCAGTTCAACTAGCTGGGGACCTCTCTGATCGTCAACATGGTTTTCGAGGAGGGCATTCGACAATCGATGCAGTATGGGAAGTGTTGAATACAGCTAAAATGGCACAAATGGGTAATCATCACTCTCGGAAAGTGACGCTCCTTGTGACTCTAGATGTTAGGAACGCTTTCAACTCGATAAGTTGGAAAGACATATTGGAAGCGCTTCAAAATACCTTCAAACTACCAGAGTATCTCATGCGCATAATGAGAAATTATTTGAAAGATCGTACACTAGTATATCACACAGAAGATGGGCAGAGAGTGAAATGGCTCATAGCTGGTGCAGCACTAGGTTCCATCCTTGGCCCAAATCTGTGGAACATAGTGTATGATGGATTATTGAGGTTAGAGATGCCGGAAGACACAATGCTAGTGGGCTATGCAGATGATATAGGTGTTTTGATAGTTGCTCGAAATCTGGAGTTGGCTCAGTTTAAGCTAAATCAAGTAATGCGACGGGTGAAAGATTGGATGGCGAATCACAGATTACAGCTGGCGGATCATAAAACAGAGATCGTTCTCTTGACAAGAAAAAGGATCACGACTGTCATTCCAATGTATATTGGACAAACAGAAATTGAAACATCTAGAAGTATAAAGTACCTCGGAGTGACACTTGATACCAAACTTACTTTTTGGATCCTATCAAACGGGTGACAGATAACGCGGTGAAAACAACGATTGCGCTGAATAGTTTAATGAGCAACGTAAAAGGTCCGAAGTCTAGCAAACGACGACTTCTGATGTCGATAGTTCACTCGACACTTCTAAGTGGTGCCTAAATCTGGGCTGAATCTCTGAAGTTTGAAAAATACCGGCGAAGGATAGCACTTCTGTATGGTGCCGAAGTCTGGGCTGAATCTCTGAAGTTTGAAAAATACCGGTGAAGGATAGATGCGGTACAGCGGAGATCAGCTTTGCGTATTACAAGCGCATATCGCACAGTATCCGAACCTGCGGTCCTTAACCCTATAATGCCCGCCGTGACAAATTTGTCACACGACTTTCAGATGCTAACAGAACCTATAATACATCTCTTTTATTCTTATTGCCCAGTGTAGCACATTTATCACACAGTCGTGAACACACTCTGGTGGATATTTTCTTCAACTGTGGTCCAGGAAGTTCGCGCCGTTTTATTGAACTCAACCGGTCGCTGCTGTGAAGGGACATGCCACGCAAGGTTTGTTATTCTTACTGTTTCTATAATTTAGTGTTTTTCGTACATATAAAGTTGTAATTTGAAAGTGTAATGTTCATTGAAGAGAAAATGTACTTTGGGAATGCACTAGCTTAATATGTATAGCTGTAAGGCCATTTCAGAATCTGATGTTACAAATATGTAATGCTGGGCATTGGAGGGTGTTAACAATGAATGGCGTGCGTTATGTATTCCTGTTGTTTGTTGTCTGTCCTGTTGAAACTAATTTATTATTGGCCATTACGTATGCCATATACGAGTAAAATATGGGGTAATAAAATAATAATAATAATAATAATAATAATAATAATAATAATAATAATAATAATAATAATAATAATAATTTGCTATTACTTTCAGGTTTCCCTAGAACGAGTTGAAGATATCCTTGCCATTCTAGATGACCCAGATGCAAGTTTTCAGATGAGGATGAAGATGATGAAGCGAATGTCAGTAAGCTCAGAAACGGTACCTGAAGAACGGTTGAAGTGTTGCGACATCACACGCCAGGAGAGGTAGTTGATGAAGAGGATGGTCCTTCGGAGGAGGTAGAAGATATCCTTCAAGGAAACGAGACATTCACAGAGAATTTTCCTAGGCTAAAGTGCAAGACCAGAAATTATTCATACATTTGTGGAAATTCCTGATCCTCCACCTATTCAAACTGCAACTCCACTGGAATATTTCAAAATCATTGTCACAGATGATATGTTAGAAATGTTGGCAGAACAGACAAATTTGTATAGTATGCATAAATCAGGAGTTTCAGTTAACACAAATACATCAGAACTGGAACAAATGTTAGGAATGTACTTGAGAATGGGACTGACTTAGATGCCTAGTATACGTTCCTATCGGGAAACACAAATGGCGTACTCCTTGGTTTGTGAGGTAATGCCAAGAAACAAATTTGAGAAATTGTTGAGTTCTCTCCATTTTCAAAACAATCTATCTGCTACGGATGAAGTGAAAAAGGACAAGCTGTGGAAAATTCGATCTTGTCTGAAGGAATTTCAGGCTAATTGCCTAAAGGAAATTCCTGAAGAACACCATAGTATGGTTGCTTTCAAGGGCAGGAGTCACTTGAAGCAGTTCATGCAAAACAAACCAACACGTTGGAGTTTCAAAATGTGGGGAAGGGCCGGAGCTAATGGATACCTCTATGATTTCGATTTCTACCAAGGAGCAGCAGGGAGAACTACAAATGAAAGGAGGGAAGTTGGCAAAGGTTTGGGTTATGAAGTAGTGGTACAACTAACAGACACATTACCAGAAAACCATTATTTCAAGGTGTTTGCAGACAATTTATTCACAACTGATATTCTGGTTGATCATCTACTACAGAAGGAAATTTACTTTCTTGGAACCATCAGAACAAACAGACTAACGGATTGTAACCCACCCGTTGAAAAAGAAATGAAGAGGCAAGGGCGTGTCTCAATGGTGAGCCTTGTAGATACTACAGACAACTTTATTGTTGTCAGGTAGTGTGACAATAAATCTGTTACACTGTTGTCATCTTTCATGGGAACTGAACCGCAAGGCGATTATTCCTGTGTATAACACCGTCAAGGGAGGAATCAATCTGCTTGACATGCTCATATCTCTCTACAAATACCATATAAATTCTCGACGATGGTATCTGTACATCTTGTCAATAATTGGATCAAGTACAGGAAGAATTGCAAACGTCTACATGCCATTGAGAAAGTTTCAGGTTGAAATCGCATGTGCCCTTGTTTCAGCTGGCAAAGGCAAATCAAAGCGAGGACGACCTAACAGAGACGATGTGTCAAAATCTAGGAAGAAAGCAGCTACAACAATTCTTCGAGTTACTGATTGCCAGAAAGACAAGTACGAGGACTGACCGCAAGAGGACGCTGCAAGATATGCATCAAGATGGCCTCCCACATTTGGTGTGAAAAGTGTAGTCTATTTCTTTGTCTGAACAAAGACCGGAATTGCTTCAGAAGGTTCCAGGTGTAGGTAGCGCTAGAAAATTATAATCACAGTGAAAATTGAACTGAAATTGAACTAAAATGCTCCTTTTTATGCTCATTTTTATATGCTTTTTTATTTTTATATGCTCGATTATTCTATTTTTAAGGCCAATTTTTCTTAAAATATCAATAATTAATATCAAGCCACTCTTTAG
Organism: Anabrus simplex; assembly: GCF_040414725.1. Taxonomy (NCBI): domain Eukaryota; kingdom Metazoa; phylum Arthropoda; class Insecta; order Orthoptera; family Tettigoniidae; genus Anabrus; species Anabrus simplex. The sequence continues at coordinate 516,202,074 of NC_090267.1, forward strand.
TAAGAGAATGACAGTACAGGGCATACATTAGGAGTTAATTAATAATCAAATATCTTTTGAATGAAATCTATCGTGTACGCAGTACATGCCCAGTGTGACAAATATGTCACATTAAAAATAAAAGGCTCAACAGATGGTACAAAATGCATATAATAGAGTAAGTTGAGGCTATAGGAAGTAGTTTTACTGGAAACATAATTTTTATATCATCACAGAGTTGGTTCGGGCATTACAGAGACGGGAAGTCGGGCGAACTCAAGGAGAGCTCGGAAAGAAGCGCGCTAAGGAACTAGCTTATAGACAACGAATGGAGCGGTGGCAACAAAGATGGGAGGAAGATCCTCGAGGAAAATGCAGTAAGCGGCTGATACCACGCCTAGCTGATTGTGTTGCCCGAGCTCATGGCGAGGTTAACTTTTACATTACGCAACTATTGACGGGTCACGAATACTTCCGGAAATTTCTACATAGAGTAGGTAGAGCGAGCGACTCGGCGTGTATTATTGCAATGATGTAGACGATGTATTTCGCACATTTTTCGTATGCTATCATTAGTCAACTCAGAGAAGATGTTTACATACTGAGCAAGGAGAGTTGACGTCAGAAACTATTGTGCAGGTGATGCTACGAAACCAAGAATCTTGAGATCAGATAGCAGTATATGTAGAAGGCATCCTGCGTCAGAAAAAGAGATATAAATGCTCAAGAACGGCAGTAAGGAGGAAAAAGGAAGAAGAAACCTGAGAAATTAGCACGACAGCGCCCTGAGGTAATGCGAGAGCGGTTCCGATATACGTCGTGGGAAAAGGGTGTGTGGGTTTTAGTGAGTAGGAATCTCACACGCTTGTGGAGTGCGGACCCTCACAAGTGTCTCATGAAAGATTTCCCACACTTCCCTCGTAATAAGAAATTGTTATTATTATTGTTATTATTATTATTATTATTATTATTATTAAAATCGAACCTGGGCCACTGGGTCTGGCAGGTAATCACAGTAATCAGTACACCACGGAGGTGGACTATTATTATTATTATTATTATTATTATTATTATTATTATTATTATTATTATTATTATTATTATTATTATTATTATTATTCCGAGGTTTTGGTGGATCAACAGACGTCAAAAGAAGGTGCGGGCTGGAATAGGTCTAACTACAAGTTCGAAAGATGAATTAAAAATTAAATAAAGGTTATATTTTCAGAACAGCCAAACTTAACAGGTTGAAATAGACTTTGAACAAACAACAAATAACAAGTTAAATCAGGTACAAGATCAAGAAAGCCAAGATTTAGATAGACTTTGACAGTCTGGGCCACAAGACCTAATTTTTACAATTCCTGAGCACTCGGCTCACAATCGACATCTTACTAAAGGGCAGAAATTCCCTCAATACAATGGAGCTTTTGCTCCCACCTTTAAATCTCAAGCCTCTCTGAGGCACGTTTACCACAAGAGAAAAGATCTAACCCGCTCTCAATTTTTCAAGCCTATTAAAGGCATTACCTAGACTTCAGAGTTCACTGCCATCAAGGCACAACTTACAAATATAAACGGGGGTATCTCGTACCCAATCTACTGGGCCTTCGTGGAAAAGAACAGATTAATTAAATGGCCCCACAATACCAGGATGAATGGAGGCGTAACCTTGCACTCCTACATGAAGCTTTTTAAAACCTAAGTGGCACTAGGCCGATAAGTAGGGGCTATTCCCATACTATGGAGGTGACACGAATACAGAATAAATTTAACACATTAAGAAGGAATAGAAGAACGGTTACAAAAACGTAGTCACCTCAAATTCAAGATGAAGGGGAGCTCGAGAGGGTAAAGCACTCTCTATCCCCGATTTACAGTTAAAGTTATATGAAAAGACCGGAAAGATTTACATGTTTCAAAGGATAGTTTACATATTAAAGTTTTCGGACCTGCCCCGAGAGATAAACTGCTGAGCTGGCAAGAAATAAAGATGTTAAACGGCCATTACCTTGTTGAAGAACTGCTGCCAGAAGAAAGGGCGCTTCCCGCCCCCTGCTACATATTCACACACAGAGCTAGATGTTGTTCGAGTGGCGAAGAGCAGAGAAAATCAGCAGTTTTAAACCCTCGTGGTAGATTCGAGACCTTTCATGAATAATAAAGACACACCCACTCAACTTTACTGGGTAGCTAAGAGTTACACATGGAAATTCGTAGAAGAAGGCGATAATTGGAGGAAAATTAATTACAGAAATTACTGATTGGCTAAATTCAAAACTGGCGGAAAGAAAGCTTAATATTGCCAGCCCACAAATGAAAGAACAAAATTTAGTGAAGACAAAAACTGTTGAATATAAAATTTCTTGGATGAAATTCATTCCTTCGCACCAGGGTGCATGATCCTAGTTTTTTAGGTAGTGACATCTATGAGAGAATGCCCACACTTCTTGATCCACAAAAAGAACAAAAACAAATCGAAATACACACAGTGGCATCTTCTGAGGAACTGTTGAATTAATTCAGTTGTTAAAGTTCAGAGTTTCTCCGGTAGAGAAGTACTTTATAGGAGGAAGATTTAAAATTGCGGCGTAGAGGTGTACCGCCCGGTACAGACCTCCCCCCCCCCAAATGTCCTTCTAAGGGGTGACACAAAAAAGTCTTTTGTGTTTAATCGAAATTGATCAAAAAATTCTGATTCCTTGTCAATAGATTTGTTAAAGATTCAGGGAAGCGGTATTAATAGTTGAAATTGATTTGAGAAGAATTTTGATGTTATCAAAAGGAAAATTTTCACAGTTTTTTTTTGTAGATTTGTGGAAATTGTTTTAACACCAGCTTTAGAGTTTCTATGTTGCCGTAACCAGCAAGGTACATGTTGATAATTCTGACGGCCAGACAAGCCGCCGCTGTCGATGTCCAGTTGAAGTCGCCCGGACCCCTCAAGTACCCTGAGATACCTCTCTCCCGCACAATGTGTCGCGGATTGACATTGGTTACGTCAACATCGAAATATCTATGTATTCTTTGTATATGTATAGTTGCCTTCTTTACTCTGTGACGTGTGTGTATTGTTGATAATAAAAACGTGATATTGTGAACACGACGGTGAAGTCCTCTTATAATTCAGTAGTTACGATTTATATAACAAAATCTTGGTGCCGAAACCTCCGGGAATATTACGAGTTCAACGCGACACGAGAGAACAGAAGAGGATTTTCACACCACGGACACGTATGTTGAGCGACTTAAATCTCGACATAGGTTATCTACGCATCTCTGAGGAGGAGAAAGGATCACCAACGCAGAACTAGCTACAACTTCAAACCAACAGATAAGACGAAACACAATTGCAGTATACGTAGTGTTGACCGTAGATTGGTAATTTTTTCTGAACATTTAATGCATAGAAGTTTGAAGGAATTTCAATATTACTCGTAACAAGAAATATAACCCCACCTACGTCAAAATATCCGTAATGGCTTCCATTCCAAAGAGATCTATGCATGCAACACTCGAGTAGAACACTAGCGCCGTCTGTTGTAAATAGGGGGTAACTAAGCTATGATCTTTAACTTTTAATAAGACATCTCAGGCAACCATTCATTGACAATAGTGTATGACGTAACGTTGAGCCGCGCAATCATTTCACATGTTTATTTTTTTTTGTCTGAATATTTCAAGGAGTAATACTTTTCAGATCAGTGAAGAATTAATTTACTAGTAGGAGACATTATGGAAGGCAGTATAGCGAATCAGCTCACGAAATTGAAACGTAGACGAGTAACTCAACGTTCGAACACTACGCGTTTTATTAATCAGATTCATTCGTTCAATCAATCCACGGACTTAGATGAAATAGAGCATATCCGCGAGCGTCTACAGGAAACGTTAGCGTCCTTAAATGCGTTAAATGACGGTATCCAAGATTTACTCGATGACGCGGAGTACGAAGACGACGTGGCAGCCTGTGAAGAATATCTGGACAACTCCAAACGGGCGATTAGAAAGGCCACGGGCCTCATACAACAGAAAAGCGCGAGGAATGAGGCCGACTCTACCACTACGTATCCGAGTGTCCTTGTTCAACCCACGACTACAGCGGAGATAAAGCTTCCTACCATTAAACTGCAGTCATTCTCAGGGAACGTAGAAGAATGGCCGGGATTCTGGGAGCAGTTCGAGTCCTCCATTGACAAAAATTCGTCGGTGACCGTCGTAAACAAACACGTATTTCTCCGTGGGTACTTAGAGGGAGAACCAAGGCGTCTTGTAGACGGTATATCTATAACGGCAGACACATACGAACAAACTAAACAAATTCTGATAGCACGATATGGTGATAAGAACAGGATTATTCAGTCTCACCTCGATTACTTGGAAAATCTCGAAGTTGCAGTCTCGGAGGCCCCCGAAGTATTAAACACGACCTACATTGAATGCCATCGCCGGATACAAGCATTGAGAGCACTAGGGGAAGACGTCGACGCATATGGTCGAATTTTAGCACCCAAACTATTACGAGCCTTTCCAGAGGACATCTGTCGCCGTTGGCTCGTCCACTCTAAAAGACTAGGCATACAAGAAGGGGACACTACCCGACTAATGGCGTTCCTTAACGAAGAAGTGGAAGGAGCTCTTAACGCTCAAAAGATACGGGGTGACGCCCCATTAACGACCTCTTCATTACCCACAGCAGCCACTCTTCACGTAAACACAAAACCAAATGAACAAAAGGGGAAGCAGACACCTCAACCAGACCCGTTCTGTGTGTACTGCGAAAACCGAGGTCACTGGGGTCAGGACTGTCAACAGATGAAGGATTCCCAGGTGAGAGTCGAGAGACTGAAAGCCACAAACCGGTGCTTTCTTTGCCTACGCCGTGGGCACAACAAGACACAGTGTTTTAAGAAGGGGAAGGCATCCTGCAACAAATGTCGAGGGTCACACCATGTATCCATTTGTACCGAGGGCAGCAGTCAACACACTTCCGTGGGCAAGATAGGGGTCATCACGTCCGATTTCACACATCTGCAAACGGCCCGTGTATGGATCAAGGGGCCGACAGGGCGAAAAAGACTAACTCGTTGTATCCTGGATGCAGGGAGTCAATCGAGCTTCATCCACAATTCTCTGATTGATGCGTTGCAGCTTAATGTTACTGACCGCAAGACTCTTGAGATAAGCACGTTTGAATCACCCTCCAATATGTATGATATTAGACGGAGGGCTTGTTTCGATATTATGGGCTACTCAACCAGAGCTCAAGTATCGATTACCGCCTTTGAAAGTCACAGCTCCTACACTTTTCAACCAACTGCACCCCAAGACATAACCGCGCTAGCATCGCTAAGGGAGATGAAGCTGGCTGATCCGAGTGATGACCTTGACAAAGATCTTCCGATCGAGGTACTTATAGGTGCGGATTCATACTGGAAGATAGTAACAATGAAGGAACCTATCAGAGTAACAACATCACTGGTTCTTCTTCCTACTATCTTCGGTTACGTTCTCAGCGGAAGTAGATCTGGCACTACGATCAACCAAATAATGGTCCATCATGTCTCACTCACAACGGATCAGATAACTGATGAAAGCGTGCGACGGTTCTGGGACTTAGAAACTATTGGAATTGTGGATAACCAAGAGCGAAAATTATCCATTAAAGAAAACACTATTTTTCAAGAGTTTCGCGACTCTTACCGCATCGAACATGGACGGAGAGTTGTATCATTACCTCGAAAGGTGGGCATTCCCTTAAATGACAATCGCACTACCGCTGAAAAACGATTCTCCCTGTTAGAGGCTAAACTGCAGAGAAACAAAGACTTGAAACACATCTACTACAATCACATGTGGGACTACATAAGGCAAGAGCACGTGGAAGTTGCACCCGAGGACGTCACTCCTTATAATGTTTACTATATGCCACACCACATTGTAAAGAAACAAAGGGGTGACATCACAAAGTACAGAATTGTCTTCGACGCGTCGTCACATGAACCAGACTTGCCTTCACTGAACGACACACTGGAAATAGGTCCTAACTTGCTCCCTGAAATACTGGGAACCCTGCTACGTTTCAGGAGCCATCCGAAGGCTATCGCGTGTGATGGTCACCAAGCATTTTTGCAGTTAGCGTTAGACGAAAACGACAGAGACCTCGCGCGGTTCCTGTGGTATCGCACCGAGAATACAGGAGATGATGCGTACAATTTCACTGACGAGGTCATAGCCTACCGTTTCAAACGTTTGCCATTTGGACTTGCTTCGAGCCCATTTCTTCTGTTCGCTAGTCTTAGGGAACTGGCAACACTGCGTCAAGATAATTATCCATTTGCGTCGAGACTTCTCGATAAATCAACATTTATGGATGACTTTATAACAAGTGTTGCAGACGACATCCTCACGATGAGGTTGTATAACGAACTCACCAACCTTTTGATGGAGATCAAACTCCCACTCCGTAAGTGGGCTACCAATTCACTGACCTTGAAGGAAGCCTTGCGCAACGAGGGGGTGGAAATGAGATCCGTAACGAGTGTGCTGGGTATCGATTGGGATACCTCTGAAGACATCACTTCGACCGACAAGGGGGAAATAGCAAGAGACCTGGTGGACAAACCAGGGACGAAGAGGAACATTCTATGCGCCACTGCCAGATTCTATGACCCTCTCGGACTTTTCGCACCTGTGGGGATCGTAGCAAAACTTATATTCCAAGACACGTGGCTCCGAGGCCTATCATGGGAGGAAGTTCTTCCATCAGATCTTGCACGTAACTGGTATTTGTGGACTTCTAAACTTCAGCACCTATCAACCATATCCGTTCCCAGGTGGGTAGGCATTACAGGACCAGGACATGAACCAGAGCTGCACGTCTTCTGCGATGCTTCGGAGAGAGCATACGGAGCTGTCGTCTACACGAAGTCAACGCTTAACGACACTCCGGTCACAAAACTCGTCTGCAGCAAAAACAGACTAGCACCCGTGAAGAAGTTAACTCTACCAAGACTAGAGCTGCTAGCTGCACTTGCTGGTACACGCCTTCTTCACTACTTCTGCCAAGAGACTGGCTGTGACATCACGAAGGCTCAGCTGTGGAGCGATTCTACTGTTGCACTTGGATGGATTCGCAACGATCCGAATAAGTGGAAGACCTTTGTCTGCAACCGCGTGACAGAAATACATAATCACGTAAACCCCAGTCAATGGAGACACTGTCCTGGAGATCAGAACCCTGCAGATCACCTCACTCGAGGAGTATACGCAGATCAGCTAGCCTCCTTAGAAACATGGTGGCATGGTCCTCGCTGGCTCATCAAAGACAGAGGCGCATGGCCACGTGACCCAACACCCACCTGCACGCAGTTGCCAGAAGCCAGGAAGACGCAACAAGTTCTCACGATCACTATAGCGGAACCCCTACTGGATATCTCGAGGTATAGCTCATACTGGAAATTGCTACATGTCACAGCTTGGGTACTTCGTTTCGTCAGTATGTTGAGCAAGAACACAAAACACCTCAATGCACTAACGGCTGAAGAACTACGTGCGTCACGCACATACTGGATCAAAAGGGTTCAAGAGGAACGGTTCACTATTGAACTAGCTGCATTGCGAAATGGTGAACAATTACCAGGCACTTCTCAGATTGCTAGATTTAACCCATTTCTACATGAAGGTATCATCCGACTTGGTGGCAGACTACAATTCTCAAATTTGTCTCAAACTGAGAAACACCCAACAATTCTGGACGGCCGTCACAGGTTCACCGAGTTAATCATTCAAGAGACCCACATCAAACTTCACCATCTTGGAGTACGCATAGTACTGGCAGAACTACGTGAAGATTTCTGGATTCTGCGAGCTCGACAAATAACTAAGAAGATTCTGCATTCTTGTCTACCGTGCAAATTAGCGCACAACAGCAGACCAGTGGTGATTGAGGCGCCATTACCAGCAGACCGCCTACAGTTGACACAACCCTTCTCTGTGATTGGGATCGACTTCGCTGGACCCCTGTACGTTAGATGTGGCAGCAATGTTAACAAATCGTACATCATTCTTTTCACTTGTGCCACCACCTGTGCTATCCATCTCGAGCTATCTACGGATATGTCTACGGATAGATTCTTGATGGCCATGCAGAGGTTTGTCAGCAGACGAGGTGTGCCGCACACCATATATTCTGACAACGCTCAGACCTTCCTCACTGCTCATAACGAACTTATAGAACTCAATAAGATTATGACAGACACCAAGGTGCACCACCACTGTGCTCACAATGGTATTCGTTGGAAGTTTATCGCACCAAGGGCGGCTTGGTGGGGAGGCTTTTGGGAGAGAATGGTTGGCTCTGTAAAAAGATGTCTAAGAAAGGTACTCGGCCATTCCCAGCTGAACGAAGAAAGTCTCAATACAGTATTGACAAGTGTTGAAGCCACCCTCAATAGCAGGCCAATCACCCAGGCCACAGACACGGGAGATCTCCTGACACCATCCCATTTTTTAGTTGGAAGAAAACTAACGTCCATCCCAGAAGGGCCAGAACCGAGCACGAGGAAAAATCTCGTAAAGGAATACAGATTACAACAAAAGGTCTTGGGGGACTTTTCACGGCGCTGGAAAAAGGAGTATCTGCTTCAACTGAGAAGTCACCATGAGGTCAAAAATCAAAAGACCAATACACATTTGCCCAAGATCGGAGACATCGTCCTCCTCCAAGAAGACGTCAGACCTCGCCACATGTGGAAGAAAGCGAGGATAGAAGAGATGCGCCCAGGAAGAGACGGACATGCAAGAACGGTCGTTCTGCGGCAGCCTGACAACACGCTCATTACTCGGCCAGTGCAGCTGGTCATCCCTTTGGAGATAGACCAGGGTGGGGAGGATGTCGCGGATTGACATTGGTTACGTCAACATCGAAATATCTATGTATTCTTTGTATATGTATAGTTGCCTTCTTTACTCTGTGACGTGTGTGTATTGTTGATAATAAAAACGTGATATTGTGAACACGACGGTGAAGTCCTCTTATAATTCAGTAGTTACGATTTATATAACACTATGAGAGGGGTAGTCGTGGTGAAGCACGCCGCAGATGCGAAGTTGGTTTGCAGTGCTCGAGTAGTTTGCGGTTGGTGCGCCGCACCTCAGCCTTTGCCGGGAGATGGACTCCGGCGCGCCGTACTCAGGTTGACATCACTGGAGTGGAGTGGGCCCGTACCCCACCTCAGTGGCGGTACAGCGCTGCACGGCTGCGGGGACATTGAAACAGTAAGGACTCGGCGGCACAATTTTGTTGACATATGATTTTAGGGTACTAACTTGGTGGAGAGACTGAAGGGTCAGCGGCGTGGAAACTTTTATTTTTATTGCCACTGGTGTGGTTTAGCAGGAGACGGGAGCTTGGTAATGGCCGCTCGGAAAAGGACAGCAGAGTACCCATCGGGGACGGACTTACATGCATATATAAAGGAGACATTAAAACAAGGAGCAGAAGGCCTAAGATTTACCTAAAGAAAAAAAAGATATAACCTTCCGAGTTCCATCAAAATGTTAATGACTAAGTTAACAAGAGGTTTTACACAGGCTTAATCTAAAAAATATGGACCCTCAAGATCCTCTCGGTGGCTGGATTACTCACTAGTAATGTAACAGGAGTCAGGAAATCTAAAATAATGCACGGCCCATGAAGTCTGGGGGCAAGCTTGCCCGCGGGAACGAAGTTCTTGACCATAACTTGGTCTCCTACTTTTAAATTGGTAGGCCTCCGTCCACGATCATATCTTTCCCCAACCTTTTCATGAGGTACTTTAAGATTGGCCTTATCCTTCTTCCAAAGATCTTTATTATTATCTGGATCTATTGTCTCAGGTAGAATATCACTAAGAGACCAAAGATTAGAGAGCGGCGTGTTGGGTACAAACTTAAGCATCAAAGAAGCTGGAGTGAACTTATAAAATTCATGAACCGCCGTATTCAAAGCGAAGGCTAACTAATGTAGGGAAGTGTCCCACTTAGAATGATCGTCGTGATGATAGGCAATTAGAGTCGACCTCAGATTACGTTTGACCCGTTCAGCCAAAGATGGTTGAGGATAGTATGCAGAGGTAGTTACATGAGAGATGGACAGATCAAAACAGAATTTACGGAAAAGATTGGAGGTGAAAACTTTAGCATTGTCAGAAACAATATACTGACACGGGCCAAAAGAAGCAAAGATTGAATTTAAACACGAAATGGTGGACTGAGCGGTAGCCAGCTTAGTCAGAATTAGCCAGGAAAATCTTGTAAAACCATCTACACACACAAGGATAAATTTATTGGCATTCCCCTTTGATTGGGGGAAGGGTCCTACGTAGTCGATGTACAGACGTTCCATGGGGCGCGACGCCTGGTGAGAAGACAATAAGCCTAGCTTAGTGGACATGGTGGGTTTACTAAGCCAACAAGATTTACAAGTCTTTACCAACTCACGAATTTCACTGTCATACCTTTCCAAATAAACCTTTCACGGATCTTCTCTCGAGTTTTGACGATGCCTAAATGCCCCCCTAATGGGGTCTCATGGTAGTATTTAAAGATCATAGGCACACGAACAGCTGGAACCACTACTTTCATCATCTTATCATGCCCCGACGGGCAACATAAAACACCATTCCTCAACACATAAGGGACAATATGTTCCCCAGAAGAAAGGGTTTCCATGATAGGGGCCAGCGTAGGATCTTCACGTTGATATTTTTCGATATCCCTAAACAGCATGGGAACATCAGTTAGAATGGCTTTAACCTCAGGAAGTATAGACTCGGGCAGTGAAGAACTGTCAGCCTGTTCAGGGGTCCCTACATCATTGGCAAACATGCGGCTTAGTCCATCTGCCACAACATTTTCAGCTCCTCTAATGTGCCTAACATCAAACTGGAAGGCAGAAATTCTGATGGCCCACCGGGCTATACGACCAGTACGACGCGGCCTAGCCAAGACCCAGCTTAATGCTTGGTTATCCGTTTCCAAGTCGAACTTGACGTGTTCCAGATAGAGACGGAACTTCTCTAATGCAAATAAGACAGCCAAACCCTCAAGTTCATAGATGGAATACTTGGCTTCTTGAGCCGATAATGTCCTAGACGCATAGGCGATGGGTCACCTCCTTAGTTCAGTCTCTTGAAGAAGGACTGCAGCCACCGCCGACGACGACGCGTAGGTTTGGACGATGAATTTCTTCCAAAAATCCGGCATGGCAAGAACAGGGGCATTACACAGAGCTAATTTGAGATCTTCGAAAGCGGCTTGTTGAGAAGGCCCCCACTCAAATTTGACGCCTTTCCTACGAGGAAAGTTCAAGGGCGCCGCTCTATTAGCGAAATTAGGAATAAATTTCCTGAAGAAATTCACCATCCCAATGAATCGGGCAATACCTTTGATGTCCTTAGGAGGTTTGAAATCACGGATGGTCTGTGTTCTAGAATGATCTACAGCGACACCATCGGGCGACACGATATGCCCTAGAAACGACATTGAAGGCTTAGCAAAAGCAACCTTGGATAACTTTACCGTTTACCGGGATTCAGATGATCTAGATGTTCTTCAAAGGTCTCGGAAAATACGACGACATCATCAAGAAAATGATGTAAGTACACGAATTTGATGTCGGAGAAGACCCTACCTAGCAGTCTCGTAAGCACAGCTGCTCCCGTGGGGAGCCCGAAAGGCACGCGGTTGTACTCATACAAGTTCCAATTCATGGCAAACGCTGTGAAATGTTTGGATTCTTCAGCCAGAGGTATCTGATTATAAGCCTGATCAAGGTCTAAGATGGTGAAGAACTTAGCTTTTAGAAACCAGGATAAACAAGAGTGTAGGTCGGGAAGGGGCACAGATTGTAACACCACCTTCCGATTTAAAGCCCTATAGTCAATCACAGGCCTGAAGCCACCTTGTGGTTTCGGAACCAGAAAAATAGGCGATGAATACGCCGACTTAGAGGGTCGAATTATACCATCTTTTAACATTTGATCATGATCTCTTTCAGAGCCTTCATTTTAGGTGGAGATAATCTGTAAGGTGGAAATCGGACCGGAATTGAATCCGTAACCTCGATCTTGTATTCGATAAGGTCAGTAACACCCATAGTATCAGAGAAGACATCCGGAAACGACTGACACAACTTACGAATACTCTCAGCCTGCTCCTCAGGTAGATATCTAAGGTCTAACAACATCTCATCCTGGGTAGGCGAAACAGATGAACAGGACACAGAATTACAATTTAATAAGGGGATTTTGAAGTTACTAGCAAATTTGAAAGTGCACGACTTGCTCTGAATGTCGAGCACTGGACCGGTATGAGACATGAAGTCCGCTCCCATTATAATGGGGCAAGGCAAGTGCTTAGCCACCAACAGTTTTACTTTCCAAGTGAATTTCAAAATGCGGATTTTGGCATACAGAGAACCTAAAATTTCTAATGGAGATGAGTTAGCCGAAACATATTGAACCGAAGACGAACAAAAATCAGAAAGTTTACACACAGATTCTAATTTGGAATACCATTCAGCCGAAATAATGGAACAAACACTGCCTAAGTCTAAAAGAGCAGTTACAGGCTCATTATTCAATTCAACTTTGAGAAATCGTACAGGTGCGGGGGTGTCCGCCGCAATCCTAAGACATTCTTTAGGGCCCTGAAATGATAAGTTAGAAGACTGAGTTTTCCCTGAGATTTGGTCGGATTTAACAGGGGCTGCGCCTTGAAAAGATGAATTTGGTGACTCAGCCGATGCCACCAGTCACTTTTGATTATTGGTGATGTTGGAAGGTGCACCAGAAGTTGAGCAGGTGGGGGTGCTATTAGAATTCGGGCAGTTCTTGGCAATATGGGAAAAAGCGCCGCATTTAAAGCAGCCTCGAGAAGACCCTGCTCCATTCCTTGTCCCGGTAGATTGAATTAATGGGATACTTGTTCCGAAGATGGTCAGGCGACCCGCAAGCATAACATTTACGGGGTGTGACGGGTCGGCGAGGTGGAGCCCGAAAATTACTAGAGGACGGAGGGGGCTCCTTTGCGACCCGTAATGTGTCAGCATATCTAACCCCTTCGGCTGATACAGCCATAGCCTCTAACTCGTCAAAAGTTTGAGGACGCGAGGCAAAGCACAAATATGACCTGTATGAGGGGGAAATTCCTTCCACAATGGCTAGTACAATTTGATCTTCAGGGACGTGAAGAGCAAATACCCTGGTATAGAATTTGATATCTTGAATGAAGTCGGCAAGGTTTTCATCCAGACGCTGTACTCGGTAGTAGTACTTTTGAATTAGCGATGACCTAGCTCGGGCCGGAATAAAATTAGCTAACAGATGGGCATGGAAGTCTTCTGTGGATGATTGTTCAGCAATTGCCCTATCTTGTCTGAGAGGACACCAATGGAATAAGGGTAAATAATTTGAAGGATTTGACACGGAGAAAGAGAAGAAACAAGAGTATGATTCTGAAACTCAACGAAAAATCTTAGAAAGGCAATGACATCACTGGTGGAATTGACGGAGAACATAGAAATACCTCTGAGCAACATTGCTAAAGGATGGGGCAAACTGATGAAGCTAGGTGACATAGTAGGAATAGGCGTAAGTGGCGGAGAAGCTGTTTCAGAAGGTGCATTATTCAACGAGGTACGACGTTCAGATTCGTTTTTTAATGGGGCAGAAGTTTGTTGGACTCCTACAGATTTCCTACTTTCTTCCCCCATGGGAGAATCCTCCTCGCTAACTACGTTTACCGTAGCGGGTTGGTCGGTTTTGGGAGAGACTGCCCCAGTTAACAATAGGCTAACCTTGCTGGACAATTTAGAAAGGTTTTCGAGAAGAGCACTAGCCTCTTTCCCTTGAATGTCACTCAACTTAAGAGACAATAGATCACTAACTCTATTGGAAAAATGGTACAGTCTAGCTTGTACACGTTTAAGTTGATTAGGTGAAGGATCACCCCCTTCAAAAAAAACTAATTACAGATGCTAGCTCAGTAGCATTATCAGTGATCGTGGAGAGAGAGTCGTCAATATCTTTCTCCCCCAGAGTTGGGATGGTAATAGGGAAATCAAGGGATCTTTAAGCTTATTGGTATCTACCGCAACCGTGCCTCCAGATTGAACATTTCTAATTGTTAATTCATAAATTAATTCCTCTTTACGCAAGTAGCCAGGATGGAGGACATCGCGAGGGCCGGACATGATGACAAAAGATTGACGAATTTAGAAAATCAGAAGGAAAATTCCAGCAACGGAGAAAATTGTTAGAGTTCAAAACAAAAGCAATGTTTAGCCGTCAAAAGGGGCTAAAGAGAGGCCCATTCACCCACGCTCTGCTACCACTTGTTTCGAAGTTTTGGTGGATCAGCAGAGGTGAAAAGAAGGTGCGGGCTGGAATAGGTCTAACTACAAGTTCGAAAGATGAATTAAAATTTAAATAAAGGTTATATTTTCAGAACAGCCAAACTTAACAGATTGAAATAGACTTTGAACAAAGAACAAATAACAACAAGTTAAATCAGGTACAAGATCAAGAAAGCCAAGATTTAGATAGACTTTGACAATCTGGGCCACAAGACCTAATTTTTACAATTCCTGAGCACTCGGCTCACAATCGACATCTTACTAAAGGGCAGAAATTCCCTCAATACAATGGAGCTTTTGCTCCCACCTTTAAATCTCAAGCCTCTCTGAGGCACGTTTACCACAAGAGAAAAGATCTAACCCGCTCTCAATTTTTCAAGCCTATTAAAGGCATTACCTAGACTTCAGAGTTCACTGCCATCAAGGCACAACTTACAAATATAAACGGGGGTATCTCGTACCCAATCTACTGGGCCTTCATGGAAAAGAACAGATTAATTAAGTGGCTCCACAATACCAGGATGAATGGAGGCGTAACCTTGCACCCCTACATGAAGCTTTTTAAAACCTAAGTGGCACTAGGCCGATAAGTAGGGGCTATTCCCATACTATGGAGGTGACACGAATACAGAATAAATTTAACACATTAAGAAGGAATAGAAGAACGGTTACAAAAACGTAGTCACCTCAAATTCAAGATGAAGGGGAGCTCGAGAGGGTAAAGCACTCTCTATCCCCGATTTACAGTTAAAGTTATATGAAAAGACCGGAAAGATTTACATGTTTCAAAGGATAGTTTACATATTAAAGTTTTCGGACCTGCCCCGAGAGATAAACTGCTGAACTGGCAAGAAATAAAGATGTTAAACGGCCATTACCTTGTTGAAGAACTGCTGCCAGAAGAAAGGGCGCTTCCCGCCCCCTGCTACATATTCACACACAGAGCTAGATGTTGTTCGAGTGGCGAAGAGCCGAGAAAATCAGCAGTTTTAAACCCTCGTGGTAGATTCGAGACCTTTCATGAATAATAAAGACACACCCACTCAACTTTACTGGGTAGCTAAGAGTTACATATGGAAATTCGTAGAAGAAGGCGATAATTGGAGGAAAATTAATTACAGAAATTACTGATTGGCTAAATTCAAAACTGGCGGAAAGAAAGCTTAATATTACCAACTCACAAATGAAAGAACAAAATTTAGTAAAGACAAAAACTTTTGAATACAAAATTTCTTGGAGAAAGTTCATTCCTTCGCACCAGGGTGTATGATCCTAGTTTTTTTAGGCAGGGACATCTATGAGAGAATGTCCACACTTCTTGATCCACCAAAAGAACAAAAACAAATCGAAATACACACAGTGGCATCTTCTGAGGAACTGTTGAATTAATTCAGTTGTTAAAGTTCAGAGTTTCTGCGGTAGAGAAGTACTTTATTGGCGGAAGATTTAAAATTGCGGCGTAGAGGTGTACCGCCCGGTACGATTATTATTATTATTATTATTATTATTATTATTATTATTATTATTATTATTAGACTCGACCCCGGGCCTCTGGGTCTGGCAGGTAATCACAGTAATCAGTACTCCACGGAGGAGGACTATTATTATTATTATTATTATTATTATTATTATTATTATTATTATTATTATTATTATTTCTTTACTAGAAAACTGATCACTTAGGATCACACAACAACTCTATTTCTTTTTCTTCGGCTGTAGTTTCCTCCGTTGTTCTTCTGCCCTGGCTCATTCGGTCTTCCTAGTTCTTCCTTCAGCTTGTAACCCTTCCAAATTTTTCACTTTGTTCCTAAATTTACTGTAGTTCTGTGTAACATTGGCATCTTTGAGATGTTTAAGCTTTCCATGTTTTTCTGTGTTTTCTAAATCCATGCTGTTGTAGTCTTCTTCTCTCAGCTATCAGTTTTTTAAGTCTATTTTTTTTTTCTGTACAATTGTCCAAAAAATCCCTGCCACCTCTCCTCCATGTCCTCTGAAATTCTTTCCATCTTCTGGTAAAATGTTTTTGTTGTTCCTAAGTTTTCATCTGCGTTGAGTCTGTACAGCACCCATAAATTTTGTGAGGATGCTTCTTTCTAAGACCTACACGGCTTTTACGGACATACACGCATTCTGTTTTGTAGTGGTTTCTTTTTGACATTCCAGGATATGCCATTCTTCTTGTAGATGTGTTTTGTTGATCCATGTGGTGTCACCAAGGTAATTGAACTTATTGACCCTCTCGATCCGTCCTATCAATCAATCAATCAATCAATCAATCAATCAATCAATCAATCAATCAATCAATCAATCAATCAATCAATCAATCAATCAATCAATCAATCAATCAATCAATCAATCAATCAATCAATCAATCAATCAATCAATCAATCAATGATCTTCATTTCCCTTGATAATTTATCCTCTCCTATAAATGAATATTTGCCCCAGTCTGTCCTCTTGAATTCCAACTTTACCTTCACATCTTCCCTACTTTTAAAAGCTGCACTCAAGCTTATCCTTCTAATTAAGTCATTCCACGCCAACTCCCCACTGACAGCTCGAAACAGACCACACAGTTGAGTATCTCGTCTCCTTACTCTCAAGTCTTCCCAGTACAAAGTTTGCAACATTTCAGTGACACTACTCCTTTGTCCGAAATCACCGAAAACAAATCGTGCAGCTTTCCTTTGAATTTTTTCTAGTTCACGTATCAAGTAGGCCTAGTCCTGGTGAGGCTCCCATACTCTAACTGCGGTCTTCACGCCCTCTCTCTTTTACATCCTTACTACAATGTGAAGAGGTCTGTAAGCTTTCCTAACTACCCCCAGTGAAGAACATCTAGGTACTACTGTCACCCCATCAACACAGTAATTAAAACTGAAAGGACATTTCCTCTTCGTGAAACTGACACTGTATTGTCCGCCATGCCGTCTGGTAGTAAATAATAAGACCACTTTAATAGGGACAACGATCTGGTGTCGAAAGTCAACCAAAGTGGCAGCTTTTACATAAAGATCGCAGTGACTTGTGCGGTTTAAGTCCCCATCTCCTCGTCCTAAGACAGTTTGATCCTCCAAACGGCCCGCACGCCACCAACATTCTTCTCAATCGCTGGGACATCAGCCGTGACGTTCTCTAATCGTGACATTAACAGGACTAGCGACGACGCACACACTTACGTGAAAATGTTGCAAGAAAGATCGAGTATTTCTCCCGCCGTACAAGTACCTTGGCTGACTTTCTTCTATCACATTCTCCTCCGTCAATGACGGAATGAAATATTGACAAATTTTTTCTTCTGTCACGAAAACTGATTGTGAATTCAACGACTGGCAGCTTCTGAGACTCCCCGGTCTATGAGGTTTGAGATGGCGGGTACAATCCCGGCTTAGCCCCGTGGTATTTGAAGATCCTTAAACACACCTGTCTCATGTCGGTACAGTACATTTACCGGTATAGAAAATAACTTTAGTGGGACAAAATTGCGACACCTCGGCGTCTCTAACAACTGTAAGAGAAGTTGGTGGTCGTATAATATATTGAATACTAATCTGTCATCAGTTAATTCTATCAAGGATCTTGGTGTGAATTTTGACGCTAAATTGACGTTCTTTCTACACATAAACGAAGTTGTTGCAGGTACTTACAGAATATTAGGATTTATTAAGAGATGCACACGTGACTTCACAAATCCCGAGGCAATAAAGCTATTACAAGTCCTTTGTAAGAAGTCGGCTAGAATTTGTATCGACTATTTGGAATCTCACTTTTAAACTATTTGAAAACAAAGTTGAAATATTGCAAAACAAATTTCTTAGATACCGTACGTACAAAATAACTAATAATTACCCTAAATTTGATTCGTATGATGACTTAATGAAACATCTTGGCTATAAGTCCTTAGCAAAAAGACGAATAATTGCAGTTCCTCTATTTGCCTACAAATTATTTATTAATCGTATTGGTAGCTCTAACTTGATCTCTCTGTTCAACTTGTCTGTCCCTAATCCATCTACACGCCCAAAACATGTTACTTTCTACTGCTCTAGACCAAGAATCCAACATAGTAATTCACCAGTTTTAAACTCAATGAAAATATTTAATAAATATAGCAATGAGTACAGACTAGATATATTTGCAACTACATACAGATCCATAGTAAAACAAAGTAAACAAATAACTTAATTGTTTTATTTTCTATGTTGACTTTGCTGACTTCTGTTGTTAAGCTCATAACTTCAGTTATCTATCTAGTTTCTAGTTATACCGTCTCCCTCATTGTCATCATTATCTTCGATGACATCACTACTATCATGTATAATTACAGTACTAATGCAACTTTAGAGCCGTTCGTAAATCATTTTAATTGTAATATTTTAAATACCTTGTTATAATATGTAGGCTCTGCCTGGCCGAGGCGGTAAAGGCGTGCTGGCTCCGCCCGGAAGCATGTGGGTTTGAATCCCCGTCAGGAAGTCGTCAAATTTAAGATACGAGATTTCAACTTCCGGAGGTGCATATGGCCCTGAGGTTCACTCAGCCTACACCAAAAATGAGTACCAGGTTAATTCCTGGGGGCAAAGGCGGCCAGGCGTAGAGCTAACCACTCTACCCCATCACGTGCCGAGGTTACGAATAGTGGAAGGCTTTACCTTCCACCACTCCAAGGGCCTTCATGGCCTGTACGGAGAATACTTTGCATCGTTTTGTTATAATATGTGCATAAGTAACTGAATATTTGTAATATTATGTTACTGAAGAAAAGTGTGTTTTTATTTAATTTATGACTTTATTTTACAAGGACTTTCATAAGAGATATTATAATTTTAATTTAATATTTGTTTTTATCTAATGTAATAGTATATGTATATGTGTTTTACATCATTAGGTTGGTATTTGTCTGAAGCCCAATAAATAAAATAAATAAATAAATAAATAAATAAATAAATAAATAAATAAATAAATAAATAAATAAATAAATAAATAAATAAATAAATAAATAAAGTTATTAGCAGACTATTATTATTATTATTATTATTATTATTATTATTATTATTATTATTATTATTATTATTATTATTATTATTATTATTATTATTATTTATGTACCCGTTCTTCGCATGGGAATTTGTATTCGATTTCACGATTGCTTCATGAATTTATGCGAAGTGTAATAGGCATCCTTATACGACAGCACGTAGCAGTAACGTGAAGTACGAACGAAGTGGAGACAGATCACAGAGTTTGTTGAACGATACAGTTCGCGGTGCGAAGTTGTTCATAATTCTCCTTATTTCGAAACCGGGAGTGGCGCTGTGGCTGGAGAGTCGTTGACGATAACCTCTCTTATTATCCGTTCTGTCGACTGGCTTTCTAGTTCAACCATTTAACACAACTTGAAATAACATGACAGCCTGTAAAACAGTCCATTAAGTCCTCCTATCGAAAATGTGCACATGAGGAAAGCATGTTTAGAAACTGATTTCCTCTAAGACTTTTAGTTTTCTATTATGGTTGGTCATGTATACTTTGTGGGTGAGTAAAATCACTGTTTCGATTTCTTATAAACCCCGAAACCAATCCGGTATTTCGAAATAATATGGGTAGTTTCCCACTTATAAGAACTCAATAAACAGACAAACAGAGAAATCGACAGAAAAGCTAAAAAAGTTCGCTCGAACTTAGACTGAAAAACGATCCTTCTTAGTCCTCGTATCGAAATGATGCACATGAGAAGAAGTTCCAGAAATTGATTTCTTTTAAGGCAGACAGATATCCATTAAGTTTCTGGGTTTCACATGAACCACCGGTCAATTCAGGGATTAATAATACCCAATAATAACCAAGGGTAAGTGGATTATAAATATAAAGTTTGGTAGAAATATATCCAGTAGTTTCCAAGTCATAAGTACTCAAACAAACAAACAAAAAAACAAACAAACAAACAAACAAACAAACAAACAAACAAACAAACAAACAAAGCTAAAAATATGCAGATGGTCATTATTATACCTGAAACGGATAACTGAGTGAAAATTTCGCCAAAATAGTCAATGTACAGACACACGGTCGTTACGATTTTATTTATATAGATAACTAATGAAGAAAGGAGAAATAGAAGCTTTTGAAATGTGGCGTTACAGAAGAATGCTGAAGGCAAATGTGAAGATCGGATCACAAGCGAAGAGCTATTGAACTGAGGAAGATCTGGCGGAATTTGACCAGAAGAAGAGAGTCTGGTGATGGTCATTACTGTTTAAGAGGAACTACAACTGTGCAACCATATTTCATTAACACTGAAGAGTAGGACGGGTCCAACCCTTCATAAAATGAAGGTATCGGCAAACGAAAGACAAGGGTCACGAAGGCCGTGAAATTGAAAGACTCCCTAGGTCTCGAGTGTCCAGAGTTGAACAAGAGTTTCCTCTTACGACAGGCAGGTGGTACCGCCCCCAACTATTAACATATTCGAAAATAATTACTTCAGTTAAGCCCTTTAAGGCTTATTCAATCGTAAAATGACCAGCGTTTCGCCGCAGTGTAGCAGCGGGCTCATCTAGCTGGTGCGACTCCAGTTAGTTTCCACGGAAACATTGTTTATCTTTCGAGTTATTATTGATATCGTGTTTGTTGTTCGACAGTGAAGATTTGCAACTAATTTTATTTACGTATCCTTTCATGGGGCCTAATACGGTATGATTATATAAGAAATATACACTAAGGAAATTGCGACATAAAGAAGAAGACATTCTACAGTGAAAAAAGAAGAAAAACCGCCGAATAGATTTACCACAGTTTCAATTACAATCCACCATTGCATTTATAGCATTTACTATATAGCGGCATTTATTGTTGAGATATGTATTACAATTTGCTTTGCGTCGCACCGATACAGACAGGTCTTTTGGCGACGATGGTATAGGAGAGGTGTACGAGTGGGAAGGAACCGGCCGTGGCCTTAATCAAGGTACAGCCCCAGCATTTGCCTGATATGAAACCACGAGAAACTATTTTCAGGGCTACCGACAGTGGGATGCGAACTCACTATCTCCCGGATTGTTCAGATACATGAAGATAGATCTTATCTACAAAGCTTTTGGAAACAGCTCCTGGAGTTACTATTGTTGTACGGTACTGTTCTCTGTGCGGTCCGCACCGTGGCTACATAAGGAGTGCGATCTTCAACAAAGCATGCCTCAAATGTCATACGAACTAAGATACCAACAATGAGTGCTTTGGATTTTGTGTTAACATGT
The DNA here is from genome assembly GCF_040414725.1 of Anabrus simplex. Taxonomy (NCBI): domain Eukaryota; kingdom Metazoa; phylum Arthropoda; class Insecta; order Orthoptera; family Tettigoniidae; genus Anabrus; species Anabrus simplex. The sequence goes on from NC_090267.1 coordinate 516,223,710, forward strand.
TTCCCCTTTTCCACGTCGCATGTTACAGAATGGAAATCATCGGAACATATTGGAGGCATAAGGTGATCATCGGAAGATTTTGAAGTATCAGCTGCAGCTGCAAAAAGAAGAATACAGCGCAGTTCTTCCGGCTGGATTTGGGAAAGAAGTGTTCTCTTGTTAGGTAAAATATATCTGTTCTGAAGTTGATACTCAGGTAGGGATTTTTTTTCAGAGTTGGGTAACAGTAATAATCACAATACCGCTCTTAACTGAAGTAGTGGGTAATCTGCTGTATCAGAAAAGTTATTTATTTGTCCACCTATTCATTACTTTTAAAATTTAATAATTTCATTACATTATTGTTCATGAACATGTTTCAGCTCTTTTGAGATTTTCACAATTGGTTAATAATAATGTAAAAATCTAAAATTCATGCGTAAAACTTAAAATTAACATCCTAAAAAGTTAATGTAAATGAAAGAGTAAACACTGAATACATTTAAAAGGAATATTAAGTTATATAAACTTGTTATTGTAACATAAGTAACCATTAAAATTATTGTACAAAATTCACTTGCCTTAAACAGTTAAATTCTTCACGGAGAAGTTAATATTGTAGAAATTTATAGTGCTGTGCTGTTATTAGGTTATTGTTATGATATGATATGATATGATATGATATGATATGATATGATATGATATGATATGATATGATATGATATATCTTATGTTTTATTATTTCTATGTTATTATGTTGTTTGGCAGAGATGAACTACATATAGAGAGTTAAATGTAGGTACTCTTCTCAGAGGTGGACGATGTGAAATACAATGCGGAACTTGAATGTTGATACATCAACATCTCATCTTACAATATCATGTTTGTTTAACATTACCCTTAAATGTATTCAGTGTTTGATAATTCATATACTGTAACTTTTTAAGATGTTTAATTTTTGTTAAGATTAAATATTTTTAACATGTACAACACATAAGTTGATACACCAACATTCAAGTTCCGCATGGTCAAGCTCTAAGCAGAGTACATTTAACTACAGCGACCAACAGTTAAGCATTCTTAAATTCAAACTCTCATTATTGTAGAAGCCTTACTCGTGAACAGTCGAGATATTTTACTGAAGACGCGGAGCAAAGTTCTCTGTAAAGAGTTTCACCTTGTTTTCATATCTTATTTATATGTATAGTTCATTCCAGCCAAACAACATAACATTTATTTATTGAATATCCCAACAGTTGAGTATATTAGTGTGATAATAACAGCACATGTATTAACTTCTCAATGAAGATTTTATCTGTCTGTTAAGTGAATTACAATAATAATTTTAATATTTACTTCTCTTACAACATCATGTTTGTTTAACATTCCTCTTAAATGTATTCACTGTTTACTCATTCATATAATATAAATTTTCAAAATGTTAATTAATGTTTTTAACATATACAACACATAAGTTATGTATGAATTCTACTGTATATTGTCCCCTTTTCCGGGGTCGCTCAGTCGGCGAAGCGAGAGTTCCAACGGGTGGAACGTTCGCAGAGCCGTCTTTACTATTTCCGGACATACCTTTTAAAATTTATATTTGCAGGGCTGTAGGTGATTGGATAGGTGACAGAATCAGAACAAAACAACAATGGCATTAACAGTGTATGTTGGGTATTCAGCCCAAAGGCTGGAACAGCTGTCACAGATAGCCTAGGTGTCACTGAAGATGCATACTAGGGAAATGAGGAGTGAGGTAGTTTCCCGTTGCTTTCCTCACTGAGTCAGAATGTGCTATTACATATCAGTCTACCATGACCACTGAAATGCTTGCACCAACCGACCCATTGAGCGAAATTTTCACAACCTTCATTACAGGGACTGGCTGCATAAGGAACAGTGTTACTAGAATCACTCCATACCTCGGTCACTTTCATATTGTCAAAGCCAAGGATGTGACTGAGACAGGTCATACCAGCCCATACCAGAAGACATAGTGCACTATAAACACTACATCCTGCCAGCAAAGGCATAAAATAACAGTCTGGACATGAAAATAAAAAAAGTAAATTAATAATATTCAATTACAACATGATATGAATGCTCCTGGATTCGTTAACATGAACTTATTTACATTGCATGCTTTTGCTTTCCTTTCATTTTACGATCCAATGTTCCTTTAACTCCTATGTTACTTATTAGCTGAGTAGTAGAGTATAATCGCAAATAAATGTGCAACAAACTGCATCGAAATTCACATAATAGGAATACGTGAAAAATCACGAAAAGTAATCCTATGATTAAAACTATCACGCAGTCCCATAATCTCCCCAATTATTTATGCAATATTTTTATCATCGCACAATTTTTTTTAAATTTATTGTTATCTCTCCCTTCTGGATTATGTTGAAGACCCTTGCATAATAATATCCATAGATCATAGCAAGGAATAACACCATGACATGCAATAAATGGCCATAATTAGATGAACTAAAATCATCACCACCATCAATTATGAATGTTTCACAGAATACACTCACTTCACCTCATGGAAAATTTCTAAGTCTCTGCATTACATAACACTAGATGTTGAGCCTTATATTATTATTATTCCTTAAATGACTGACTATATTCCCAAAATCACAATATCTTCACCCTAGCGGTCATCATGTTGTCAATTATACTCATATAAAATCATCACACAATCATCACTCGCATTTATGTCTCAACAATTTCCATGATTGATATCTCTAAGTGCACCATCTCGATGATCTGCCTATTGGCTAACGACTATCACAACCCCTTTTATTAAGGTCAGAATTATTTTCAAGATATCATTCACTATCAACACTTCGGTTAAATCATTGCTTTAAAGTCGAACGATAATTTTTTATTATTATCGTTATGATTTTTATTTATGCAATATTTTTATCATCGCACAACATTTATTTAAATGTTTTTAAATTATCTCTCCCTTCTGGATTATGTTGAAGATCTTTGTTAAAAACCCGAATCTTGACCCTATTATAAGTTTTATAGCACTTCAGTGAATCTTCATATTTTCGAATACTAAACATGAGCTTGTTAACACTTTCTGGAACAATGTTCATCAGCGAAGTAGACTCTCGAAGTTTCCAGATCGATGATTACGTTGCCTCTTGGTGCCTACTAGAACATTCTAGAGTTTACTGTAGTCGAAATTCAGCGTAACGTCTTGCTGTGACGGTCCGTGGTTTGTTGTATTACACCCAGTCGAATCCAGTGCGATGTAATGTCGTACTCTGCTGTTCCGTGTCTATACGGTTAATTAGTACAATCATACTCGAATGCACGTAATGCCACGCAGTACTGTTCTGTAGTCGACGAAGTCCTTTAATACGATGTAGTAGTAATTCGTATATTCAGTCTGTCTGTCGCGCTTCTGTCCGGAGTGGTTTCCGTCTGTAGAGCAGTTTCATTCCTTCTGATTGGTTGACAGTTATTCTGCAACGTGATTCGTCGTTCCATATTTGGTATAGATGTTTCTGGAATTCTCACTCCCTTCGTCTCCGGCTCTTGATGTATGACGTAATCTACGTCCTTGGCCGCCTGACCTATTTCAGCTCGCTCGCAACGGAACGGCCTGGTAAACATCTGATGCTTTTCCGTGCGTATTCCTCTATAACATTCCGGGAACTGAAACAAACCTCTATTTTTCTTATACAATACAATTTGGAGGGGTACAATATTCTTAGGTTATATCTTAACCAATTGTGAATATTTAGCAGCATATGATATCTCAACTGAAGAATGTACCAGTATCCACGTAAAATAATATAAAAGTATTGAATGGATAGACAAAGATATACTTCTGATCATTATTATCAATACGGAACCTAAAAATTAATTTTATTACTCGTAATAATCAGATGTGTCGAAGGTGAAGTTCACATGGGAAACTTCAGATTGCATCGAAATTAAGACAGGAGATAGACAGGGGGATGGGTTATCATAAATGCTCTTTAACTGCGTGTTGGAAACGGTCATTAGAGAATGGGAAGGACAACTTTGCGATTAGTGTCGAATCAGCAAGTAGAAGAGTTAGTATTCTTTGTGAAGCTGCTATGAAGACGGGCTTGCAGATCTCTTTTGAAAAAACAAAATTTGTGACAAACATGAAACCAGCTCTCAAAATCCTGAATACAACAGGAGGGAAGGTAGAAAAAGTCAAGAACTTCAAATATCTTGTTGAGATGATCCACTTTAATGCCTCAGAGCAGAAGGTAATCAAGGCAAAAATCAGACAGATGGAATTAGCGTACCAGTTGACGAAAGATGTGTACAACAAGAAATAATTAAGTCTGAGAATAAAACTAAGGCACTATAACACAGTGACCAAACCAGAAGGGCGACCTTGGATCTAACAAGCAAAGGATTGCTTGAACAACTGGAGAGGAAAGAAAGGAAGGTTCTGGGACCTATATATGTTGGTGGAGAAGGAAGGTTAAGAGTTATACGAAGAGACTGAGAGTCGTTGAAGAACAGACTCTCCTATGTATGAATAATGAAAGCCTGACTCGAAAACTTGTTTCAATTTGTTCCCAGGAGATACACGCTGATATAGAGAGAACGGGCATTAGTCATGACGGCATCCAAACCAGGAACCAATTTCGACAATTAGTTTCAGACTTCAGAGGCTTCCGAGAATAAGGAGAAGAGAAATCTTCAAAAGTAATTTTTTCAGAAGAAAGAAGGAAGCAGATAAGCTAATGAATGAAGCTATATTGGAAGGAGATCAAAGCCAGGGGAGGGAAAAGATGATCCAGGATACCGTAGTTGTCACTCCGTGATCCATAGTGGCCAAAACCGAACAGAAGAAGAAGAAGAATCAGATGTAGGAAATAAGTTTGACTGAGAACCGGCCCGGCTTGGGTCACGTAGCTGTCAGCTTGCATTCGGGTTCTAACTCCATTGTCGGCAGCCCTGAAGGTGGTTTTTCGTGGTTTTCCACTTTCACACTGGCTGTACCTTAATAAAGCCCACGGATTCCTTTCTAATCCTAGCCCTTTCGTATTCCATCGTCGCCATAAGACCTATCTGTGTCGGTACGATGTATATAAAAAGTAAAAGTGTAGAAGGATTCAGCACCAATGGGGGCGGGGGGGGGCATCAGACTAAATTTAAACTGTGAGATGCGTCCAGTACCCATCGTCTTTCAATTTTGTGTAATCAACCTAATCTTTGCCCCAAACTCATTGTCGTTATGTTTTTTCGTTGGCATTACGGGCCCGCGGAGGCGATACCTTGCACTGGCCGCTCGCCACGCTTCTGGGGGAGCGGGGTGGGGCTCCCCCAGCCACACAACACCTCAAAGGTTTTGTGTGTGCTTCTCTCTCTCCCAGGTTATCTACAGCTGTACCTTCAACTAAACCTCGAGAAGTCACTGCTGTCTCAGAAGACTCAACCCAAATGTAATGTTCTCAGTAGACCTAATGATGGCTCTAGATGTCTTCAAATTTCTGACAATAAAGTTCATTCTTAAACCTTAACCAAATGTGTACTTATTTTGTTCATAACGTATTAGTGTGTAATGAATTTTTGTTGTTTCAATAACACGAATGCTGATCAATATGAGATGAATTAATGAACATGCTCAAGAAAATACATTTACTGAAGCATTAAATGGGAAGTTCTCCTATCAGTAAATGAATCAATATTCCAATTGGTTTTTGCTCTAAAATCTATTTCCAGAGCAAAAGCTACTTCCACAATGGAATGTTAGGTAAAATTGCTGAAAGGTAAAATAAGATAGAATATAATTAAACATCATATAATCTTACTAGCAAATGTAACCGTGGTTCGCTGCGGTATTCTACATTGTCTACAGATATCGAAGTAAATTATTGTACACGCAGTGAATAAGACATTTTAAAATCGCATGTCTCTTAGCGTTATGCAAGAAATAGCACTGGGAGGTGCCCTTACGTTGTTTCCAATGTAAAGTGCGAATTGCGGAGTTGTCATGATAACGGCAGGCCCCCTTTCCTACTTCCAGACACAATCGGTTACGGGAGGTTTGAAGAAAATGTCAAGCTCCCTTGCCTTCTGCCCGTCAAATCAGGAAGGGAATTATTGATTACAAAGGTAGACCCTTCTTATTAATGTCAATTAAACAGGAGTTCGAGAAGGAACCCTTTCCTACTGCCAAAGTCGATGTGGGGAGTTTTGATTACAATAGCTAGTCTGGCAGATTGTGCCGCCATTTTAATTTTAGGGAGAGTGGTAGAAATAAGGACTTCCAGGAAACGAGAGCTAAAATACATGCATATTGTCATTATTACATCTGAAACTATACGAAAACTTCGCCAAACTAATCGATTACAGACACACGGTGTTACAATTTTTTTGTGGATAAGTATCATAATAAAAATACTTCAAAGCCTATTTAACTTCTTTTCAAGGCCCCGTTCCGTGGATTTTCTGAAAACAAAAAATATGTTTCCTTATTTTTGACGAAGACTTCAAATATCAATTTTCACGTATGTAACATCTTCAGTTTTTGAGATATCAGTATCCTAATAAAAATAATTCAACCTCATTCTCAGACCTTTTTATCCCCCCTCCCCTTAAGTGTCTTTTTCAAAAACAAAAAAGATGTAATTTTTAAAAGATTAATTATGCCACTTTTTATGCCTGTAACATATTAAGATTTTGAAATATACTGTAGATATGTTCATTTTAAAAATTCTCCCTTTTTCACTCCTGTTCAACCCCCGTTAAAATGATTTTCTGAAAACAAACAATACGTGTTTCTTTATTTTTAAAGGAGATTCGGAATACCAATTTTCATGTCCGTGACTTCTTTAGTTTTTCATTTAAGAGTATCCTCACAAAAGGTATTCAAACGATTTTTCACCATTTTCCAGCCCACTTATGGAGACTTTCCAAAAACAAAAACAAACTTGTTTCTTCATTTATTAAAGTAGACTCCAAATACCAATTTTTACGTCCGTAAGCTGGTAAGTTTTTGAGATAGAGATGTACTCATTTAAATCGTTTGAACCCCTTTTCATGCCCCTAATGCTCCCTTAATGACCACTTACACTATCATATAAACGTATCCCCAAAATTTCAAATCTTTATGTCGAGTAGTTTTGGCTGGGCGTTTATTACAGTCAGTCGGAGTTAGCCTTTCAGATGGCAGACCTCCACTTCGAGATTTACTGCTCCTGAACATTACATCATATCAACAAACGGTTTGCGTCATCAGACTTCTATCACTTTACATGTTTGGTTCTAAAACATTTAATAGTATCTCCCATATAGATTTAGTTGGAAATTTTGAATAGCGTGAAATTTGCGTATATTTTTAATACTTAACATGATTTTGTTTTACAATAAGCTAGAGTCATGAAATTTGGTTCACATATTGTCATCGATAGTGTCAATGTGCGTACCAAATTCGATGACTATCTTTCCTATAAGTGTGTCATTCAATATTCAAGCACGCCTGGTAGATTGTGACCCCATCTTGATTTTCGGGAAAGGGGGATAAAAATTAGGAAATTCCTGAAAGTTTTTAAGCCTACGAACCTACAGTATAGCTTGTCGCTTTGGATAAATTATACGACTGCGTTGTTATGCGGAGCCAGTAGTATAACTGGAAAGTTAAGCGGCCTCCACCTCCACAGGCTCTCGGGAGAGGCCTCCTCCACCTCCACCTCCACACGCTCTCGGGAGAGGCAATCTCCACACTCTGGCTGAGAGCGTGAGAGTAGTATAATGGGAGAGTTCGGGCGCCTCCTCCTCCCGCCGCATCCTCCGCCGCCGCCTCCGCCTCCGCCGCCCGCGGGAAATTTGAATTTTGGCGGGAAATTTGAATTTTGGCGCGAGATTTGAATTTGTAAACAAAGCCACGTGCTTTTTGACAGCTGTCATCGACAACAACGCAACGCTAACCTCACTGCTGCCATCTTGACGGACCTAAACCTCACTAGTACCAACCTAACCTAACTAGCGTGAGGTAAACAAACCCACGTGTTTTTTGACAGCCACGTGCTTTTTGACAGACAACAACGCATCGCTAACCTCAGTACTGCCATCTTGACGGGTCTAACCTTAGTGGTACCAACTTAACCTAACTAGCATGAGGTAAACAAAGCCATGTGCTTTTTGACAGCCACGTGCTTTTTGACAGATTTGTAAACAAAGCCACGTGCTTTTTGACAGACAACAACACATCGCTAACCTCAGTACTGCCATCTTGACGGGCCTAAACCTTAGTGGTACCAACTTAACCTAACTAGCATGAGGTAAACAAAGCCACGTGCTTTTTGACAGCCACGTGCTTTTTGACAGCTACCATCCGCCATCTTTAAACTACAGAGCGCTGTGCTGCCCTCTTGCGTCACCTGTCATCGGCAGTGCTGCCATCTTGGCGGGCCTAAACCTTAGTGCTACCAACTTAACCTCACTAGCTCGAGATAAACAAATCCACGTGCTTTTTGACAGCCACGTGCTTTTTTTTTGACAGCTGTCATCAGCCATCTTTGAGCACCGTGCTGCCCTCATGCGGGGCAATTTCGTCAGCTGTCATCCGCCATCTTTAATCCAGAGAGAACAGTGCTGCACTCTATGTGGTGGCGGCAATTTGAAAAATTCTATGTGCTCTTGTTGGGAAACAAAGCCACGTGCAGCTGTCATCGGCCATCTTTGAGCGCTGTGCTGCGGGCAATTTCGTCAGCTGTCATCCGCCATCTTTAATCCAGAGAGAACAGTGCTGCACTCTATGTGGTGGCGGTAATTTGAAAAATTCTATGTGCTCTTGTTGGGAAACAAAGCCACGTGCAGCTGTCATTCGCCATCTTTGAGCGCTGTGCTGCGGGCAATTTCGTCGGCTGTTATCCGCCATCTTTGAGAACAGTGCTGCACTCTATGTGGTGGCGGTAAATTCCACGTGCTTTACAAACCTATGCGCTTTTCTGACAGCTGTCATCCGCCATCTTTGAGAACAGTGCTGCACTCTATGTGGCGGTAGCAAATTCCACGTGCTCTACAAAGCCACATGCTCTTTTGACAGCTGTCACCCGCCATCTTTGAGCACTATGCTGCGGGCAATTTCGTTAGCCGTCATCCACCATCTTTAATGAACAGAGCACCGTGCTGCCCTCATGCGGGGCAATTTCGTTAGCTGTCATCCGCCATCTTTTAATGAACAGAGCACCATGCTGCTCTCTGTAGTAGCGGGTAATTTGAAAAGTTCTGTTAGCTGTCATCCGCCATCTTTAATCACCGTGCTGCCCCGGTGACGGCAAATTCCACGTGCTCTTGTTTGGAAACAAAACCATGTGCAGCTGTCATCCACCATCTTTAATCACCGTGCTGCCCGGTGACGGCAAAATCCACGTGCTCTTGTTTGGAAACAAAGCTATGTGCAGCTGTCATCCGCCATCTTTAATCACCGTGCTGCCCTCTATGTGGTGGCGGTTAATTCTATGTGCTTTACAAACCTATATGCTTTTCTGACAGCTGTCATCCGCCATCTTTAAGCTGTAAATCCCCGATTCTCGTGTTAGAAGTTGTAAAACAGATTCTTAATCCGAGTTCTTTGACGTCAGGAAGGGCAACCGGTCGAAACAATAGTGTATGACGTGAGAGGCTAGATACTGCCAGTTTTGCATCAGGAAGGGCGACTAGTCTTAAAACAAATTCTTGTGATTTAAAAATCTTAGATTTGCGTCAGGAAGGGCTTCCGGCCGTAAAACAATAGTTCGTGATTTAAAATCTAAGAAGTGCATCTAGCTGTAAATCCCCGATTCCCCGTGTTAGACGTTGTAAAACAGATTCTTAATCCGAGTTGCCAGGAAGGGGCAACCGGTCGTAAAACTATAGTGTATGAGGTTAGATACTGCTAGTTTTGCATCAGGAAGGACAACTCAACAAATTCATGCGATTTAAACACATTTTTATTCCCAAGAGAATCGAACCCGAGACTACTGGGTGAGAGGCATGCATACTGTAGGCTATAGATTTGTTCTACAGTCCTTGAAGCATCGGCACAGTCATTCTGAGCGAGTTGTGTGGAATGCGTGTGTTAGCTGAAATTGTACACGTATCTTCCGGCTCGACCTTGAACGAGGACACTGCGTGCTTGTAACTCGCGAACGTCTTCTTAGCCGAGTCCCATGTAAGCTCTTAAAACACAGTACTAATTAAGGTTGTAAAATATTCTGAAATAGTACTCCTCTGTGGTGTAGTAGTTAGCTGCTACCCTCGGAGGTCCGAGTTCGATTCCTGGCTCTGCCACGGAATGTGTAGCATTTAGCCTATGTAAGTTCCTAACGTAAAATATCATGATTGTACGGAGAGGTTAAAACACACACAGTGCCTACTCCTATCGAAAGAACCTGCACGGTACCGGCATGTAGGCTTCTCCTGGTGAAGGAGCCTGCACATAGTTTAACGCCCCCATCAACAGCCCTTACTTAATGCTGGCTTTCTTGCACACCCCGCCTCACACCATAGTTTTACGACCGGCTGCCCTTCCTGACTAGGATTTTAAATCGCAGTATACGTGATAAATTTGTTGTAGCGGGTTTTATAACTAGATATCCCGGTACCGACACATAGCCTACTCCCGCTGAAGAAGCCTGCACAAGGCTTATTGCCTCCATCCGACAAATGAATCACCGTCAAGTCTTGTACTCAAAAAATCATTTTCGAAGGAGTCTGCACAAGGTTTAACGTCCCCATCAACAGCCCTTACTTAATGCTGGCTTTCTTGCACACCCCGCCTCACACCATAGTTTTACGACCGGCTGTCCTTCCTGACTAGGATTTTAAATCGCAGTATACGTGATAAATTTGTTGTAGCGGGTTTTATAACTAGATATCCCGGTACCGACACATAGCCTACTCCCGCTGAAGAAGCCTGCACAAGGCTTATTGCCTCCATCCGACAAATGAATCACCGTCAAGTCTTGTACTCAAAAAATCATTTTCGAAGGAGTCTGCACAAGGTTTAACGTCCTCACACCATAGTTTTATACGACGGGTTGCCCCTCCTGACTAGGATTTTAAATCGATATCCCGACATAGCCTACTCCTACCGAAGAAGCCAGCTTAACACCTCCATCCGACAAATGAATCACCCTCAAACACTCTTCAATCATTCTCGCTACTTCGGAAGATAGCGGGTTCGAACTGGAAGCCGTAAATGTTAGGCGAGGGACCTGTGCGATCGTCATAACATGATCTAGCTAGATGCCCTTCCCGACGGTATAAGTTGCCAGGATTTGAATCGCGTACCCCGACTAGAAGAAGCCTGCACATAGCTTAACGCCTCCATCCGACGAATGAATCACCCTCAACACTCTTCAATCATTCTCGCTACTTCGGAAGATAGCGGGTTCGAACTGGAAGCCGTAAATGCTAGGCGAGGGGCCTGCGCGATCGTCATTACATGATCTAGCTTTAGCTCGATACCTACAGGTAAGGAATACCGCGGATGTACCCTCGAGAAGTCGAGGATCACACGCTAACTTTCCAAGGCTCGAACTCTTAAATTTTGACACCTCGGCATCAACAGGAGATTCGAATACGTCAGCCTGCAGGTGGGTGCTCTTGTTGCATTCGTTCCGACTGTACCGCAGTTGTCAGCTCAGCGATTTTTCCACATCCGCTTGGTAACAAGCAGAATATTTAGCCGCTGCAGTCTGCGCGAAGTGCTTACAGTTCTCTGTATGCGTTTATTACGTACACACACATCTCCCGTCTGCTGTGAATATTATTCTTCAGCCTTTATCTTAAGGTAAGGTAGAACTGTTAGTTACTTTTTTTATTTGCAAAGCAACTTCTACGCTAGTCATCTACATTCATATATGTTTATTCTTTTTTAGGTACCGTTCGAAAGTACACAATTTTATTCATCCGAGTAACAGTCTGCAGCACGTGCATTTTTTTAAAGGTATGTTTTCGAACTTTGAGTTGTAAAGATAATTAGGTTAGATGATGCATCCTACACTACATTCATATATGTTTCTTCTTTTTTTTAGGTACGACCAGAATATTATCATTCGAGTTTCAGGCTTGAACGCACGCATTTTATACATCCGAGTAACAGTTTGCAGCGCGAAGATTTTAAGGTATGTCTGACTTCTATTCGTTGAAACTTGGTTTCTTCTAAAACATCGTAACTTTAGTCTATTGATAAATAGTTGTTCTCTTTAATCCTCACGCGGGGTACGTACATAGCTATGTCCGCCCTCAACAGGCTGAAACTTGGTTTCTTCTAAAACATCATAACTTTAAGCAATTGATAAATAGTTGTTCTCTTCAACCCGCGTACTATAGACATGGTATAATTTCAAACACGTACACATAGCTATGTCTGACCTCAATGGGTTGAAACTTGGTTTCTTCTAAAACATCATAACTTTAGTCTATTGATAAATAGTTGTTCTCTTTAATCCTCACGCTATAGACGGGGTATAATTTCAAACAGGCACACATGGCTATGTCTGACCTCAACGGGTTGAAACTTGGTTTCTTCTAAAACATTGTAACTTTAAGCTATTCATAAACAGTTGTTCTCATCAACCTGCATACTATAGACGAGGAATAATTTCAAACACGCGCACATAGCTATGTCTGCCCTCAACAGGTTGAAACTTGGTTTCTTCTAAAACATCATAACTTTAAGCAATTGATAAATAGTTGTTCTCTTCAACCCGCATACTATAGACGTGGTATAATTTCAAACACGCGCACACATAGCTGTGTCTGCCCTCAACAGGCTGAAACTTGGTTTCTTCTAAAACATCGTAACTTTAGTCTATTGATAAATAGTTGTTCTCTTTAATCCTCACGCTATAGACGGGGTATAATTTCAAACAGGCACACATGGCTATGTCTGACCTCAACGGGTTGAAACTTGGTTTCTTCTAAAACATTGTAACTTTAAGCTATTCATAAACAGTTGTTCTCATCAACCTGCATACTATAGACGAGGAATAATTTCAAACACGCGCACATAGCTATGTCTGCCCTCAACAGGTTGAAACTTGGTTTCTTCTAAAACATCATAACTTTAAGCAATTGATAAATAGTTGTTCTCTTCAACCCGCATACTATAGACGTGGTATAATTTCAAACACGCGCACACATAGCTGTGTCTGCCCTCAACAGGCTGAAACTTGGTTTCTTCTAAAACATCGTAACTTTAGTCTATTGATAAATAGTTGTTCTCTTTAATCCTCACGCTATAGACGGGGTATAATTTCAAACAGGCACACATGGCTATGTCTGACCTCAACGGGTTGAAACTTGGTTTCTTCTAAAACATTGTAACTTTAAGCTATTCATAAACAGTTGTTCTCTTCAACCTGCATACTATAGACGAGGAATAATTTCAAACACGCGCACATAGCTATGTCTGCCCTCAACAGGTTGAAACTTGGTTTCTTCTAAAACATCATAACTTTAAGCAATTGATAAATAGTTGTTCTCTTCAACCCGCATACTATAGACGTGGTATAATTTCAAACACGCGCACACATAGCTGTGTCTGCCCTCAACAGGCTGAAACTTGGTTTCTTCTAAAACATCGTAACTTTAGAGTATTGATAAATAGTTGTTCTCTTCAACCCGCATACTGTAGACGTGGTATAATTTCAAACACGCGCACATAGCTATGTCTGCCCTCAACAGGCTGAAAATTGGTTTCTTCTAAAACATTGTAACTTTAGAGTATTGATAAATAGTTGTTCTCTTCAACCCGCATACTGTAGATGTGGTATAATTTCAAACACGCGCACATAGCTATGTCTGCCCTCAACAGGCTGAAAATTGGTTTCTTCTAAAACATTGTAACTTTAATCTATTGATAAATAGTTGTTCTCTTCAACCCGCGTACTATAGACGTGGTATAATTTCAAACACGTACACATAGCTATGTCTGACCTCAACGGGTTGAAACTTGGTTTCTTCTAAAACATCATAACTTTAGTCTATTGATAAATAGTTGTTCTCTTTAATCCTCACGCTATAGACGGGGTATAATTTCAAACAGGCACACATGGCTATGTCTGACCTCAACGGGTTGAAACTTGGTTTCTTCTAAAACATTGTAACTTTAAGCTATTCATAAACAGTTGTTCTCTTCAACCTGCATACTATAGACGAGGTATAGCTATGTCTGCCCTCAACAGGTTGAAACTTGGTTTCTTCTAAAACATCATAACCTTAAGCAATTGATAAATAGTTGTTCTCTTCAACCCGCATACTATAGACGTGGTATAATTTCAAACACGCGCACACATAGCTGTGTCTGCCCTCAACAGGCTGAAACTTGGTTTCTTCTAAAACATCGTAACTTTAGAGTATTGATAAATAGTTGTTCTCTTCAACCCGCATACTGTAGACGTGGTATAATTTCAAACATGCGCACATAGCTATGTCTGCCCTCAACAGGCTGAAAATTGGTTTCTTCTAAAACATCGTAACTTTAGTCTATTGATAAATAGTTGTTCTCTTTAATCCTCACGCGGGGTACGTACATAGCTATGTCTACCCTCAACGGGCTGAAACTTGGTTTCTTCCGTAACTTTAGAGTATTGATAAATAGTTGTTCTCTTCAATCCTCATACTATAGACGTGGTATAATTTCAAACACGTATACATAGCCATGTCTAGTCTCAACGGGCTGAAACTTGGTTTCTTCCGAACATCGTAACTTTAGTTGTTCTCTTCAATCCTCATGCTATAGGCCTAACTCACAGCCATGTCCAACCTCTATACGCTGAAACTTGGTTTCTTCCGTAACTTTCACCTAATCTCTATCGGTCGTTCTCTTTTCAGATGTTCCCCTGCTGCGAGGAATGTAATGTAACGTTTGCAAGGCGTGATAACTTCATGCGCCATATGAAATCAAAACACCCTAGCATAACATCTGCTTTATGTAAAGTTTGTAGTGTGTATTTCGCTAACGTAGAGCGATATGAGGATCACTTAGCAGAGGTACATCAAATATCTACTCGCCCTCAGGTAGTAGTAGGGAAAAAGCGTGCAGCTACTGATGTAGCTGTAGAAAGTACTAGTAGTAAAAAACCTAGAAAAATCATGAACAGATGTCCCCCTGCTGCGAGGAATGTAATGTAACGTTTTCAAGGCGTGATAACTTCATGCGCCATATGAAATCAAAACACCCTAGCATAACATCTGCTTTATGTAAAGTTTGTAGTGTGTATTTCGCTAACGTAGAGCGATATGAGGACCACTTAGCAGAGGTACATCAAATATCTACTTGCCCTCAGGTAGTAGTAGGGAAAAAGCGTGCAGCTACTGATGTAGCTGTAGAAAGTACTAGTAGTAAAAAACCTAGAAAAAATCATGAACTTCAAACTATTCACTGCGAGCACTGTAACACTGATGTACCATCTTCGCATTTTCAGGGGCACTTACGGAGTAATGCGCATAAAAATAATGCGTGTAGAAGTGGTAGTAACGCAAACATCGAGGGAATTAATACAGCATTTAAAAGTAGGATTGCTAGTTACCGAATTCGCACCAGTCAAAAGTTTCAGAGCACTTCAAACTTTTTAAATTGCGTTCAACCGGATGTACAACAGCTTCTTGCTAAATCTTTGTCCAATCATAGTTTATTTAAAGTTAATTTTGAACTTTTCGCCTTGTACATTCAAAGCACGGATGAATCCGAAATAACGGACATTAAATCATTTAATACGAAGAATTTTATCATAAGTCAGTCGACTAATTTTGGTGATGTACTTAGGGATGTCTCTAACATTATTTCAACTAAGAGCGAGGAATTTCAGGAAAAGGAATCAGGGTGGGCTTTAGTTGAAATAATGTATCTAGAAGTTAACATCAATAAGTACAATCCCATGCGAGGTTCATCGTACATTGAGCTGCCGACATGGATTCAGCGAAAAGAAGCTGTTGTAAACATCCAAAACAATGACGAAGCATGTTTTGCATGGGCGGTGATGTCAGCTTTAAATCCTGTGAAACGGAATGTAGCGAATAGAACATCATCGTATCCACACTATTCAACGCAGCTAAATTTCGATAGTATAGAATTTCCTGTACAGATAAAGGATATTAAGCACTTTGAGGAACTAAATAACATTAGTATTAATGTATATGGTGTAGAGAAAAAGTCTGTAGTAGGTCCTCTGTATTATACATGTCATAAGAAGAGTACTCACGTTAATTTACTCTATATTGAAAACAGTGAGAATAGCCACTTTTGCTGGATTAAAAATCTGAGTAGACTTGTTGGCAGTCAGTTGTCAAAACGTAATGGTAAAAAGTGGCTATGTGATGGATGCTTGCAGTATTTTAAAACTGAAGATCAGTTAACGAAGCACTCCAAGAATGACTGCAATCATGTACGTACAGAGATACCTACTACAGGTAATAATGTTTTAAAATTTACAAATTTTCACAAGCAGATGTGGGTACCGTTCGTGATTAATGCAGACTTTGAAGCCATCCTCACGCCATGCAACACATGCTCACCTAATCCTGACAACTCTTTCACTAATACTACGCACATGCATGTCCCGTATAGCTTCGCGTATTACATCAAGTGTAGTTACGATAGTACGCTTAACAAGTTAGAGCTGTATCGAGGACATGATGCTGCTAAAGTATTTTTAGAAAGACTTGAAAGTGATGCAGTTCGTCTCGGTCGTATTCTGAATAGTAATATTCCTATGAAGCCACTCACCGAAATTCAGTTAAATGATCATGAACGTGCTACAAAGTGTAGCATTTGTGATGGGGAATTTTCCGAAAATGACCCTAAAGTTTTTGATCATGATCATTTAACTGGTTTCTACAGATGTGCCGCTCATTATAGCTGTAATCTTAAGTATAGAGTTCCTAAATTTATCCCTGTAATTTTTCATAACTTATCTGGTTACGACTCTCATTTCATCATTTCACAATTTGGAGCTTCGGATGAAAAAGTAGATATAATCCCTCAGAATAAAGAGCGGTACATTGCGTTTGCAAAGTCTGTAAAAGTAGATGCTGAGCATTCTATAAAACTGAGATTCCTTGACTCGTTTCGCTTTATGGCGAGTAGCCTCGATAAACTTTCTAGTCATTTACCGCCTGAACAATTTACAGAAATTCGACGCGTTTTCCCTGAAGAAGCGCAGTTTAATTTACTTCGGCGTAAGGGTGTTTTTTGTTATGAATATCTCGACTGCTTAGACCGCCTTGAAGAACGTGCCTTACCATCGAAACAATCCTTTTACAGCTCGCTGAATTCAGCAGATATTAGTGATGATGACTATTTACATGCGCAACATATCTGGGAGCAGTTCCACATTCAAACGCTGGGTGAATACTCTGATTTATATTTAAAGACAGATGTACTTTTGTTAGCTGATGTTTTTGAAAATTTTCGCTGTGTTTGCATGAACACCTACAGCCTTGACCCATGTCAGTATTTTACTGCACCTGGGTTAAGTTGGGACGCGATGTTAAAATACACGCGTGTGAATTTGGAACTACTGTCCGATATCGATATGGTGCACTTTATAAAAGCATCCATTCGAGGCGGTCTGAGTCAGTGCAGCGGCCGGTATTCGAGTGCTAATAATAAGTACATGCCGAGTTTCGATTCCAGTCAGGGATCTCGGTATATCGTTTACCTCGATGCTAATAATCAGTATGGGTGGGCGATGAGTCAGCATCTACCGGTGAGTGGTTTCCGCTGGCTGACGCAGTGCGAAATTGATGCTTTACAGCTACACGCCCTAGGTGATGAAGCTGATAAAGGTTATTTCCTCGAAGTTGACTTACAGTATCCTAAAGAGTTACACACTTCTCATAATGACCTACCGTTCTGCCCTGAAAATATGAAGTCCCCGTACATTGCATCAACGACGAAAATGCTCATTGCTAATTTATGCGATAAATCTAAGTATATCATTCATTACCGAAATTTAAAACAGTGTTTGCAGCATGGTTTGAAGTTATCCAAAATTCATCGCGTACTAGAATTTAATCAGTCACCGTGGCTAAAGCCATATATCGATCTGAACAATAATTTAAGAACGAATGCGGTTAACGAGTTTGAAAAAGATTTCTACAAGCTCATGAATAACAGTGTGTTTGGTAAGACTATGGAGAATGTTGACAAACGCGTTGATGTAAAATTGATTACAAACTGGGATAATATTAAGAAAAGGTATGGTGCTAACTATTTAATAAGTAAACCAAATTTCCACAGCTGCACCATCATACATGAGAATTTAGTTATTATACAGATGAATCGTGTCAAGGTTAAGTATGACAAACCTACCTACGTCGGCTTCACAGTACTTGAATTGGCTAAAACACTCATGTATGAATTCCATTACGATTATATGATGAAGAAGTACGCGCATAATGCGCAATTGCTCTACACAGATACCGATTCGTTTATTTATCAAATCAAAACTGATGACTATTACAATGATATAAAGCCTGACTTGGGTAGGTTTGATACGAGTAACTATCCTGCAGATAATCAATATCATCTGCCGCTAGTGAACAAAAAGGTTCTAGGTAAAATGAAAGATGAATGTGCTGGGAATATTATCGATTCATTTGTAGGTACTAAATCCAAGTCATATTGCATAAAACTCTTAAATGAATTACAAATAAAGAGATTGAAGGGGGTTAAAAAGAATGTCGTTCAGAATCAGCTAAGTTTTGAAAACTATAACAATTGCATTAAAAGTAATCCACCTGTTTTGCATAAGCAAATGTCTGTCATTAGAAGCAAGAAGCACCAGTTGTACACACATTTAATTAGTAAGGTAGCCCTTAATAGCGATGATTGTAAACGGTTTGTCATCCCAAATTCTACCAACACGCTAGCCTGGGGGCATAGTAGTATTGATAAGTACTACTTTACATAAACATTATGCTAGAGGTGTGTGTGTACTTACGTTACGCTGTCTTACATCACAATTCGGGAGAGGAACGCTGGTACGGCAAGTCTAAACTTGTACATTCAAGAATTGCATCGAGAAGTACGCTAGGGTAAAATGATTCGAGATAAAAGTTGTACATACAAGATGTAAATAAATAATGTAGAATTGGCATATTCTTTTATTTTAGGTTAGGTATCACCTTCCTCCCGCTCCTTATTTGCAGGATAGAGTTTTTGTTTATTACTCATGGAAGAAAGAAGGTGATGAGCAGTTTCGTAAGTATAGTTCGGTAAGTATCTCGAGAGCAGATTTTTTTTTTTTGTCAAAAAAGCACATAGCTTTGTAAAGCACGTAGAATTTGCTACCACCGGGGCAGCACTGTTCTCTCTGGATTAAAAGCTTTGTTTCCAAACAAGAGCACGTGGAATTTGCCGTCACCGGGGCAGCACGGTGATTAAAGATGGCGGATGACAGCTAACAGAACTTTTCAAATTACCCGCTACTACAGAGAGCAGCATGGTGCTCTGTTCATTAAAAGATGGCGGATGACAGCTAACGAAATTGCCCCGCATGAGGGCAGCACGGTGCTCTGTTCATTAAAGATGGTGGATGACGGCTAACGAAATTGCCCGCAGCATAGTGCTCAAAGATGGCGGGTGACAGCTGTCAAAAGAGCATGTGGCTTTGTAGAGCACGTGGAATTTGCTACCGCCACATAGAGTGCAGCACTGTTCTCAAAGATGGCGGATGACAGCTGTCAGAAAAGCGCATAGGTTTGTAAAGCACGTGGAATTTACCGCCACCACATAGAGTGCAGCACTGTTCTCAAAGATGGCGGATAACAGCCGACGAAATTGCCCGCAGCACAGCGCTCAAAGATGGCGAATGACAGCTGCACGTGGCTTTGTTTCCCAACAAGAGCACATAGAATTTTTCAAATTACCGCCACCACATAGAGTGCAGCACTGTTCTCTCTGGATTAAAGATGGCGGATGACAGCTGACGAAATTGCCCGCAGCACAGCGCTCAAAGATGGCCGATGACAGCTGCACGTGGCTTTGTTTCCCAACAAGAGCACATAGAATTTTTCAAATTGCCGCCACCACATAGAGTGCAGCACTGTTCTCTCTGGATTAAAGATGGTGGATGACAGCTGACGAAATTGCCCCGCATGAGGGCAGCACGGTGCTCAAAGATGGCTGATGACAGCTGTCAAAAAAAAGCACGTGGCTGTCAAAAAGCACGTGGATTTGTTTATCTCGAGCTAGTGAGGTTAAGTTGGTAGCACTAAGGTTTAGGCCCGCCAAGATGGCAGCACTGCCGATGACAGGTGACGCAAGAGGGCAGCACAGCGCTCTGTAGTTTAAAGATGGCGGATGGTAGCTGACAAAAAGCACGTGGCTGTCAAAAAGCACGTGGCTTTGTTTACCTCATGCTAGTTAGGTTAAGTTGGTACCACTAAGGTTTAGGCCCGTCAAGATGGCAGTACTGAGGTTAGCGATGTGTTGTTGTCTGTCAAAAAGCACGTGGCTTTGTTTACAAATCTGTCAAAAAGCACGTGGCCGTCAAAAAGCACATGGCTTTGTTTACCTCATGCTAGTTAGGTTAAGTTGGTACCACTAGGGTTAGACCCGTCAAGATGGCAGTACTGAGGTTAGCGATGCGTTGTTGTCTGTCAAAAAGCACGTGGCTGTCAAAAACACGTGGGTTTGTTTACCTCACGCTAGTTAGGTTAGGTTGGTACTAGTGAGGTTTAGGTCCGTCAAGATGGCAGCAGTGAGGTTAGCGTTGCGTTGTTGTCGATGACAGCTGTCAAAAAGCACGTGGCTTTGTTTACAAATTCAAATCTCGCGCCAAAATTCAAATTTCCCGCCAAAATTCAAATTTCCCGCGGGTGGCGGAGGCGGAGGCGGCGGCGGAGGAGGCGGCGGGAGGAGGAGGAGGCGCCCGAACTCTCCCATTATACTACTCGCGAGATTAACCTCATGGAGGGGCCTAACCTTAGTTTTACAGCCGGATGCCCTTCCTGACGCCTAAGAGAGCGAGCCTAACCTCACATCAGCTATCATGGAGGGGCTTAACCTAACTTTTGGCGCACAAGACAGCAAGCCTAACCTCATGGAGGAGCCTAACCTCAGTTTTACGGCCGTATGCCCTTCCCGACGCCAACTGCACAAGATGGCGACTATACACGGCTCCCTATGAGACGCCTTAAGGGTGCTTGCGCAAGATGGCGGCTATACATGGCTCCTTATGAGACACCTTAAGGGTGCTTGCGCAAGATGGCGGTCTCAAGATGGCTTCTATACACAGGCTCTTATGAGACACCCTGGGGACGCTTGCGCAAAATGGCGGCCACAAGATATCGGCTATACACGGCTCTTATGAGACGCTTTAAAGGTGCTTGCGCAAGATGGTGGCTGCAAGATGGCTGTTATACACAGCTCCTTATGAGATTCCCTAAGGATGCTTGCGCAAGATGGCGGCGACAAGATGGCGGCCACAAGATAGCGGCTATACATGGCTCTTTATGAGACGCCCTAGGGACGACTGTTAAAGATGGCGAATATACACAGCTTCTTATGACACGGCCTAGGGGTGCTTATGGCTGCTGCTCTTATGAGACGCCCTAGGGATGATGCGCAAGATGGCGGGTGCTCTCACGAAGAAAGCTAGCTTAGAGTCTACAGCACAAGATGGCAGCTGCTGTTATGCATGCAGTGGAGGGCAATTTGAAATTCTATATGCTCTTTTGACAGCGGTCATCTTTAATCGCGCTGCTATTTTTAATTACTACATTTGAAATGTAGTGGCGGACAATTTCCACGCCATATTTTTTACAGCTACATGCACATGGCTTACTACTACTATCTTGATGGAAGTAAAACATTATGGCATGGGACTTAGCCACGCGGCAAGCAAGCAAGCTACCCTATTGACGATCAGAGTTATAAAGCAGGCTGCCCTTCTTAACATACTATTATTCTCTATCCAACACGTTTAAACATGCATCACGAAGGCAAGAGTGAGCATGTGCAGCAGCGATGACATCATTGTGCATGTTCAGATTTGTTCATTACAAAAGAAACATAAAACTAGAATCGAATATTGTACTGGATGTCGTTAATTTCAACATGCGTTCAGAACATTGTTTGATGTGTTCAGATCACTAAATAAGTGATTAAAACCTAAAAAGATTAGAATCGAACACTGTACTCGATACAACAAGCGTTCAGAACATTGTTCGATGTGTTCAGATCACTAAATAAGTGATTAAAACATAACAAGACTAGAATCGAACACTGTACTCGATACAACATGCGTTCAGATCATAGTTTGATGTGTTCAGATAACTAAATAAGTGATTAAAACATAACAAAACTAGAATAGAACACGATGCAACATGTGTTTAGAACAGGTTAGCGAATACCTTTGTTCTAAGAAGATCAGATTACAATAGAAGTGATTGAAACATAACAAGACTAGAATCGAACACTGTACTCGATACAATATGCGTCAGAACATTGTTTGGTGTGTTCAGATAACTAAATAAGTGATAAAAACATAACAAGACTAGAATCGAACACTGTACTCGATACAACATGCGTTCAGAACATAGTTTGATGTGTTCAGATCACTAAATAAGTGATTAAAACATAACAAGACTAGAATCGAACACTGTACTCGATACAACATGCGTTCAGAACATATTTTGATGTGTTCAGGTAACTAAGTAAGTGATTAAAACATAACAAAACTAGAATAGAACACGATGCAACATGTGTTTAGAACATGTTAGCGAATACCTTTGTTCTAAGAAGATCAGATTACAATAGAAGTGATTGAAACATAACAAGACTAGAATCGAACACTGTACTCGATGTCGTTAAATTCAACATGTGATCAGAACATTGATAGATGTGTTCAGAACACGATACACGATACAACATGCATTCAGAACCTTTGTTCAAAGAGAAAAAAGACTAGAATTCTGAACAGCTTGCGCAAGATAGCGGCTGTTATAACCTCCTTCTCCTCTACCTCCTTTGTCAAGGCATATCTCTATCGAACATACAACGCGATCTTATGCATAAGGCAGTGCACATATCACGTAGCCAACTCGCTCAGTAAACGATAATTTGAATATAACTTCTATGATTTACCTAGTGCGAAAATCACAAAGTAATTAAGCACCGCGTAGCTAAATCGCTCAGTAAACGATCATATGTATACAGCAAAAGTACAACATCAATCATTTGCCTAGTATGAAAATAAAAACCACGGAAACACACTCTGCACATATCACGTAGCTAAATCGCTCAGTAAACAATCATATGTATATAGCAAAAGTACAACTTCAATGATTCGCCTAGTGCGAAAATAGAAATCTACGGAAACACACTGTGCACATATCGCGTAGCTATCTCGTTCAGTAAACGATAATATGAATATAGCAAAAGTACAATCATTAGTCTAGTACGAAAATAAAAACTACGGAAACACACTGTGCACGTACTGCGTAGCCAACTCGCTCAGTAAACGATAATATGAATATAGCAAAAGTACAACTTTAATGATTTGCCTTGTCTTGTGCGAAAATCCAAAAGTACTGAAAAATCTTACCACGTAGCCAATTCGCTCGGTCACACTTACGACACTGCTAAGACGCTCAGTGATTGCAAATACATCACAACAAGGGTTATCGACTAGAACACTGATACGCATACACGTCATACGAAAATCAAAAACCGTACTGCGTAGGCAACTCGCTCGGTCACACATACCGCACAGCTAACACGCTCAGTAATTTCAAATACATCACAACATGTGTTATCGTTCGGAACACTGATATACGCATACACGTCCCTCTTTCACTCAATAAACGGAACACACGGACAAGAATGTTGCGAGATTCTACACCTGAGATACTGTACCAGGAATGCCTATGCCCTGGCACATGTGGATTAAAAACTTTATTTCAACATACAATTCCCTTCTGATACGCGAACAGCTGAGCGAAGGAACATTCCAGTAACTACCAGACTCCACGAACAAGCCAGGCAAGGTCAACTGACGTCACCTGCCGCTTGTAACTTGCCTCCCCTAGAGACGTTCCTCGAAGTTTTTCTTTCATGAACTTTTTAACGCCTTAACCGATTGCAACAGGACCAACGATAAATTGTAGCTGACGTTATAAAAGTAAAACCCAGCAAATTTCAAGTCAATCTGTCAAGTAGTTTTTGAGTTATTACAATTTAAAGTTTGAGAAGAATGTGCACTCTCAGTCACATGATTCATAGCGCCACCCCTCCTGGCGCTATGTCAAGGCCGGCAAGCAGTGTGTGTGTGTGTGTGTGTGTGTGTGTGTGTGTGTGTGTGTGTGTGTGTGTGTGTGTGTGTGACAGAGGGAGAGAGAGCACTCTGACCCTCGTACAGTCTGTCAGTGCAGCCTTGTTCGCGAAGAAGTACACTCTGTCGCGTTTCGTGAGTCTGTAATAATGGCCATAATCGATCACCGGTGAACTTATAAAAGACGCTGCACCTTACTTATGCTATCGTGCCGCGACTACGATAAAATTCAGGACATTTCGGAAGATCACACTTGTGAACTTATTGAAGTGAGAAGTCAAGTATTTGATATTCACAGACTAGCGCATGACATGTGAACTTTGTTAATTTCGCATAATAGTAAACTACTACGATATCTCAAACTGTCGTGTGTGATAAACAGAAACCATCAGTTACGATAACCCTAATTATTCTAGGACTCACTTCTTTTAAAACAGTACATCCTTGAACTGTGTCTGTTTATTTACTCAGTGTTCGTGCCATATCAGGACACGACTTTCTCCAGTAATAAACTTGGTGAATATTAAGAACTTTTTATTAGACAATTCATGCTAATATAATATAATCATGATCAGGAAAATAGCTTTATCTGTTTACGATATTGGTTCAGAGACTGTGATCAGAGACTGTGATAAAAATTATTTTCAAGTGTTTGAACTGTGTATTTATAGACATTATCAGTGACGATTTTAAATAGTGTCTTATGCAGCAAAGACTGTAATTATTCACTTAGCATCATAAAATTAGAATACGAGCTAAACTGTGTTTTACGGCAGTGAATGATAATTAATCGCACCAATTGAACTTTCCGTGTTCAAATATCACCTCCCAGAGCAGCGGAAGTCTTGGTGAAATACTTCAAGATCCAGTTACATCAGACATCATTTCATCTATGGTACCCATCGAGAGACGTCAACGTGGTCTCTTCATGGAACATCGCCGAGTTCGAGTCTCCGTCCGCACTCCGCGGAATGTTCCAGACTCCCATTCAACATTTGTAAGCAAAATCTTCTCTTCTAAGTGAGTAGTCACAAACTGACGGACTTTCTTTTCATTAATCCTGAGCAGTGATATTCTCAGTGCTACGTGTGAACAATATTTCATAACTTTTCATCATTACCAAGAAGTTCATATTTAGTGATAGATTTATTTTTCAAATTTAATAACTAATTCATGTTCACATTACGTAGAAGAACTTTAGGGTTTTCAAGTGTTTTATGATCCTTAATTTCAATGCTAACGAACTGAGAAACATTCATCAAGAAGTTAAATTTTTATTTCAATTTTTCAATAAATAGTGTGTGTTCATTTTTTTTTGGATTTAATACTTAGAAAGACTCTAGGTTCAAGGCAAATACTTAGTGTTTTCATAAAAGGATCAGTGATATTCATTTATTTTTTCTCTTTGATTTTGATGAAAGATTTGAGTCCTATATTAATATTTCAGGGCAATGAATCTTTGAACATTATAAATAAATTGTTAACAAAAGTACAACCATCTATTAGTCGCCCTGCGGTTCTATCCTGCTCTGTATCGGCTCAAAAATCACCTTCCACTACCTGAGGTCCTTCTCATGCCCCATACCCACGAACGCTTCCTGGTACAATACTTATATGTAAAAAAGGGAGTATACGCATTATGAAGTAAGATAAATCTGCCGTAGCGGGTTTTATAACCGGATGCCCTGGTAAAACCCGGTGCCGGCACATAGGCTGTTCCTGTCGAATAGCACCAAGGGGCCTGCACAAGGCTTAACGTCACCATCCGACAGACGAATCAGGCATCAACAGCGTCATATGCCCTCACTCTTTTGGAATTTAATGCAGGTTTTTGGCACACACTCTACTCATTAGAAATTGTATACTACCACCTCCCCTACCCTGCCGGTTAACATTCTGATGTTTGGATAAACGGGAATCGAACCGGCTAACCTCGATGTCTCCACACGACGGATGAATCACTATCAACAGCGTTATGCATTACATTTTAGTGCTGCTAGTATTCGGGAGATAGCGGGTTCGAACCACCAATGTCGGCAGCCCTGAAGATAGCAAATGCTAGGGGGCGGCTGGCCGCTTCTTCTCGCTTCTAGCCATTTCCTGCGCGATCGTCAGTCTTCCTGACAAGTGTAGTTACAAGAAACGTAAGGATCTGTTTTATGGCCGAATGCCCTTCCTGACGTCAAATGTATAAGGACTGGGATTTGAATCGCAGTATCCATCATTTTATTTCTGTGTCTGACTTGTGTATGCAGCAACAAGGTAATATGTATTTTTTGCTGAGATAACATGTCACTTCCGTTCACGTTTTCGCAAGCGGTAGCAGAAACTCACAGTACTGCTCCCATTTGGTCTTACAACTTGGAATAGACAACATGCGTACAAAAACTTATGATGTATTCTTTTTCCTCCTCCATTTTTGTACATGTAAGTATCTTAGGTGTAGATTCTCGCAACATTCTTGTCCGTGTGTTCCGTTTATTGAGTGAAATAGGGACGTGTATGCGTATATCAGTGTTCCATACGATAACACGTGTTGTGATGTATTTGAAATTACTGAGCGTGTTACCTGTGCGGTATGTGTCACCGAGCGAGTTGGCTACGCAGTATGGTTTTCTGATTTTCGCATCACGTGTATGCGTATATCAGTGTTTTTTTCTACTTGCTTTACATCGCACCGACACAGATAGGTCTTATGGCGGCGATGGGACAGGAAAGGGCTAGGAGTGGGAAGGAAGCGGCCGTGGCCTTAATTAAGGTACAGCCCCAGCATTTGCTTGGTGTGAACATGGGAAACCACGGAAAACTATTTTTAGGGCTGCCGACAGTGGGGTTCGAACCTACTATCTCCCGAATACGCGATACTGATCACACTTAAGCGACTGCGGCTATCGAGCTCGGTATCAGTGTTCTAGTAGATAACCCGTGTTGTGGTGTATTTGCAATCACTGAATGTCTTAGCAGTGCGGCATGTGTGACCGAGCGAGTTGGCTACGCGGCAAGGTATTTTCAGTAGTTTTTGATTTTCACACAAGACAAGGCAAATCATTAAAGTTGTACTTTTGCTACATTCGTATTATCATTTACTGAGCGAGTTCGCTACGCGGTATGTGCACAGTGTGTTTCCGTACTTTTTGATTTTCCTACTAGGCAAATCATTGAAGTGGTACTTTTGCTATATTCATATTATCGTTTACTGAGCGAGTTGGCTACGCAGTATGTGCATAGTGTCTTTCCGTTAGTTTTTGATTTTCGCACTAGGCAAATCATTGAAGTTGTACTTTAGCTATATACATATGATCGTTTACTGAGCGATTTAGCTACGTGATACGTGCACAGTGTGTTTCCATAGTTTTTGATTTTCGCACTAGGCAAATTATTGAAGTTGTACTTTTGCTGTATATATATGATCGTTTATTACTGAGCGATTTAGCTACGCGATATGTGCACAGCGTGTTTCCTTAGTTTTTGATTTTCGCACTAGGTAAATCATCGAAGTTATAATTCATATTATCGTTTACTGAGCGAGTTGGCTAAGCGATATGTGCACTGCCTTATGCATAAGATCACATTGTATGTTCGATAGAGATATGCCTTGACAAAGCAGGTAGAGGAGAAGGAGGTTATAACACCCGCCATCTTGCGCAAGCTGTTCAGAATTCTAGTCTTATTATTTTTTCTCTTAGAACAAAGTTTCTGAACGCATGTTGTATCGTGTATTGTGTTCTGAACACATCATATAATGTTCTGATCACATGTTGAATTTAACGGCATCGAGTACAGTGTTCGATTCTAGTCTTGTTATGTTCCAATCACTTCTGTTGTAATCTGATCTTCTTAGAACAAAAGTATTCCCTGACATGTTCTAAACACATGTTGTATCATGTTCGATTCTAGTCTTGTTATGTTTTAATCATTTATTTAGTGATCTGAACACATCAAACAATGTTCTGAACGCATGTTGTATCGAGTACAGTGTTCAGTTCTAGTCTCGTTGTGTTTTAAACACTTATTTAGTGATCTGAACACATCAAACAATGTTCTGAACGCATGTTGTATCGAGTAGAGTGTTCGATTCTAGTCTTTTTATGTTTTAATCACTTATTTAATGATCCTAATACATCAAACAATGTTCTGAACGCATGTTGAAGTTAACGACATCGAGTACAATATTCGATTCTAGTTTTGCTATGTTTCATTTGTAATCTACAAATATAAACATGCACAATGACGTCAAGGCTGCAGCACGTGCTAACGCTTGCCTTCGTGATGCATGTTTAAACTTGTTCGATAGAGAATAATGGTATGTTGAGAAGGGCCACTAAGCCATCTCACAAGAAGCTAGTATAGTCGCCTCGTCGCCATAAGACCTATCTGCGTCGGTGCGACGTAAAGCCCCTAGCAAAAAAAGTATAGTCGCCAATTTGCGCATGCGTCCCTAGGGAGTCTCATAAGAGTCTATGTATAGCAGCCTTCTTTCGGCCACCGTATTGCGCAAGCAGCCCTAGTGTGTCTCATAAGGAGCCACGTATAGTCGCCATCTTGTAGAATTAGATAGCCGCCATCTTGTGCAATCATCCATAGGGAACCTCATAAGAGCCTATGTATAGAAGCCATCTTGCGCAAGCACACTTAAGCCGTCTCATAAGGAGCTGTGTATAGCCCCATCTTGTGGCCGCCATCCTGCGCAATCATCCCTAGGGCGTCTCATAAGAGCCTATGTATAGCAGCCTTCTTGCGGCCACCGTCTTGCGCAAGCAGCCCTAGTGTGTCTCATAAGGAGCCACTTATAGTCGCCATCTTGTAGAATTAGATAGCCGCCATCTTGTGCAATCATCCCTAGGGAACCTCATAAGAGCCTATGTATAGAAGCCATCTTGCGCAAGCACCCTTAAGCCGTCTCATAAGGAGCTGTGTATAGTCCCATCTTGTGGCCGCCATCCTGCGCAATCATCCCTAGGGAGTCTCATAAGAGCCTATGTATAGCAGCCTTCTTGCGGCCACCGTCTTGCGCAAGCAGCCCTAGTGTGTCTCATAAGGAGCCACGTATAGTCGCCATCTTGTAGAATTAGATAGCCGCCATCTTGTGCAATCATCCCTAGGGAACCTCATAAGAGCCTATGTATAGAAGCCATCTTGCGCAAGCACCCTTAAGCCGTCTCATAAGGAGCTGTGTATAGCCCCATCTTGCGGCCGCCATCCTGCGCAATCATCCCTAGGGCGTCTCATAAGAGCCTATGTATAGCAGCCATCTTGCAGCCACCATCTTGCGCAAGCACCCTTAGGTAGTCTCATAAGGAGCCATGTATAGCCGCCATCTTGTAGCCGCCATCTTGCGCAAGCGTCCCTAGGGAGTCTCTTAAGATTCTATGTATAGCAGCCGTCTTGCACAAGCACCCTTAAGGCGTCTCATGAGGTGCCGTGTATAGCCGCCATCTTGTGCAGTTGGCGTCGGAAAGTTCATCCGGCCGTAAAACTGAGGTTAGGTTCCTCCATGAGGCTAGGCTTGCTGTCTTGTGCGTCAAAAGTTAGGTTAAGCCCCTCCGAGATGGCGGATGTGAGGTTAGGCTCGCGCTCTTAGCCAGCGCAGTCAATGCGGCGGAGGCCTCTCCCGAGAACCTGTGGAGGTGGAGGAGACCTCTGGGGAGGGCCGGTGGAAGTGGAGGCGGCCGAATCCCTGACTTATACTGCTGGAGCCCAAAATTTGAAGCACCCTCAGCGTTCCCCCTTCAGGCAATTTTGGAATTTTCGATTTTTCTAGGGATCATTGGGTCATCAGCTTCCCGGGTACCAAGTTTCAAAATTCTGAGATTTTTGGAAGTGCCTCATTAATTCACGTCTATTTTAATTTTTATATCTTTACTAGCAGAAGTACCCGTTCTTCGTACGGGTTATCAGAAACTGACTTCAGTTACTCATACTATCGGTGTGACTGACTTCATTAGATATTTATATCACTGATGTAATTACGTAAGTACGTAGAAATTATTTGTCATGTTTGGAATTATAGTGTAGGTATCTTCTTTTTTTCTTCATGGGGGCCTCTAAATATTAGTTCTTAATTAGTGTCGACCTCTAAGGTCTTTTGCTACCATGTTTTTCCTTCATTCCCACCTAGATATACAGTATAAGCTCCCTTCACAAAGCTGCAGGTTTGGTGTAAGTTTACTTCCGCTAGATAGACCACAAATGTAAATATTATTGAATGTATTTGTTTGATCCGACATTTCGTAACTATTGCAAATGATCAAGGAAATACGCGATGCATAAAACTACTATAATTATCGAGAATTTTAATTATCAGGGCTTGTCACTCATGTCGCACATCATATAATGAATCTGGGTTGTTGAGAAATTTTTTCAAGTCATGGGTACTAATACCATCAGTGATACTACTACTCCATGATTTGATAGGAAATAGTTTAAACTATAGGTAACAGACTCCGCAAAATGCTGAAACCTAAACCAGTTCGTAAAAATGGAGGCCCGTCGGCAACCGCTGGTCGCCGTACTACGGATATCTCCGGGGCTATTATTTTTATACTTCACTCCCTTTCCATCCTCGCCCAAAGGAGTGCTATGAGCGTCTTACACAACAGTTTATTTTTTCCAGATAGTAAGTCATATGTATATCAATTTTGGTTGGCAGCTATGCCCAAACGTACATGCATAATCTCGCTGTTGTTGAATCCTAGAGCTGATGTTGCCATATTTACGGCCGTTCGTTTCTTAATCCGATTCCTAGAGCAGGGGAAGTGTGGTTCCAACATATCCGCAACGGTTGGTTTTAGGGCCTTAAAACATGATTTTCGGACCCGTAGGGTTTACCGAGTTTTGTTCTTTGCGTCAAGGGGCTTAAAATGAGCTTTGTCTCGTCTTTATACGACAAATTCGATTTCGCCTATATTATATATATTTATATCTCTCCCCATCACCCCTCCCCCCTCTTCCTCGAATTGGTTTGAAAATGAAATGCAGCCCATGTTACTCACTGGCAATGTAGCTTTCTATAGGTGAAGTGATTTTTAAAATCGGTTTAGTAGTTTTTGAGTCTATCCATTACAAATATACAAATTTTGCCTCTTTATAATATTAGTATAGAAGCATAGATTACATCACTACACATACGGTTGCCGTCAGGAAGGGCATCCAGCCGTAAAACAGGGTCAAAT
This sequence comes from Anabrus simplex, assembly GCF_040414725.1. NCBI lineage: Eukaryota > Metazoa > Arthropoda > Insecta > Orthoptera > Tettigoniidae > Anabrus > Anabrus simplex. The sequence goes on from NC_090267.1 coordinate 516,255,148, forward strand.
CCACATGTGCGACACAGTTCGTACCTGCAACCTCACAGGTGTGGGTAAACCGATAGAAAAAGAAGATACTCATTTTAAAAATTCATCCGATTTTTTATTCTTTTCACCTCCTTAAGTGGATTTTCCAAAAAAGTGTGTTCAATTTTAAAGGAGATTCCAAGTACCAATTTTAAAGTCTAACATATTCATTTTTGAGATATATGTATCCTCATATAAATAATTCCTCTCCTTCCTCACTTCTTTCCAAACACAACCCCCCCCCCCCCTTTAAGTGGATTTTCTGTAAACGAATATTTGTGTTCTTTTGTTTTTAAAGGGAATTCCAAATATCAATTTTCATGTCTATAACATGTTAGGTTGTGATTTATTGTAGATCATTTTGCTGCTGTAGAATCCTGGAGCTGACGTTGCCATGGTTACGGCAGTTCATTACTTTATCCGATTCGTAGAGCAGGGGGAGTGTGGTGCCAATATCTCCGCAACGGTTGGTTTTAGGGCCTTAAAATATGGTTTTTGGGCCCGTAGGGCTTACCGAGTTTTATTTTTGAGTCAAGAGTGTTAAAATGAGCGTTGTCTCGTCCTTATACGACAAATTCGTGCCTATATTAGCCTATTATTTTTATATCTGCCCCCCCGTGTCCCCAACCTCGAATTGTTTTGAAAATAAAATACAGCCCATGTTACTCACTGGCAATGTAGCTTTCACTAGATGAAGTAATTTTTAAACTCGGTTCAGTAGTTTTTGAGTCTATTCGTTACAAACAAACATACACATTTTTCCTCTTTATAATATTAGTATAGATATAGACCGCTCCAGACTGACTTGCTTTTATATATATATATAGATTACTAGCTGGTACCCACGGCTTCGCTCGCGAGGATTTCGTAATTTGATAAATATTACTTGTTCCTCGGCACTGCACTAAGACATTATCTGTAAATCCCTGAAGTATAAAAACTCACCGAAAAATTGCATTTCATTTACCCCAGAACCTCTTTGTAAACCACGTTTGTGGCGTTGCCTTTTGGGGCTAAGATGACCAGGCTACTGGTACACGGGACATGTAACTCTATGTGTGAGAAACAGTCCTCTTTTATGTCGAAAAAAGAAGTTTTCCCCATATCTAAAGGAGATTCCAAATACCAAATTTCACGTTTGTAACATCTTAGTTTTGAGATATAAGTATCCTCATAAGCATAATTCAACTCTTTCTTCACTCATTTTCGATCTCCAGCTTAAGTTGATTTTCCGAAAACAAAATTCCTTGTTTCTTTATTTTTAAAGGAGACTACAAATACCAATTTTCACGTCTGTAAAATGTTAAGTTTATGACATAAAATGTAGATATACTCATTATAAAAACTGCCCCACTCCTTGGCTGAGTGGTCAGCTTTGAGGTCTTCGGTTCACAGGGTTCCGGCTTCGATTCCGGGCTAGGTCGGGGTTTTTAATCACGTGTGATTAATTCTTCTGGCTCGGGAACAGGTTGTTTGTGTTTGTCCCAACACTCTCTTCTTCATATTCACTCAACACACCACATTACCAACCACAACAGGAATGCGCAATAGTAATTATATCCCTGCACATACGGTTGCCGTCAGGAAGGGCATCCAGTCGTAAAATAGGGTCAAATCTACATGTGCGACACAGTTCACACCCGCAACTCCAAGGCGAGGGTAAAGCGGTAGAAGAATAAGAAGATACTCATTTTGAAAATTCACCCGCTTTTTTCTTTTCACCCCCTCAAGTGGATTTTCAAAAAAAAAAGTGTGTCATTTTAAAGGAGATTCCAGGAACCAATTTTAACTTCTGTAACATCCTAATTTTCTGAGATATATGTATCCTCATATAAATAATTCAACTCCTTCCTCACTTCCTTTCAACCCGCCCCCCTTATGTAAGTGGATTTTCTGAAAACGAACATTTGTGTTCTTTTATTTTGAAAGGGGATTCCAAATACCAATTTTTATGTCTGCAACATGTTAGGTTTTTGTGATATATTGTAGATAATCTCGCTGCTGTAGAATCTTGGAGCTGACGTTGCCATGGTTATGGCAGTTCATGACTTTATCCGATTCCTAGAGTAGGGGTAGTGTGGTGCCAATATCTCCGCAACGGTTGGTTTTAGGGCCTTAAAACATGATTTTCGGACCCGTAGGGTTTACCGAGTTTTGTTCTTTGAGTCAAGGGGCTTAAAATGAGCTTTGTCTCGTCCTTATACGACAAATTCGATTTCGCCTATATTAGCTTATTATTTAAATATTTTTATATCTCCCCCCGTCGCCCCGCCCCCTCGAATTGTTTTGAAAATGAAATGCAGCCCATGTTACTCACTGGCAATGTAGCTTTCTCTAGGTGAAGTAATTTTTAAAGTCGGTTCAGTAGTTTTAGAGCCTATCCGTTACAAACAAACATACACATTTTCCTCCTTATAATATTAGTATAGATTATTACTGTAAACTGCGCGCCTTCGATAAGGCCATCTATGTAATATATCTTGAACTGATGTTATGCAAGATACTTGGGTTCTCGTCTGTTAGATGTCTCTATCATAGGTTTAATTTCTCCATCTTCCGGGGTAAACTATAATTATTCCATAATTTTTTTTTGTAATTTTGAGGTTTGTCAATCTAGTTTTTAGGATTTTTTATTATATCAAAGTTGTCTACACATTTGTTGCTTCCGTCTTCAATAGCTATCAACCAATCAGAATTTTGTAAATATTTTCTCTAGCCAATTATAATCTGGGGTGTGTTCAGAAATCCAGCCTATAAGTAAAGAGTTCTGGAACCTTCCCCTCAAAGGTACTATAAAATCTGGGTACTTTAGGGCCGCATTGCCTTTATCTTGCTCCATTTACTTAAGTACGCCTTGAAATCATGTAGCAACGTCCTTTTATCATGTAACTATATTAATCTGTCGTGCCTCGTGACCGGGTGTAACGAAAAGGGGAATCAATGCATAAAACTAGGTCTTAATGTCTTAAACACCGAACCGGATGGCGTATATACTCTGCTGTCGTAATACTACCAGTGCGGTTCCAGCTCTGTAGCGTAGCGCATGTGGTTAGGCGTTCGTCTAGCAATTGGCGGAATGTGCCAGGGGCGGTTCGAATCCTGCATCGTTCAAGTATTTTTGCATCGGTATGATGTTTGAATACGTAAACACAGGCCAACGTGTGCTACATTCAAACAGTAGAATGACGCTCTTATTCATTTCATGCCCTGTGCATACTCCGCTGGTTACGGACTGAATGTACTGTAATCTCTGCTGTCATTCGGCATGATTCCCACAGAGGAATACGTTGACATGCTCCTCATTTATTGCGAAGCAAGACAAAACGCTTGCGAGGCACTACGTCTGTACCACGAACGGTATCCCGACAGGCGACACCCGACTGCTACGAAATTCCGGCGTGTTGAAGGACGCCTAAGGACAACAGGCGTGATTTTCAATCAGCCACCAGTCCGCGATAGGCCCGTTACATCGTACAAGGGCGGTTGCACGACTGGTGAACACCAGCCAGCCGTCCGTCTGGCGAATACTGCATGAAGATCATCTTGAGCTACACCGAGAGCTCCATGGGCGGGATTTCGAAGCTCGAAGGGAGTTATGTCGGTGGCTATCAAGCAGGTTTGGTGTGGAATCTTGTGGGATTGCCTGATTGGGCGTTATTTCTTTGAGGCCCATTGGACGGGGCCACTCTACCTGCACTTTCTGCGTCAGGAACTCCCACCACTGCTGTAGGATGTGCCCTTGTACGATCGTTTGACGATGTGGTTGGAACAGGATGGAGCTTCACCACATTCCAGTTTGCCCGTTCGTAACCATCTGAACGAGGAACTGCCAGGGAAATGGTTAGGACGAGGAAGCCCTGTTTCTTGGCTCGCCAGATCACCGGAATTAACGCCGTTAGACTTCTTGTGGGGACATTTGAAGAACGTATTTTTCACTCAAGCGCCGGAAAACCCCGACCAGCTACGGCAACTCATTACGGATGCCTGCGAGCAATTACACCTGGAATGCTTCAGCGCGCAAGACGATCTATTGGACACCGAGCCCGAATATGCATAAACCAAAACGGTCATCACATCGAGCATTTTCTGTGATAAAACCTTGTCAGAGCAGTTGTGTTGCTGCTACTTCCGGTCTGTATGTGCCCGGCCTGCTAATCGGCCCTTCGCAGGGTCACAAAGACATGAAAGTGGGTATTGGGAGCCGGCACCGCACACGGGTGCCACTGTTAACCCCACGTCATCGGGCACAACGACGCGCATTTGTCGCCAGTCACCAGGGATGGACACTGGAACAATGGCGTAACGTGACATGGTCGGTATGGAATGGGTCCCCCAGTTGTTCTAGAAGAGACTTTGAATGGTACGCGGTATGTTGAGCTGCTCGGAGACCATCTCCACCCATTTTTTTGCCTTCCAGCGCCCAGACGGTTCTGCGGTGTTTCAAGATGATAACGCGCCGCCACATCGCTCCCACGTCGCCCGGGAATGGTTCCAGGAACATGCAGCGGACGTCCAACGACTGCCATGGCCACCCAGGAGCCCCGATATGAACCCTATCGAGCATATCTGGAATGACCTGGAACGCAGGCTCCGTGCCATGGATCCTGCACCCACGAACCAGCCGCTCTGCAAACGATTTGGTGTCAGCTGCTTCCAGAGGACTACCAGGGACCTGTCGACTCACTGCAGTTCGCAGGGCCAGAGGAAGCCCCACACGCTATTAGGTGACTATCCCATGACATTTGCTAAGTCAGTGTACGTACTCACGCGCAGCACGAGAAAACGGCTGAAGAGAGTAAGTGAAGTCAGGGTGTAAGTCACTACAATCTAGGCCATAATTCATTTTATTCACTTCTTTCTTTCTTAATCTGTTTACCCTCCAGGATTGGCTTTTCCCTCGGCCTCAGCGAGGGATCCCACCTCTACCACCTCAAGGGCAGTGTCCTGGAGCGTGAGACATTGGGTCGGGGATACAACTGGAGAGGATGGCCAGTACCTCGCCCAGGCGGCCTCACCTGCTATGCTGAACAGGGACCTTGCGGGGAGGGGATGGGAAGATAGGAACGGATAGACAACGAAGAGGGAAGGAAGCGGCCGTGGCCTTACGTTAGGTACCATCCCGGCATTTGCGTGGAGGAGAAGTGGGAAACCACGGAAAACCACTTCCAGGATGGCAGAGGTGGGAATCGAACCCATCTCTACACAGTTGACCTCTCGAGGCGGAGTGGATCCCGTTCCAGCACTCGTACAACTTTTCAAAAATTTCGTGGCAGAGCCGGGAATCGAACTCGGGCCTCCGGGGTTGGCAGCTAATCACACTAACCACTACCCCACAGAGGCGGACAATTTTATTCACGCTAAGTGAAACTGTAGTTTAGAGGAAGGCCTAAAATGTAATTCTCAAATATTTATGTTATTAGTGGCCCTATCGATAAGTACTACATAACTCAATTTATGTAAAATTTAATTTTCTATCATTTATTATACCATTCTATTTAATTGCAAGAATGAATATTTAACGCAGTAAAAATATTGCCCAGTAGGACGCCGCTTGTGAGGGCGTGATGCTATACAGAGCGCGGGAATCGAGAAGGTAATTCCCCAGGCAGGGTGTGGTTGTGTACGAGTGAGGAAGAATATATGTGGAAGAGAGAAAGAGAGATAAGATTTTGTTATGGGAAGTTCCAGCGCCAACCTAACAGAATCTTAAGCGAGAGCAGACAGGGTCACCACACTACGGGAATCGAGCCCTAATTTGTATAATTGAAGGTTTCTCAGGAAAATAAAAAGATGGAAATGATAGCCAGAATTTTACGAAGCCATAGATACCTCAAGGTTTATTAATATATAATTAGATCAATAAACACGCAGCAAGCAGAACCACCGTGGGAAGATCTGGAGTGGCCGCATTCCAGACTTAAGATGTTTCTCGGTGGATTCCCGGGCGTCCCTTGGTATGTTGCCTTCTATTAGAGCTGAGAGTTAGGGAAAGGGGCATCCAGTCGATGATCATATTGCTGCTAGTACGCGTCGCGCGTCTGCCTAGATTGCGCCAGAAACTCTTTTGTTCAGAACAAAGACAGTGAGTGATTATTGCAGTGCGGTAACTTTGATCCAGTAGATCGGTGATCTACAGAGTTACAGGTGGTAGATTCATAGGTGTGACAATGTTCAGATACCTATCAGTGAGGCCGCATGTGGCTAAGTGTATCGGCAACAAAAGAACGCCGTACTTATAGACTCCGATAAATAGCGGTAGGGGCGAAGCTCCCAAGGTGCCGAGGAAGTGTGGACAATAGGCTAAGGAGGTCTATATCCATCCTCGGATAGACTTGTGAATCCGAATTAAGCGGGCATGAAAACACAATAACTGAGTAGATAGTTTTCTAGGGCTGAAAATAGTTTATAGCATAGTGCACAAGTTAGTGAGTATTCGGTTATACGAGAATTGAGGACAAGGAGTTGTGATATTGCAAAGTGTTAGAGCTGTATGCTAGCTCAACCGAAATGAAAGTCCAGAATGATGCGTTGTGTTTAAAGTGAACATTTCATTGTAGTAAGAGGTCGAGACGTATTCCGAGGGAAGTGAGGTGCAAGAACTTCAGAACGTGGCTTCGAAGACGCTACCTTGAATGAGGTATCCCTCAAGAAGAAGACAGCACCATGGACCAGCGGGACGGGGAGACCGGACTCCAAGAATCGACCCTGGACGAGACCTCTACCATGATGGGCTAAATCACTATAGCCTACCCGGAGGGGGAGATGAGGAGGTCATCATAACGAGATAAGTGGACCATGATTTCCTAGACATGTAATAGAGTTAGGGAGTCACGCAGAGATAGTAGAATTAAACTTGTAAATATTAGTATAGGATTTGATTGTGGCCCATCAGGCTGCATATTAAGATAGTTTTGATATGTATAAAGGGTAAGGGTAGATAGATTTTCTTTTCTTTATGTAAAGCAGACAATGATGTAATTTTGTTAACGCGGCAAGAGGTAGTGTGCCTAGTTGATACGTATTGTTTGAGTACGATAGACCGGACATTTTCTTTTGGGTCGGTCGGTGAATACATTTTCCTTGTAGGATTAGGATCACTATGAGGAATTACCATTATATTCCAGGGGGAAGGGCAGACGTATCTGCGTGATGTTAGGTGTGCATGCTGATTGTATTTCGATCATATGCATGGCTCTATTTTTGCAACTTAGATGAACGTAATCTGTAACACAGGTGGAGACATTAATGTTATTTGACTCTGTGCGACTCTGCCAAACAGGGCCTGAACCGCAGACCTAAAGTTACTGTGAACCCGTCGTATAAATCGACGATATTGATTTTATCGGGGTGTAGTATGGTAGAATACTTTATATGATATAAATGGGGCCCGTGATGGTTTGTTAGTGAAATTGGATACATAGTGCAAGATGTATTTCCTCACTTATTTATGTGGCCATTTTCTTTGTCAAGCGTAGATAAATAAAAGCCCCTTTGTGAAGTTAGCTCTGGGAACACAAGAACCAGGATACTGGGCCACAGGCGGTCGGTGTGTTGACGAACTTTTTTTGGCGAGGGCGAGCCTCTCATGGCTAGACGAAGCAGGTCAATGTACGGCCCGCACCCTTGGGGTTGGTGCGGCCATCTTTGTATAGCCCGGGAGAAGGTCGTCTTTCTTCTGGCAGAGAAGCTTTGTTGCTTCATTCATTTGAACGTTTACCTCCTTTCCTTTCTTTTTTTGTTGTTTCTGCTTTCTTACGGTTGCGTATTACTCTTAAGGTATCCTGCACGATGTAATTGTTACGAGAGCCCATCTGTTCACACAAAGTTCTGCTTGGTGGACGTGGGTTCACGTCCATGTAAATATGTAATATAGGGCGGTAGAGTAGGTTATCTGAGGTTACTTTTATACTTATTGTGCTGCTATTTTTGTGTATAAAATATCCCGATATGGGAGGAAACTTTCATAATAGCGCTAACTTCTGCGGATATCCTTAATTCTACCATCATGTCATTTTTATGCCGTAGGCATAGTGATGCTGTTTCCATGTGGGGGACACATCCGTTCTTTCCTGGTTCACAGATCGATAAACTTCAATATAACGTCATCATCCAGATTGTATTTTCTTTGTTTTCTTTTTAAACTGTAGATGTGAGCCTTTGGGGCATTTATTTGGGCACTCTAGGTGCAATCATTGTAAATAATTTGAGTTGTGAATACAAACTTATGCTCAAAAATTCTGATCGCAGCGAAAGTGTTCCTCATTTCGTAGTTTAATGTTATTGTATGAGTTCCCCATGATCCACTCGTCATAAGAACCCAGTTGTCGACCATTTCTGCCGACTGCAGCTGAGCTGGTGCCCGTATGCAAGAACAGGTGAGCAGGTAAGTATGATCCTGCAGTGTTGATGTGCCCTATAGGGTACATTATGTCTGAATTTTTTTACCGTACCGTCTATGATAACACAGATATTCATGAAGTGCAATTTTTGTTGCTAAGACCTAGTGTTTACAGTACACTACGTCTTCTGGTATAGGCTAGAGCAATTTTGTTACTTTCATTGATCTGTCTCAGTCTTATCCATGGCTTTGACAAAGTGAAAGTGACTGAGGTATGAGTGATGCTAGTAATGCCAATCCTTATACAGCCAGTCCCTGCTATGAATGGTGTGAAAATGTTGCTCATAGGGTCGGTTGGTACATGCATTTCAGTGGCCTTGGCAGACTGATATGTAATAGCAACTTCTGGCTCGGTGAGGAAAGCAACGGGGAAGTACCTCAGTTCTCATTTCCTTGGCACGCCTCTTCACTGACACCAAGGCTATCTATGACAGCTGTTGGCGGAACTGTGGAGGATCAAACCATCCTTCGGGCTGAGAACTAAACAAGCATACAAGGCCATATCAACGCCTAGCCACGAGAAAAATATGTAAACAGAATTTAATGAAAATCGGTATATAAAGTTGTGGAATAAGGAATTATAGTCTAGGCTAAAAATCATTTTATTCACCCTGGTTGAAATGGTAGTTTAGGGGAAGGTATCTAAAATGTAGCTTTTAATTACCTATGTTATTGGTCCTATCGAAAAGTAGTACATAACAAAAGTTATAGAGAATACAATTTCCGATCATTATGTGTTAATCAGTTTTACCGTTCCGATTATGATAAGATTGGTGGTGAATACTGATTATTGTTCTAAGAGGGATTCATGCAGTTAGATTAATTTAAACTTTTGTTGCTTAGTCCATATCGACGGCGAGCATTGCCGACATGGAAATACTGTTCAATACTGTCAACTGGCGATGGATTTTGTCATGATTATGTCAAGGTCCTCATCTACAAGAGAAATTGTGAAGATGATTATAAAAATAAAAAATCTATAAACGAACGATTGCTTGAATAATAATACAAGAGGGTACACAAAAATGAAGGATGAGTTTTCCACCTAATCAATACTTCATTTTACAAAATGTTTGGAGTTATTTACATTAAAACAGTACAGTACAGATTATATAATACAAGAGAGTGTCACGAAAGGAATGACGACTCACTTTACGTTAGATGCCTTAATATCACAGGGTCGGAGGAAAACTAAATGTGAAAGCCTACAATATGGAAAGCTCCTAAAACTGATCAACAATAACATTACATTGACCGTTGTTTGTTGCGATGTGCTGTATGTCTTCTGCTGCCACTCAACTCCCATAGATGGGATTACGGCTGAGTAGCGAGTATAACAGCCTGTCTGAAGTAGCTGGGGAGTTACCCTTCTTTTCTTTAGCATTCCACTGGTTCATCAACTATTCGTTCCCTACTGTGAGGCGTTGATTGGAATGAGCAGTGTGCACTCTTAACAGAATAATGGCAGAGGAGTGTTCACGGCTGTTTGCGGCCTGGTCATTCCGGCTCGGAAACTGAACTGTTAGATCGGCAGCGTAGTACTGTACGGTAGAAGTGAGAGAATGTGCGGTTTTTGATTTGATCGAATATTTCATATGATAACATTGCTTTTAGTCGCGAAATTCCTAGTGACGTAATTGTAATTATCTATGTTGGCTTCAGTTAGGGAAACCACCAAGTGGGTCTTTCTGAGGATGTAAAAAAAAAGAAAAACTGCCCGACTTGATTGTGACTGGCAAGAGGCAAGTGGGCCTACCAACTTGATTGTGACTGACAGTAAGCAAGAGGACCTGCCATTTCGCTCAACATTCCCTAAACCGGTCTTCACATGAGAAAAGACGTATGGCGATCTCGCCGTCGTGTTTTTGGGGTAACGTTAAGAGCTATGCTACTCACAACGTGTACATTACCTAGCCTAGAATTCTGTAGCGAAGGACGGCTACATCAGCTAGTTTATTATAAAGTGTTAGGAATCTACTGCATTCTTATGGAGTTCTGTGTGGAACTTCTTAATTTAAAATAAATTCTTGAACGTACCAGCCCTTTGAGGAACGTAACATGCTTGTACTTCCAAGCAACTTTTCGTCATTAATTTCGGTATTGAATCTTTTTTAGAATCACATCGTACACTTTTTAAGTCTTTGTAACAAAGTTTTAATACCGAATTGTGACAACACTGTGGAGTAGGAGTGAGATCTTGGGTACATATACTTTAAGAACTCCTTTTGTAGTTAGTATTTGTAGGACTCTCAGAACGATATCCTACCCTGAATACATTATACCGCTCCCACCTGCAGGGGCAGATCAGTAAAAGTCTGATTTATTTTATTTTTTATAAAAACCATTTCAGTTCTGCAATACTGCTTGACAAATTAAGGCGAATAATGCCAGACTCAGTTGGCGAATCATGCGAGACTGAGTACCAACCAAACAACACTGACGATGTTTAACTACGGTGGGTGTTGTGGACCCAGTCTTGTATGCTCTGTCTATACACTGCATTACAAAAGATGAGATGCATGACTGCCTCCTGTTTTATCGAGATATACGAGACTCTCCAATACCTCGGACGGAGACTCCCACGCCAGGGGGAAGAAGGCTGAATAATTTTCTTCTCAAAAGTCCTTTCGAAAGTGACAGCGAGAACACATTAAGTGTATGGGACAGATATGTTTTGTGCTAAATATTCTTTATGTCAGAAACACTTAGTGTTGTTAATTCATATGAAAGTTCTTGGGAAATCTTTGTCAAGTCATATGCATGAGTGATCTACATCTCTTTAAACTATAACTGATTACGGAATTTCGTCCCGAAAGGAAGTTCATTAATGTGACAATAAATATACTGGCCAGCCTTCTTCTTCTTAATAGGTAGACTTTCACGAACACTAAATGACATGGGGGTATTAGGTCGCGTAATGTTTATAATTTCCGACCAGGATCGTATTCAGAGCAGTAACAAATAATGTATTATCAACTGTTAGAAATATAATTCATTCCAGGGCCTTCAGAGTCAACTATGGAGGATAACCATGATCTAGTCAGTATATAGCCGTCAACTTCGTTAAAATTATTCGGGTGTTCAGTAATTTCCATCGCCTCACGAATGATTCTAGTTATAAAATGTTTACCTTCATAAATGGCAGAAGTTACATAAAAAATGATTCTATGGTCATTATGTAGCAGACTTCTCTGGCTGCCAAAGACGTAAGGGCCTGTGATGTTCTTTAACCCTCGCTGCTACATTCCTACATGCTTGGGCAACATAAACCGATCAACAGCAGCAAGGAATAAGATATATTCTAGCACAGTTTTAAACCAATAGGATCTCTGGCAGATCTCGAGCAAGTTCCTATTATTAGGCTTAAGAATGGTCTTGATATAGTGCCTTCTGAGAATATTCTTCTGTTTCTTCTTCTTATTCCGGACTGAGTAGCTCAGATGGTAGAGGGCTGGCCTTGTGAGCCCACCTGACAAGCGTATTGCAAAAGATACCAACCCCAAAAGTAAATGTTTACAGGAGAGGGAAAACGGTCAGAGTGTAAAATTTCAATTAAAAATTCATTACATCACTTTTGTTATGTGCAGACAGACCATTGTTAGGTCTCTTGAAACTTTTGTAGTTTAGAATGGGTTAGGGGCTTGCACCACGCTCGCTGTACCTGTCAGGAGCACATGTCGGTTAAGGACTGGGAGTTTCTCCCAATTAATCTCATACCTGATTATGGACTTCTAAGTCCAGTGTATTGTTGGAGCGGACGAGCTCGTTGTTACGTGAATATTGTCAAGTACTTCTTGTTAAATTGCTCCATTTGAGGAGCTGCCTCTGTGGGTCCGTGGTAGAGTGTCGGCCTCCGGATCCCAAGATAGCGGGTTCAAACCCGGCAGAGGTAGTCGGATTTTTGAAGGGCGGAAAAAAGTCCATTCGACACTCCATGTCGTACGATGTCGGCATGTAAAAGATCTCTGGTGATACATTTGGTATTTACCCGACAAAATTAATTAAATCTCAGCCATAGACGCCCAAGAGAGATCCGGTTTACTCTAGGTCCGCTAGATGGCAGACAGAGTAAACCGGAACGTCGAAATTGACGAGCAGACAGCCAGATGGCGTCAAATCGAAATGTCTGCAAACGGCAGCTGAGGCCATACGATTATTATTATTATTATTCCATTTGAGGGTTGAGAGAGGTTAGAAATAAAATTTCCAATTTTCGTTAAAGTAAATACTTGCCCTAAGCGATCCCTTGTCCAGCCATTAGCCCAACGCGCTTCCTTACCTCTGCGTTCTGTAACAAGTGGTAGCAAAGCGTCGTTGAAAGGGTCTGGAGAAAGTACCTTTCGACAAATTTTCACTTTTAACGTGGTATTTTTGTAAAAGTAATGCGCCATTACTATCACTCGGTTTCTCTCGCTATTATTCCCCTCGGAAGAAATTCGAAGGAACATTCAGGAGGCAATGCTAATTTCGAGTCACTTGTCTCCAGAAGACAGTGATCGTTTAGTCTCTCGTTTACATTGATCACGGTGATATCAGCTCTGTTATAACATTGTTCTGCTGGGGAGGTGGGATTATTAATAGGTGTAAGGAGGAAGGATTTGCATTGATAACCTCCATCGCCGAAAAGATAACCATTAGCTATTTCTCTCGTCTCAAGACTCGCTCTCAGACGAGATTCGTGAAATATAGCGCTATTGTGAGTCGAACCTGGGCATCTTGCATCGCTCACAGTTTGTACGTTTACAGGGAAATAAACTTTCCTGTTTATAAATACCTCCCAACTTTCACCTTCACACGAGTGTAGTCTAGCACTCCAGGAAAAGCCTTCCGTCACCTCTCTTTGTTCCCGTTGAGAGTTTAATGAGCAGTGGCGGTATCAGAAAGCTTATGCATTATGCGCATGCTGTTGTTGTCCTCATCGACCAGTCCTTGAAATATTCCAGTTGCATAGAACCGCAGTGCCACTAGAAAGCGATTTCTAGGCGAGACCGGATAGTTTCTTTCAGTAGGGAATTCTAATTGTTCATCAGTTATATGTAAAATACAACTCACTGTTTGCTTTCGTAATCGAAATCTTCTCTGGAACGAAACATCGCTTAGTTCTTTCAACAACTCCCGTCTCTTCTATAACTCCCTCCATTCCTTTCAAATAGATTAAGATACTCGAAAAGTCGCTGTTCAGACTCCATTTTGGAATCTTTACCATAGAACACTGTATCACGTTTCTCTTAGATAACCTCCTTCATGAGCGGTAAATATTATACCACGTAAAACGTGGGTAAAGTCGAAATCGAGCTTAGTGCAAGAGAAATACGTTTCTACTCTGGTAAATTATGAAGTTTAACGCTGTGCACTCGAATATTTTGGTCATCGATTGCGAAAAGTAAATTTCTGAATGTTATTTGCACTTACTAGTAATTTTACTTCATAATCGAAACAGTATCGAATGCATCTGAACGGGGTGGGATATTAACCACACATGTGCGTAATTCCGCACGTGGTTTGCCTAAGTAAGAAGAGCATGGGATAATAATTCCTTTTTACGCTAATCGTAGGAGAAAGAGGCACAGATCATGATTCTGAAGAATAAAAGGGATGCGAGAAAACGAAATAAGAAATCCACACGCCGCGCAAAATGTTACAGTCGGAACCACGGGAGAAGGGAATGACAATAGCCCTGGAAATTCAAGAGTGAGGGTTTCAAGTGTTCAATAGTAGTAATTTAGTTTAGTATTAAGATACATTTTTGATCAGTACAAATTTAGGTTTTGGAATTGAGAAGAAATTTGTATGGGGTGTCGTATTTGTATGAATGTGAGTCTTGAACAATCAGAGATGAGAATTTGAGATGTGGGTCTGGAGAAGAACGCTACGGATTAAATGGATGAAAAGAGAACAAACTACAGCATTGTGCAAGGTAAGAGAGAACCAATGCGAATAATACGGAGAAGAAGAGCTAAGTTCACTGGCCACATCTTGTGATCTGCTGGAAGGGAAAATCACGCGGAAGAAAGGCCGAGGGCGACCGAGGAGAAAAATACTTCAAGATTTGTCACCAAGAAATCAAACACAGTGCTAAGTATTTTCTTTCCAAGTCTTCCAAAATTTCCCACTTTATCATTTACTTGACAGCTTTGCAATCGACCAAGATTTTCAAAAGGGGAATTTCCATGACCGCAGTTCGGATTCCAAGTAAAACCAGTGATTTGTTGATTTAACGTCAAGGTAAATTTGATAGGTTTCAGCGATGAAGAGACTGGGAAGAAGGCGGCCGTGGTTTTACGCATCCCTGGCGTTTACGTGGCGTGTCCACGCTAAAGTGTGTACGGGGTTGGCGATCATCCCCTGAATGGCACGCAACCAGTTCACTCGATATTATTGTTTGGAAAGGAAATGGTAACTTATAAATTCAACCCTCTGATGAATGTAGGTATCAGCAAAAGAAACGGTGTGAAGCTGAATGACTCGTTAGGTATCACAAACCTAATGATGTCCGGCCTGACGATAACAAGAGTTGGCCAAGTGAAGTCCCATCTTCTGAACTTGTAGAATCTATGTAAGCTCAGTGTTAGGTGAGGTTCCAGCTACAATATTGGCTCAGAAGTCGTCAAGAAACCGAAAATGAGATTTTGATGGTAACATATATAGGTACTCTGCACATAAGGCACACAGTGATGTCATTTTTTCCATGAGCTGCTATTTAAAGGTCCCACGAGACGTAAATCACAGCCGAGTTTGTGAAAGTTTCCAGAAACACAATTTAAACTTATAACGTACGTCAAGAATCAAGAGAAGCAACGAGGTCTAGGACTGTCTTAAATTCTGGTGGTCAGCATTGTGGTGACAGTTTACATTTAAATTTTAATAAAGGTACCTGGACCTGTGATATGACAACTAAGATAAATACGGAAACAAATCTACGTAATTCTAACGGGTAGAAATTAATTCTATCTTTGAATTACTCGGAGTAGTGGGAGCCTCTTCATTCTCTTTAGGGCGATGACTAGAGCCAGGGTATGCTAGAATTCAGACTAGTTTTCCAGCTACGAAGTACAGTCGAGTTGGCCGTGCGGTTAGAGGCGCGCAGCTGTGAGCTTGCATCCTAGAAATAGTGGGTTAGAATCCCAATGCCGGCAGCCGTGAAGATGGTTTTAAACGGTTTCCCATTTCTACATCAGGAAAATGCTGGGATTGTACCTTAATTAAAGCCACGGCCGCTTGCTTCATACTCCTAGCCCTGTCCTATCCCATCGTCGCCATAAAACCTATTTGTGTCGGCGCGACGTAAATGCCACTAGCAAGAAAACATACATGCATTATCATTATAGACTGTTATGCCTTTCAGCGTTCAGTCTGCAAGCCTCTGAGAATTTACTAAACGTCGCCACAATCCTCGATTTGCAACTAGTGTTGTGGCCTCATTTAGTTCTATACCTCTTATCTTTAAATCGTTAGAAACAGACTCTAACCATCGTCGTCTTGGTCTCCCACTACTTCTCTTGCCTTCCATAACAGAGTCCATTATTCTGCTAGGTAACCTATCCTCCTCCATTCGCCTCACATGACCCCACCACCGAAGCCGGTTTATGCGTACAGCTTCATCCATCGAGTTCATTCCTAAATTAGCCTTTATCTCCTCATTCCGAGTTCCCTCCTGCCATTGTTCCCACCTGTTTGTACCAGCAATAATTCTTGCTACTTTCATGTCTGTTACTTCTAACTTATGAATAAGATATCCTGAGTACACCCAGCTTTCGCTCCCATAAAGCAAAGTTGGTCTGAAAACAGACCGATGTAAAGACAGTTTCGTCTGGGAGTTGACTTCCTTCTTACAGAATACTGCTGATCGCAACTGCGAGCTCACTGCATTAGCTTTACTACACCTTGATTCAATCTCACTTACTATATTACCATCCTGGGAAAACACACAACCTAAATACTTGAAATTATCGACCTGTTCTAGCTTTGTATCACCAATCTGACATTCAATTCTGTTGGATTTCTTACCTACTGACATCAATTTAGTCTTCGAGAGGCTAATTTTCATACCATACTCATTGCACCTATTTTCAAGTTCCAAGATGTTAGACTGCAGGCTTTCGGCACAGTCTGCCATTAAGACCAAGTCGTCAGCATAGGCCAGGCTGCTTACTACATTTCCACCTAACTGAAACCCTCCCTGCCATTTTATACCTTTCAGCATATGATCCATGTAAACTACAAACAGCAAAGGTGAAAGATTACAGCCTTGTCTAACTCCTGTACGTACCCTGAACCAAGAACTCATTCTACCATCAATTCTCACTGAAGCCCAATTGTCAACATAAATGCCTTTGATTGTTTTTAATAATCTACCTTTAATTCCATAGTCCCCCAGTATAGCGAACATCTCTTCCCTCGGTACCCTGTCATATGCTTTCTCTAGATCTAAGAAACATAAACACAACTGCCTATTCCTCTCGTAGCATTTTTCAATTACCTGGCGCATACTGAAAATCTGATCATGACAGCCTCTCTGTGGTCTGAAACCACACTGGTTTTCATCCAAGTTCCTCTCAGCGACTGATCGCACCCTCCCTTCCAAGATGCCTGTGAATACTTTGCCTGGTATACTAATCAATGAGATACCTCGATAGTTGTTGCAATCCTTCCTGTTCCCTTGCTTATAGATAGGTGCAATTACTGCTTTTGTCCAATCTGAAGGTGCCTTACCAACACTCCACGCTAATTTTACTACTCTATGAAGCCATTTCATCCCTGCCTTCCCACTACACTTCACCATTTCAGGTCTAATTTCATCTATTCCTGCTGCCTTATGACAATGGAGTTTATTTACTATCCTCTCCACTTCCTCAAGCATAATTTCACCAACATCATTTTCCTCCTCCCCATGAGCTTGACTGTTTGCAACACCACCATGATGATTTCCTTTTACATTGAGAATATGTTCAAAATATTCCCTCCACCTCTCCAGTGATTCCCTGGAATCTGTTATGAGTTCACCTGAATTACTAAAAACACTGTTCATTTCCTTTTTCCCTCCCTTCCTAAGATTCTTTATTACTGTCCAGAAAGGTTTCCCTGCTGCTTGACCTAGCCTTTCCAGGTTATTACCAAAATCTTCCCATGACTTCTTTTTGGATTCAACAACTATTTGTTTCGCTCTGTTTCTTTCATCTACGTACAAATCCCTGTCTGCCTCGGCCCTTGTTTGGAGCCATTTCTGATAAGCCTTCTTTTTACGTTTACAGGCTGCTCTCACTTCATCATTCCACCAAGATGTTCGCCTTTTCCCATCTTTACACACAGTCGTTCCTAGGCATTCCCTTGCTGTTTCTACTACAGCATCCCTGTATGCCACTTTCTATATCCTGAACCTGCTTACTGTCTACTGTTCGAAACCTCTCACTAATCATATCCATGTACTTCTGTCTAATTTCCTCGTCCTGGAGATTTTCTACCCTTATTCGTTTGCAGATAGATTTCACTTTCTCTACCCTAGGCCTAGAGATACTTAGTTCACTACAGATCAGATAATGGTCTGTATCATCGAAAAATCCCCGAAAAACTCGTACATTCCTAAAAGATTTCCTGAATTCAAAGTCTGTTAAGATATAGTCTATTATGGATCTGGTACCCCTAGCCTCCCATGTGTAGCGGTGAATAGCCTTATGCTTGAAGAATGTATTCGTAACAGCTAAATCCATACTAGCACAGAAGTCCAGCAAACGCTTCCCATTCCCATTAGCTTCCATATCTTCCCCACATTTACCAATCACCCTTTCGTATCCTTTAGTTCTATTCGCAACTCTCGCATTGAAATCGCCCATTAGCACTATTCTATCCTTGCTGTTGACCCTGACCACGATGTCACTCAATGCTTCATAAAACTTGTCAACTTCATCCTCATCTGCACCCTCACATGGTGAATACACGGACACAATTCTTGTCCTAATTCCTCCCACTGACAAATCTACCCACATCATTCGCTCACTTACGTGCCTAACAGAAACTATGTTGCGTGCAATGGTATTCCTGATAAAGAGCCCTACCCCAGACTCTGCCCTTCCCTTTCTAACACCCGTCAAGTACACTTTATAATCTCCTATCTCTTCCTCCTTATCTCCCCTTACCCGAATATCACTTACTCCTAGCACATCCAGATGCATCCTCTTTGCTGACTCAGCAAGTTCTACCTTCTTTCTTCCATAAGCCCCATTAATATTGATAGCTCCGCATCGAATTCCATTTCGTTTGCCAAGTTGTTTCCAAGGAGTCCCTCGCCTGTCAAATGGGAGTGGGACTCCATTACTTCCATAGGTCCGAGGCTTGCTTAAAGTGTTCTGAGCTCGGTAAATTCATGAAGCAGGATGCTGCCCTACTTGCACATAGTCCAAGTGAGGATCTCTCCTCTAACGGGTTATGGACCACCGGTGAATTGTGTAGTCCTAGCCGCCTGAGCACAAGGAGGGCCACGACTCGGAATATGTTCGAGATGCCCACTCCCATTCCATAGCAACTGGTATCCCGACTCTCAGTACCACTTACTAGGCCACTCAGCCGTTGCCCATGGTTCACGAACTAGGACGTGACTACAGTAACCCACAAAAAAAAAAAAAAAAAAAAAAAAAAAAAACCTCTTCCGTAAAGTACCGAGAGTAACCTAACTTCCAGGGGTTCTAATTGGCCAAGCCCCTAGTGTTTATGCAAAACTCCAAACAGAACTGTTGTCCCGGTAGAGTATTCTTGTTAGTTGTTTCAGTAAGTTTGCAAGCTTACATAACTTATAAATGGCTGAACACGCGGACTTCAGTAATCAGTATCCACACCCATGAGAGAGTAGCTGTGGGGAACTCTCCTCGTGACACTCAGCCGCCTTAAACTTACGACGCCCTTGATAACCCTTTTGACGCTTGCATACCTGATTTTAGACTTTTGTGGAATTATCTGAAGCCACCTTACCCTTTTCAATGCCTTAGATAATCATGAAGTTATTTATTGCCCATATGTGACGACATTTTGTGATCGAAGCAAGTTTCTCTGTTCGGTATTCTTTACTCGTAGGAAACTCATTTGTCCTTGAAATATCGAACATTTTTTTACGTCGCACCGACATAGGTAAGTATTATGGCGGCGATGGGACAGGAAAATGCTAGGAGCGGGAAGGAAGCAGCTGTGGCCTTAATTAAGGTACAGTCCCAGCACTTACCTAGTGTGAAAATGGGAAACCACGGAAAACCATTTTCAGGGCTGCCGACAGTGGGGTTTGAATCCACTATCTCCCGAATACAGTCTGACAGTTACACGACTGAAGCCGCGCATCCAGGTGCTCAGTGTGCGGCTCCATGGCTTAATGGCTGGCCTTTGGTCACAGGGGTTCTGGGTTCGATTTCCGGCAGGGTCGGGAATTTCAACCATCATTTGTTAATTTCGCTGGCACGGATGTTGGGTGTATGTGTCGTCTTCATAATCATTTCATCCCCATGGCGACGCGCATCTCGCCTACGGACGTGAAATCAAAAGACCTGCACCTGGTGAGCCGAACTTGTCCTCGGACACTCCCGGCACTAAGCCATACACCATTTCATTCCACTTGCTCAGTGTATTATGCATTATAACCTGTTACAAAAGTTTTCTTGTGAGGATTGCAATGAAATTATTTTTTTAAATATTACAATTTATTATTTTAATCTTTCTAAACCGAAATATCTTAGTTTAAAGGGTATTAACACGAGTTGTTTCACCTGGAACATTTTTGAAAATGAAAAGTCTCGTTCAGAGATTGTTAGGTAGCCCAGTTGCCGATCATTGTCTAGCCCAGCATACATTCTCTATGCTCTCACACCGTGGTTAGCTGGTTCGAGTCCTGTTGGTGGAAACAATTTTTACCATCAGAGTTTTGGCCGGTAGGGTAGGACAGGTGGTGGTATACAATGTCCAATTCCTACATTCAACTCTCTCCGCAGTGGAGTGAGGGCATATGACGCTGTTGATGGTGGTTCTTGCGTCGAATGGGCACGATGAAACTTTGCGTTATTTAACAGGACTTGGTTATGTGCCGACAGTGGCACATATCTTGTCATGATCATCTCTCACCCTGCCACGCAGGTCGCCCGTGGTGAATACTTCCTCGAACACTCCCGACACTAAAAACTGTTCGATAAATAAATAAATAAATAAATAAATAAATAAATAAATAAATAAATAAATAAAGAAATAAATAAATAAATAAATAAATAACTAATAAATAAATAAATAAATAAATAAATAAATAAATAAATAAATAAATAAATAAATAAATAAGGATTTTTAAATACAGCAAATGCTTTCTACGCTGGCCCCGTCATGTAGGGATAGCGTGCCTGCCTCTCGCCCGGAGGCCCCGGGTTCGATTCTCGGTCATGTCAGGGATTTTTCTCTCGATCTGAGGGCTGGTTCGAGGTGCACTCAGCCTACGTGATTAGAATTAGGGAGCTATCTGACGGTGAGATTGGGTCCCCGGTATCGAAAGCCCAGAATAACGGCCGAGAGGATGCGTCGTGATGACCACACGGCCCCTCGTAATCTGTAGGCCTCCGGGTTGAGCTGAGCAGCGGTCGCTGGGCAGGCCAAAGCCCTTTCAAGGGCGTTAAGTGCCGTGGGGTTTGGTTTTACGTGTGTGACGTCACATGTGTTCTTCGTTTGGACTCTTCACGTCACAGTATCTCTCTTGACATACGTTTACTGACCTGGCAGACACGCCCTTGTAAATTGTCCATTTAACAGGCAGAGCTCGTAGCAAGAATGCATTGGTATGTGTGGGGGACCTCTCTCTCTCTCTCTCTCTCCGTAGATGGATTTCAAAATTGTACGTTTGAACTCGATGGAGGTAGCTGTGTTTTTAAATGCTGTAAAAGAGTCCATACGACACTCAATATGGAAAGGTGTCGGTTCGTAAACTCACTCGTGACACATCTTAGTGTTTTCCCTACAAATTATCTTTCATTACAAATCTGTCCGGGTGCATAATGAACATGTCTGAGTAACCTTCAGTATTTCCGCTGTCGGCGGGAAACTGGAGCAAAACGAAAATTGAATTCCCTTGTCAAAATCAAATGATCATAAGTATGTCTTTCAGTCAAGCAAAGTGAAGCAATGTTACCTAGCAACCGTGCAGACCGTGATGTCAAGTATTGATGGATGGCCATGACCTGTGCTGCTGTCAAGGTGCTGTTGCTAGGTAACATCGCGTGACACATTTCCTGATGACCCCTAGCACATCGAACCGCAAGATTAAGATGATCGCTGAAGCAAGGAGGGGCCGAGCACTGTGATCCCTCTACGGACCAGAAGAGCTGCCCACGAGTGATACTCGGGAGTGCCTGCCCAGGAGCACAAATACGGCTAGGATCAACGGCCATAGGGTCTAGAACGTACGCAAGAGTTTCAGGGTTCGGGCAACGATTTCTGCACCCGCCAACGTCCTGGGACAGCAGTTACTTTCACACTCATTTTCAGGCAACAGATGTCCAGAGACCTGCTGTAATCGCTCTATTACATCTCGTCACGCCGTTGAAGAGCTGAGCTCTTTTTCGCTTTTCTAGTAATGGGACCCATTTCATAAACTCTCTGAGAGCAAAGAGGCGTTCCTTGACGACTTAATCACCAACAACGGCATTTTTTGGCCTAATCAAAAAAATGTACTCCGTGGAAAGTTCCATAAATGATCCCTAAGCTTCACGAGATACAGTGGAGAGGACATCTTTAGGAAGAAGTTTTCGGGGTTGATCCAGAGAAAGAATTTGCTAAACCGCGGAACATGTCGGAGGAATCACGGCTGAGGTTGAAAAACATTTGGTTACAACGTAAATAAAAATGTGTAAGCCTAAGTAGGAGAGGCAGATAATTTGTGTAACCGTAGTATACAGTTGGCTTTATTCATGTAAATAATAATAATAATAATAATAATAATAATAATAATAATAATAATAATGGCGTGTAGCCTACTGGTACGCATATTGTAGATTTTTCAAGAGGATTCCTATGGGCGTCCTACATATCTGCAAGGATGGGGTCCTAGCTAAGATTCAATCTAATGCTGAAGACTGCAGGCACACCCACAACCTCCGAAACAAGAGGAAATAACCAATGAAAGTTAATGCCACCGATTCGGCCGGGAAACGTACCCGAGACCCCTAACCAGTTAGCGATGGGGTCGGACTAAAGAAGTCGTCTTGTCTGATCCTCGAGGTGGTGCATCTCTGTGAGACACACTCCCAGTGGAGATGAGCAACCACATACCAGCCCTGATATTGATATTAAGTCTGTGACAGTACCGGAAATCGAACCCGGACCTCTGAGGACGGCAGCTGGTGACTCTAAACGTCACGCTACGTAACTGAACGGCAATTGGTTTGAATGTACCGTTATAAGAAATACACTAGCTAGATCTCTGTATTTATCTTGGACGACAAAGGTAATTTATTGATGTTCTTGCAGGACAGTTCTCACAAAGAGAATCAATTATTATTGTGGTTTCTGCACGAGTCCAATTACTACAGTAGCTCACGTTGTTCGTGATCGATCCAAATAATCCTGTTTTGTGTGTGCATACACCTTACACTAAGAAGAACAATAGTTCACCGCTTTATGTGAGGCTGAATGGTCAGATTTGAGGGCTTCGGTCCAGAGGGTCCCAGATTCGATTCTAGGCTAGGTCGGGGATGTTAATCTCATCTGATTAATTCTACTTGCTCAGGAACTGGGTGTTTGTGTTCATCCCAACCCTTTTCCTCTTCATGTGCAGATAACAGACAACACGACCAACCACCACGCAGTAGTGATTGCATCCCTTCACATAGGGGCTGGCGTGAAGAAGGACATCCGGCCGTAAAACAGGGACAAATTCACACGAGGCTTCATTACTCCAATTTTATATGCTACGACAATAATATTAATTTCTCAAAGCCCAGTGGCATACTACGTATTGTACTCCTTGTTGACGGTGTTTGTTCTGTACAATTGCAGCAGTGGTTGTTACTGTTGATAACTTAGGACACACTTCCCGTTCGGCGATATTACAACCTAGAACAGGGTCTGCACAAATCACTTTCATCAGTCCGCAGTTTACGAAAATTTAAACAAACTAAATAACGAGAAAACTAACTTTTAACAGGAAAATAAGGAAATCATATTTTTAATGCAGTGCGCAATTCTTACAGCTTGCGTGACTCTACCAGTGATCAAAAACTTTACATGGAGCTTCTTATATGTTTCTTGGACCACCTGCACTGTAGGTACGTGCAAACCTTTGCTGAGTGACCAATTATTAAAGGTATTTTAACTAAAGTAGAACCACAGTTTAAGAAAGTTGTAGACTGACAAATCAAATTTCATACTTTCCACTAAAATGTACTTGAGCTTAAACCATACACTGAAAGCATCGCATATTACATTTATTTAATTTATTTATAGTCTAATAATAAACCTTGATTCGGTCCCCCATTTACATTCAACGTCAGACGTGATTTAGATACTCATGATCAAGAGTCTCATTCTCCCAAAATTTTAAGATTTTCAAAATTAATTCTTCTGTTTGCGAGCATGCGGGGTCTACCGGTTCTGGAGGTTTGTTTCGTTTTACAGTAAGAGAAACAGCTGTGTTCGAAGTCAAGGAAGAATGAATTAAAATAATAATAGGCCTAATTATACTATTTCACATCTGGTGTTTATTTACGATTCTTTTCTACTTACAGAATTCGCTCCTATTATTAGGAGATTATTTTAAGAGAGATTGCGAGGTCTTGGGATGTTTTATAGATTAGTTACTAAATTTCGTGGAACAGGAAAGAAAATCTTGAAGATATTGAACAACGTCTGAAAACTGTCTTAAAAATTCCTACGTCTTTCTCAGCAAACGGAAATTTCTTACGGTTCCGTACAAAAGGCTACCAAGTTACTTAAATTAAAACGCTATAAATGTACTGCGATGCGAGAACTTAAATCGGGTAGTCCTCTTTACATTTAGTGCATGGATTTTGAATAAACGGGATGACAGACTCACATTCTCTTCTGAAACGAAGAGTGGGTAATTGCATTCTCAAAACAGCCGATATCGGAGTAACGAAAAACCCAATCTGCTCCTCTTCATGACGTGAAGTGGGGGTGAGTATTTTAAAGTTCATTAGAATGTATCAGACAGTCACTCCAGCTTGGCGGCCTCAGCTGCGGTTCTGAGTTAACTGGATGACCCTGCATTAACTCTTTACAGTCAGAACTACTGAGCCACTTGGCCGTGTAACCGTAGTTTAAATTAAAATAGTCTGACGCCCTGCTACAGCAGCAAACTTCCGAACGTTTCTGTGAGGCAGCATTGTATACTATTACCGAGTACGAAATAACTATACAGCCAAGTCTGTTAATGATCGGTTTTCACTGTCTGTGTGCTTCTGATTTCATTTGTTTGGCGCAGAATCGTATCACCATCACAAACAACCCCACTATCAGCAGCCATTGATTATGGAACGAAAATAATGATGTTTGGGAGAAATGATGAGTTTCATATTCACGGGTTAAATATTGAGACGTGCCATTATCACTTAAATGTCCGTTGACTGCGTCCGGATGCGCTTCCACAACCAGTGTTGCCAACTCAGCGGATTTTCCGCCAAATTTGGCGGTTTTTTAAATGGAACAGCGGATAAATTTTTCATTTAGCGGACAGCGGATTTTTGACGTATTTTCGAACTGCTTTTAGCGATTTTCAGCGGTAACAATACCACCTTTCATCACCAGGAGAAAAAATGTATATAGAATTTAGTACGGCATAATAGTCTACTTATTCCCGTTGCTGCTGCATACTACGAGTCGTTTTCTAGACCCCCACAGCCTCAGTCGTTACTGTACTCTTGATGAGCCGGGTAGTATCGTGTTTGATAACGTGTTTCTTTTGACATTAGGTTATTTTTGGTACGTCAGTATGTCGAAAGAAAAGGTTAAAAAGTAGTCAGATATTTCGTAAATAGTGGTTAAATAATTCATCATCATCATCATCATCATCATCATCTGTTTACCCTCCAGGTTCGGCTTTTCCCTCGGGCTCAGCGAGGGATCCCACCTCTACCGCCTCAAGGGCAGTGTCCTGGAGCTTCAGACTCTTGGTCGGGGGATACAACTGGGGAGAATGACCAGTACCTCGCCCAGGCGGCCTCACCTGCTATGCTGAACAGGGGCCTTGTGAAGGGATGGAAAGAGTGGAAGGGATAGGCAAGGAAGAGGGAAGGAAGCGGCCGTGGCCTTAAGTTAGGTACCATCCCGGCATTCGCCTGGAGGAGAAGTGGGAAACCACGGGAAACCACTTCTAGGATGGCTGAGGTGGGAATCGAATCCACCTCTACTCAGTTGACCTCCCGAGGCTGACTGGACTCCGTTCCAGCCCTCGTACCACTTTTCAAATTTCGTGGCAGAGCCGGGAATCGAACCCGGGCCTCCGGAGGTGGCAGCTAATCACGCTAACCACTACACCACAGAGGCGGGCGGTTAAATAATTAAACTTTAAGAGACTAGTTGGTTGAGCTTCCCATTGATCCCAAATACGAACGGTGCGTCTATTGGCAGTGCAATATAAATGCAAAATTGTTTGACAGTATTTCTTTCCGCACTTAACAAAAACAATGAAAACACTAATGAAAGTGAAACTAACTTTCTAAATAGATTTGAAAATTTCCGTAAGGTCTTTTGCTGCTGTGAACTGCCAGAATATTCTTTGAAAAAAGAACAGTACCATGTGGCTTCATTTGAAACCAGAGGATCTCAACTCAGCACATCTGTTTCAGAGCATATAGTGCGCAGAGGAGATTGAACTCCTGTTCTCAAACTGGTGAGTGTTGAGTTAATCCCTTTAACAGCTGGCATACGCTATTTTGCTTCATTACGAAATTTAGCGTAATTTAGTGGATTTTCAACTAAAATTTAGCAGAGAAAAGATTTATGGGCTGGCAACACTGTTCGCCACCTTGAATACAGCCAATGAATTTCCGAACCCAAAAAAGTACAATAACTGAACGAGTTATACTACCTGTGTCCGATTAGTAAAACACGAGAAATATTTCCTACAGGTTAGAGTGCAAGACACGAAGCGACGTGTCGTCTTGTGACGTGTAGCACGCTCTCTCCGTAGGTCACACTTAAGAGGCCACCATCGTAACAGAATGCAGGACGTAATCCCACAGAATTTCATGGTCTGCAGAACGTGGAATTTTACCACGAATGTCTTCATTAAACCAGGCGAGCGCCGTACTTTCTACTTATAATTGTCCCGCATGCACAAATGACGAATGGGATGTCTACTAACTGATTGTCACAAGGGCATACTGCGAACAGCGAGGCGAGGCCTCGACCAACAGGCAGGTTACGTCAGAATATGAAGAGATAACA
Source organism: Anabrus simplex (assembly GCF_040414725.1). Taxonomy (NCBI): domain Eukaryota; kingdom Metazoa; phylum Arthropoda; class Insecta; order Orthoptera; family Tettigoniidae; genus Anabrus; species Anabrus simplex. Next base: position 516,281,978 of record NC_090267.1, read on the forward strand.
ACCGGACGGTCGCTCGCAGCGCTACCCGTCTAATGCAATCCCTTGGATTAGTAAACCTCCTTTACGACCGCATAGTACTAGGCTGGTGTATGGTGCAGCAGCGCTGTCTGAATATCGGCAATGGCTAGTGTGTTCAGCAACACAGACATCATTTTAATCTGTGGAGAATCTGGTGAGAATGCAATCGAAGCTCCAAACAGATGTCTGCCTTCTACATACGTATTTCGCCGAACAGTATTAGTTTTTGTTCCATAGGAAGAAGTCTTTTTTGGAGTAGAATGTCTACACGTGTATGAATTAATAAGTTATTGAATTTTCTTTTCTTCATCTTTGGCGCATTTGCAAGTGCACTGTGCTGTGGAACGTGTGCAGTAAAATACCTGTTATTTGTTTCACAGCACGTTGTAGCACTCCTTCGAAAACAAGTGGCTAGGCATGCGCCTGGTATAGACCATCTACTGCCCAGCTATTTTCCATAAAATGCGTTTCATATGCAAAATATTAGGTATTCTTTGGCTTTATAATTAATATCAGTACCTATATCTCTAGTGCTTGTATATCCGTCTCTGAGGAATTAAATTTAGCAACAACAGCACTAATGCCATTTAGCAATTATTGATCACTGATCTGCATTGAGGGCTGTCGCATAGGTGGCAGATTCCCTGTCAGTTGCAAATTTATCGAAATTTATCGTCTCTACCATCGACCGATGTGCCTCCTCTGGCGAGATTAAGGACAATTAATGCTGAAGGGAATTTCAATTTTTGAAGGTGGCAAACCTTAAGTTTTAGATTAGTTTTTTATTGTATCTATTTTGTCAACACTTCTACGGATCCTTCTTCCTTAAGTTATTAACCAATGAGGAATTTTGTGTATATTTCTCCAGGCAATTAAAATTGTGGGTGTGTACAGGCATTCTGCCTATCTCAAGAGAGTTCTGGAATCTTCCCGTCTGAGACGCTATTAGAGGTGGGCGCTTGTTCTTCGCTCCGGTCCAGTGTGTGTGTTCCGTAATATGATGCAGGGGATGCAGGCCCGTATTGTCAAGGTATCGGCAGGCATCTCTTAGCTCCAGGCAGATAACTTGACAGGAAGGTTTCAAACTTCTATGATTAATGTAAGGTTCGAAAATCTGTGTTTAAATGTAAATGCTCGGCGAGTCTGAGGACTCTGTTCAAATCCCTGCTGGGAAACAGGAAACAAAGAGTGTTCAGGCATTGAACTTGGTATCGGGCGACAACAATTTACTAAACTTCTAATTTCTTCACACTCATTCGGCAGTTAATATTTTTCGTTTAGTGAGCCTCTGTAGAATAAATTTAGCCTCTGCAACTTCGAGCCATAAGTCCATTTAGGATTTTAAGTGTTGGAGCGCAAGAGTTTCGCCTTCTAGCATTTTTTAATTTAAGGTCAACTAGAATGGCCACTCATTACCCCTGTTTTTGCTAACTGTTTGTAAGAGACTGTTGACCAGAAGTGAGTGTAAACACAGTTATTGGAATTTGTGAGAAGTTCGTGCCTCTTGGAGGCTGGACTACAGTAGCAAAACTGTACTGGTTACGCTCATCCCTTGTATATTATTGTGTCGATAATTTCCTCTATTTTACCTGATTTTTGGACTTATAGTCCACTGTTGTTAACCGAGCTGAAGAGCTCTTTAACTGTTATTTGTTGTTCCTTATTCACAATTTCTATCAAATTTTAAAATGAAAATGAAGGAAGGAAGGAAGGAAGGAAGAAAAATGTCAAAATTTAGTGTTTTAAGTTATGCTTTGGTCATTTTCCAGTCCACCCCTTCACCCCGGCACCTTATTACACTTCCGCGTTACACGAAAACGCCGGAATAATATTATTAATAATAATAATAATAATAATAATAATAATAATAATAATACAGTTTCATCAGAAGTTTCTGGATTGTAATCTGACAGGAGAACATTTCCAGTATATAAATCTTTATTATTATTACAAAGTAGAAGCTTATGTCTAACTTTTGATACTTGTTGATGAGAGCGAAGTACGTGTAGAAGAGAGGGAAGTTAGCTCGTGCAGGCCATTGTCGTACCTCGATAACTGTTTAGACATGCGCTGAGGAGTGCGTACAAGATACACTTAGTTCCTGAGAAGGCGATTAACGCAAGAATGGATCCCATTAGCGCGGAGAGATGTAATTCCCAGTGCGTGCTAACAGGGTTGATACTGCGGGAGGGCCCTGGCAAACTTATCGCCAACACATTCGGAGGATTCAAAACAATCTTTATCTTAAATAGTGTGCATGGTATTCCCGATACATATTTTCCAAGTTGACGTAAATCTACGATTGAGTAACGAGCTAAAGAATTCTTAAAAATGTCTGAGCACTTCAGTTTCTAGGTGACTTACAACAATATGAGTTTTGAACTGATAGCAACCAACACATTTTCAGACAAGTTCCCCACACGTGCAGGTTTCCTGAACCTCTAGATATTATGTGTGTTTCCACAAGACAGGTGAATTATATTTGTTAATAATTAAAATCATGTCAATAAAATATTAAATGCGAGGAACTTGTATTACCACGTACTGACTACACGCCGAAAGCCCCTATGGATCACGAAGACGAGGTTTGAACGGAGATCGAAAATGATAAGGGAAAAAGAACGCGAAATAATAAGTTAAATTTTAAGCTAAAATATCAGGCAAGCAACTCAATGTTGAAAAGACTCTACGGATACGAGCTACTAAGTTTAGTTGAATAAAATAAAGTATGAGAATATACTCTTTATTTATTTATTTCTAAACATTATAATCCTTTTCTTAATCATCGTTATCCGGTCGACTGGAACAGCAGTTTGCCTTTTTTACCACTACGAGCGCTAATGTCAGTCAATGCAGAGTTTCGGTTAAGCCCTTATAACTACATTCGGTGTGGACATTCTTCAAAAATTCTAGGAATGTTTGAGTGTGTTGAATCAAGAAACATATCACAGAAAATGTTATATGGATAATTTAATTTGGCTCGATAGCTGCAGTCGCTTAAGTGCGGCCAGTATCCAGTAATCTGGAGATAGTGGGTTCGAACCCCACTGTCGGCAGCCCTGAAGATGGTTTCCGTGGTTTCCTATTTTCACACCAGGCAAATGCTGGGGCTGTACCTTAATTAAGGCTACGGCCGCTTCTTTCCCACTGCTAGCCCTTCCCTATCCCATCGTCGCCATAAGACCTATCTGTGTCGGTGCGACGTAAAGCAACATGACCAAGAACTGACGAAACTAAGGAGCTTCAAAATTCATATTATATAGCCAATAAGTGAAAGTTAATTGTGGTTCCTTACAAGGAACGTAATTCTTGATAAAAAAAAATCGAGGTGATGCACATAGAGTTTCAGGTGAGGTTTACAGTCGTCGAGTCTGAACGGCGTAACAGATGTCAGCGTCAATCCAACTGATGATCCCACTAAACGAAGGTATTCCACAGCATGAACGTTGATGAAATCCTGATGTGGCTTGTCAAATTGCTCTCATTTCAAAAATCGTCCTTGTCGTGAGTAACACAGATCAGACCTTCCGGGAGGCTCGTGAGCTGGTCCCAGGAGGGTGTAGGAAGTTGTCCCGCACGCTGTACAGCGGAACACAAGTGAATTTGTTCCACCCACAACATCCTGGCGCGCGGGAAGTGTTACGCTTGTGTAATCGACAGTTTCGATTTTGTAGTTGTAGGAAACCTTTTTCATCGATGGAAATGTTGGATCGCCTCTAGTACAAAAATACGGCGCAACAGTATCTTTCGTAAAACTATGCAAAATGAGACTTTATTAATGCCATAGAAGCATCCTTTTTTATTTTTCTCTAGTAACTATGTGTCTGGCTGTGTGGTGAAGTGGTTAGTGGGATTACCTGCCAACCCCTGAGAACCGGGTTCGATTTCCGGCTCTGCCACGAAATTTGAAACATTGTAAGAGGGCTGAAACGGGGTCCACTCAGCCTCGGGAGGTCAGTTGAGTAGACGGGGTGGGGTTCGATTACAACCTTGGTCATCCTCGAAGAGGTTTTCCACGGCTTTCCACTTCCCCTACAAGAGAATGCCGGGATGGTACCTAACTTAAGGCCACGGCCACTTCGTTCCATTTTCCTTGCCTATCCCTACCAATCTTCCCATCCCCCCCCCACAAGGCCTTGTTCAGCATAGCAGGTGAGGCCGCCTGGGGGAGGTACTGGTCATTCTCCCCAACTGTATTCGCAACCCAATGTCTCACGCTCCAAGACACTGCCCTTGAGACGGTAGAGGTGGGATCCATCGCTGAGTCCGAGGGAAAAACCAACGATGGACGGTAAACGATTAAATAAATAATAAATTAATAATCAACTATATTTATTTATTTATTTATTTATTTAATCCGTTTACCGTCCGGGTTGCTTCTGCCCTCGAACTCAGCGAGAGATCCCACTTCTGCCACCTCAAGAGCAGTGTCCCGGAGCGTGAGACATTTGGTCGAGAATACAACCGGCAAGGAAGACCAGTACCTCGCCCAGGCAGCCTCGCCTGCTATGCTTGTGGGGAATGGGAAGATTCGAATGGCTAGGAGAGGAAGAGAGAAGGAAGCGAACGTGGCCTTAAGTTAGGTACCATCCCGGCATTCTCTTGTAGGGGAAGTAGGAAAAAACGGAAAACCACTTTGAGGGTGGCTGAGGTGAGAATCGAACCCCTCTACTCAGCTGAGCTCCCGAAGCTGAGTGGACTTCGTTCCAGCCCTCGTACGAGTTTTCAAATTTCGTGGCAGAACCGGGAATCGAACCCGGGACTCCGTGGGTGGCAGATAATCGCACTACCACTACACCACAGGAGCGGACATAACAAATGTGTAATGGCAGAATTGCATGCACTCCAAATGAAATATTATTTAGCATTTTGTATTAATTGGTTTATCATCTGCCTTCACGTACGATATTAACGACGAGCGGTCATCACCTTGTCTCCCTCTGTAACGTAACGGTTAGCATTATTAGCTGCCGTTCTGAAGGACGCGAGTTCGATTCACGGTAATGCCAGAAATTTATGAATGACAGGACTGGAAAGCAGTGGAAATGGTACATGCAGCTCACCTCCATTGGGGGTTTGCCTGAAGAAACGTGCAGAACGTCAGGATATTTGTAAAGCTTCATTACACAAATGTAAGCTTTTTGGAGTACAGGGGTTAAAGACGACTGAAAGGACACAAACAGAGAGAGAAAGAAATATAAAGGTTACGAGCTATTTTAAGAAAAATGAGGAGAAATGCCCTCAACACTCTTGCTCACAGAACAATCAGAAATATTAGTGTACACGGAGTGGCTTTTAACCCCGATCTTACTGGGTTGTTCCTTTATGTATCGTGAAGAATATTCCAGTGTTAATTGCTGAGGATGCTGCAAAGTGTGGAAAAACGAATCCTAATTGTGTATATCTAGAGGCATATTTTTTCGCTTTAATTAATGTTCTATTTCGGTGAAAAGAAGCTACTTTTTGCGTTATTTCGCGAAATCGGAGTGCCATTTCTTCAAAGTGGTTTAAGCTAGCGACTGGATTGTTTTTCTTTTACGTGTTCCGTGGATATAAAATCTTAGCTGGTCAGAGTGTGACCTGGTGAGACACTCCCTGTCAAGGCGCGGTGACGACATGCAGGAGGTACCACCTTTCTGTTGGAACGGGGTACCAACATCGAAAATGAAATTAATTTAGACTAGCTAATTTTCAAATGCCATGTCGACATTATTATTATTATTATTATTATTATTATTATTATTATTATTATTATTATTATTATTACATCTTAAACTATGTACCTAAAATGTAAAATCTACATACTTCTGGATCCGTTTCTTCCTGAACTTCCCCACGGAAATTAGAGACAACCGTTCAAGGATATGTCAACTTCATCCCTCAATGCATGCTTCCGGTAACAGCTGTGAAGGTCACAACGTAACATTAATACGAGTATAACGTAGCTTCCAGTGATATAATTCTCTTCAATGAGCGAGAAAGCAGAATGTATTCCCGAGACAGCGTGCGGTTATAGAACACCAAGTTTAGCGCACAACATAGAGCTTCAAAGCCTCTCAACATTTTGTGATGAACATCTGAACTTTACGTGAGGTTTAGTTTCATTATTCAGAGGAAGGAATGTGTTAACCTACTCCAATACCGCAGATCAGGAACGATTGTGAAAAACTTGGCTCATGCCGCAGACTGATGGCTGTGCGAGATGAGATGGTTGTTTCTCCTCGCACCTGCACAAGTTCCTCAAAAGTTTCTGCTCCGTCATCTATAATGCAAATGATTCCTTATCAAGATAGATTACGAAGTCTGGTGATGTACACATGAACACGTAGGCTTGGTGGTTCCGTAAACGTGCGTCGGGCCGAGGATATTGTCGTGCGCCTACTAAGAAGGGACCTATTTCAGTGCAATATCCAGTTAGGACCATAGACCAAACTCCCGTCGGACCTTGGCGTACTAAGAGACCAATACTCAGCCCGAGGTGACGCATGATCAGTTGTTCGAGTCCTCTCGGCCGTTATTCTTGGCTTTCTAGACCGGCAGTGACAGCAAAATAATTTAGTACACAAAATATTAGCCCTCTAGCTTTGATGGTATTTGAGTATTGATATCTTAAATTTCAGTAAATATCGTTATGGGAAGCAGTTTCTAAAAGTGTCTTCTATTTTGGGCACATACCGTAACTTCAGAACATCCCAGGAGCATAATTCGCGTTTTTATTCTGTCTCTTACCTTTTTCTCTCCAGACTTCTCTTTCTGCTTGATTTTCTCTTTAGCAAAATGTTCTGCTTCCTGTACACAAATCTTTTCAATTACAAATAGAGAATTTGGTCCACATTTTCGTGGAGAGTTATTGAATATATTCATCCAGGCTGATACACTAACAGCTGGGCGTTTTGAGTCACTTTGCACTCGGGAGAAGTAGGTCCTGAAGATGGTTTCCCAATTTTCAGACCAGTCAAATGCTGGGACTGTACATTGATTAAGGTCACGGCCGCTTCGTCGCCACAAGACCTGTCTGTGTCGGTGCGACGTAAAGCAAATAAAGAATGATGGTACTATTGTAATGGCGGCAGGATTTTGAGGGGTTACGTACACTTACTTAAGAGGGATAAAACACAAATATTATTTGGATAATCAATTTTATTCACTAAAACATGGTACACTTATAATGTGGATAGTAACTCTCTGAGCGCGCCATCTTGTAACAGAGTATACGTTCTACCCAAACATTGAAAGCGTCTTAACATTTTTTTTTCCATGCGCCCGTTGTCGAGAATAAGTCTATGTTAAAAAAGGAAACCACGGCCATATAGAACAGCCACTTTCAGTTTACGTAGACCATCCTTTCTCAATTGGCGTGCGCGGACCCCTGGAGGTTCTTATATTAGCGATACAGTCTTGAGATATTTGCAGACTCAAAGATTTGTTTACCTTCTAGAAAACAGTTACAAGTGAACATTAGCAACTTCAGGATGTCACTTTGATGGAAATCCTTACATTTGTCTCTAGATATTTGTGTCCACTTTGAAATGTAAACTGAGATCCGACACTGAGAAAACGATCTAACTGTAACTATTAGTTGAGTTAAGCCAAGAACAGAAGAAATTATATGACGAAAAAGGCTCAGATTTCCCATTAAGCCAAACCCTCCTTACATTCTGTAAATACCACAGTTTTAACAAGCAAAGCTCTCTGCTTACACTTATGTAGTCTTCGGTTACAATGGTTATTACCTTTCTGTGTTTTAGAACTAGTAAAAAATCTTTGGCAATTTCGCATATGTCCGCCGCTGTGGTGTAGTGGTTACAATGATTAGCTGCCACCCCCGGGAGGCTCGGGTTCGATTCCCGGCTCTGGTAGGAAATTTGAAAGTGGTTCGAGGACTGAAACGGTGTCCAAATGAGTAGAGGGGATTCGATTCCCATCTTAACCATCCTCCAAGTGGTTATCCGTGGTTTTCCACTTCTCCTCCAGGCAAATGCCGCTTCCTTCCCTTTTCCTTGTCTATCCCTTCCAAACTTCACATCACCTCACAAGGCCCCTGTTCAGCATAGCAGGTGAGGCCGCATGAGCGAGGTACTGCTCCTCCTCCCCTGTTGTATCCTCCAGATCCCAAGTCTCACGCTCCAGGACACTGCCCTTGATGTGGTAGAGGTGGGATCCCTCGCTTAGTCCGAGGTAGAAACCAACCCTGGAGGGTAAACAGATTAAGAAAGACAGAAAGAAGGAAAGTTCTAGTGTTGATCCTTGTGTGACCCAGTGGTGTTATGATAACGACATCTCACCTCTGGTGCTGGCATTTCGAGTTGACGCGAATGGGCGACCTGCGCGTATGTGAGGATGGAATGTTATCTACTTCACTCAAACTAACTAATGTTAAAGACGGTAGAAACACCCAGCCCCAAAGCCATGGAGTTAAGTAATGGAAGTTAAAATCCCCAAAACGTCCGGTAATGGAACCATGGTCACAAGGCCAGCATGTTAACCATGGAGTTAATGTGGTAATGATCGTATAACAGTTACTTCAATAATGGTTGTTACACTTCTTATTCTTCTCCTTCTGCTACTTCTTTCTTCGTTATGCCCATTCAAAAAGCGCATTTGAACTTGTTCGCTGGTCACCTTCTTATCCTCCCAAAATCTCCTCATGAGATGCATCTTGCGTTCAGTGGACCACTTCCTACCAGTTTTCCACTGTTGTACTAAAAGCTCCACGATGTTCTAGGAGGTCGCTCGTGATATTCTGTCCTTAAAGGTCCGCCTCAGTTTCTTCTAGCCACTTTATTTTGACCTCCTTTGAGTTGATTAAATAATCGTTGTCGAGTCTGTCGTTGTCCATTGTATAAATATGGTTCAGACGTCTCTTGCGTACGGCCTCAGTGAACCTGTCAGGTCCGCTGTTCCATATTCCATTTTCTCTCTTGGGACCATAACTTTTCCGGAGAATTTTCTTTCCTTGTTTTACAGTTTCTATAATTTTCGAGAGACCTCTAAGTGGAATAGGTTTCTGAGGCATAACAAGCTTCACGATAAACAAATGTCTTGTAATGTCATAATTTCGCATTACGCGATGTGACTCTCTTGTTATAGTAATTCTACGTTCTTCTTCTTATTATTATTTTCTTAGTTGTTTAACATCGCGCCAATAGATCCAAGGTTTTCTGCGACGTAAGGATGGGAAAGGGCTAGGAGTGGGATGTAAGCGGCTGTGACATTAATTAAGGTACAACCCCAGCTTTTGCCTCGCGTGAAAATGGGAGACCACGGAAAACCATTTCAGCGCTGTCGATAATGGGATTCATACCCAGAGTGCAAGCTCACCGCACAAGTCGCTCGGTGCTCCCTATGGTGTGTTTCACAAAGCCTGTCGTGGTAAACTCACAGAGAAGATTGAAAAGCACACCATCTGGACCAATTGCATTAACGTTGGTATTTTAAGTGACCCCATACAAACACTTTGCGCATCACCCCTCAGAGCCGGTGACATGCGTCACGACATCATTTTAATGTTGAAAACAATTCTTACCAGACAAGGTTGGGGTCCCATATCACAACGAGTATAAAATTAAGCAATTTCCTCAATTGTGTCCAAAGTTCAACGGATAAAGAGCCCTGAAAGGTTTCAAATTGTCAGTCTTGGATAGCCCTATCGAAATAAAGAAAATCGAAAATTACTTCCGGCCTAAATGCAGCTCCGGAGAAAACTGCGTAAACTCGCTTGTTTCTTTACACGTTTTCTTTTTTATTCAAATCCTAGCGAAATTAACTTATTTGTCTTCATGTAATGTGTTCCTTGGTTCAATACCCTCAGATGGTTTATTTTAATGTATACACCCAATGTAGTTATAAGGGCTTAAGTGAGACTGTGCATTGACTCGCATGAGCGCTCGTAGTGGTAGGAAAAGGGAAACTGCTAATCTAATCGCCAGAATAACGATGATTAAGAAAACGATTGTAAATTTTGGAATAAGTAAATAAAATAATCTCATACTTTATCATATTTTATTTACCCAAAATTTGTAGCTCACATCTCCAGGATGTTTTCACCACTGAGTTGCTTGCCTGAAGGGATAGAATTGTGGATTTTTAAAATGAAACAAAGGTGCACAGGGACATCCTAACGTCAATGACCTTTGTAAAATTTAATTAGCCCCAAAATGAAAAGAATATCGTTTTTCCCCATATATAACAGTACTTAGTGTCTTTAAGAACTATTGACCTTGTTGTTTTGACCTTTAAGTGGACAAGGATTGCTTGCGGAAAGAGGTGTAACAACGGATGGTATTCTAATTAAGCACATGTTATTGTGAACTGCAGACTTGTCTCTATAATTAGGTTTCAGAATCTGTGAATAACCAGTGCGATGGCACAGCAAATACGTGTCCTCTTCCATCGCATCTGCTGCTGTTACGATTCCCATGCTACAATTTCGAGCCTGAGAGTCTGTTTATCCATAACCTGTTGTGCTGTTTCCATTTCAATTAAACTGAGACGTATTCGGTGTTCATTGATGATATAGTGACCCGAGGGACGCAGTGAGACAATGGTTCCGTATTGAACTTGAAATTCCACTGATCACATGCTTACAGAGTGAACTCTCCATTCCCAACTTTCTTACTGCACACTTTACGTCCTATAGGTTAAATGACGACAGTAATAATAATAATAATAATAATAATAATAATAATAATAATAATAATAATAATAATAATAATAATAATAATGCGGACGACTTGATCTTACTGGCAGACTTTGCTGAGAGTCTGCAATGTAATATCTAAGAACTTAAAAATAGGTGCGGTTAGTCTAATATACAAATGATCATTTACAAAACTAAGTTGATGTCAGTAGGGAAGAACTAAATATCAGATTGGGAATACAAAAGTGGAACAGGTAGATTATTTCAGGTACTTAGGATGTGTGTTATCCACGATGATATTATAGTACGTGAGACTGAGACCAGGTGGAATAAAGCTAACGCAGTGAGCTCGCAATTGCCCACAAACCGGCTTCGACGATTGGGTCATGTGAGGCGAATGGAGGAGGATAGATTACCTAGGAGAATAATGGAGGGTAAGCGAAGTAGATGGATACCAAGACTACGATGGTTACACTGGTTTCTAATGTTTTAAAGACTACTACTAAACGTTTTCATTCCTCCCCTGAAGGGGGGAGGCGGGCCTCTTAGACGGTTACGGCGTCTCTCAGGCCGGGAGATTTGTTATGGTGAAGGAGATGTGCGGAGAAGGTGAGGTGGTGGGCGGCCGTGGCCTATACTAGGAACTGTCCCGGCATTCGCCTTAGTGCAGAAGAATAGAAAACCACGGAAAACCATTCTCAGGACAGCCGATGATGGGTGGGGCCAGGCGTGAAGTCCAGTCCCTGTGCCCCTGTCCCGTCTCCCGAATGCAGAGGCGTAGAGCCACGGTTGGCCGGTCAGACTACAGAGCTGTTGGACCACGGGCAAGCCTTGGACTCTTAAGGGACGAAACCCACTCTGCATCTACCGACCAATTTAAGGATAATAAATATCGAGGTAAGCGTGGTCACAGTGCTTGTGGAGGCGATTACTACATTCGCGGAGTTTTGCAGACCAAATGCTGAAAGGCTTAACAGGTATACTGTTGATGTAGGACGTTTGTATGAATAACACTACCACTACGACTACTACTCGTAACATGAATTAGACCTCTCCCAAAGTGTAATCTGCCACGCTATCCCCAACAGTGAACTGACTGTTGGGAGCAGATGTCCCTAGCAGCAGCAACTTGTTTTGAGGAACTTAAACTAATCATAGACAATGTTTGTATTTGGAGGTTAGTGAAAGTAACCACCATTCAATTGTTCATTTTATTGTCATCCTATCAAAACCTTTGATATCAAAATATTTTCCTCCAATCAAAAATTGTATAACATAATTGTTCTGGACCAACCCCCTATAAATGCTGTGAGTTTTTTTTATTTAAGTTGTCTTGCTGCAGAATATATTTGGTGTTCTGCGTGACTGAGATGAGGGGCGGAGGCTGGTGTGAGAAGCCGGCACAACCAGGTAAAGACAGAATTTCAACCTAACTATGCAACTTTATCTCCGCGTGAAGAAAGCAAAGATTGCACCGTTCCCTCTTAGCATGTAACGGTTAAGTTGATCTGCGCTTACTTTTATGTTAATGTAGAGCTTTCCCTTTTGACTTTACTTAAATGTAGGTTTCCCAGGCAGTCTCTGGACTTAAAAGTACATACCCTACTACTGGGGATTTTGTAAAATGTAAGGACGCGTGAGTGTATACCCTCATTTCCATTCTTCAAATGTTATTTTTGTACGACTTAAGGTTTTCTAAGTTCATCACCCTTCTTTTCGAACCCCAAAATTTATTTCCCTTAGTCACCTAGTAGTATGGCTTAGCCACTGCCTTGTAGGTATGTGCTTTCTTTGGACTTTAAAGTTGAAGTGCTTGTGTGTTCTCAACTTCCATTTTCCAAGTTTTGTTCTGGGCCTTTCTCATGTTGTACATGGCCGTGGCTTCGGCCTGTGGAAACTTTCTGGATCATTCGATCATTTCTATGAATGTGCTTCCTTCATTATATTAGCGCGGTGAATGCAATAGTTGCTTTTTAAGAGTGGTTTAACACTAAATATTAATCTGATCTCCCGGCCCCATAAATGGCGTTATTTGTAATTTATGCTTCTGGGTTCGAAAATCGTTGTATGTATTACTCTCTCAGAATCCATCGCTGCTTTCTCTGAACTATATGGACCGTATTTTCTCTCAGATATGTAAAAGCTAGTCTATTTTTTAACTTGTGAATTTTTGAGACCCACGTGTCTGAAAACTCTGACTATTTGGAAATTGGAGTTCTTCGTTCTATTATGTGAAATTTGCGAGATTCTCAGCTCCTTTGGTGAAATATACCTTTTATTTAAACGTTGGTTGTTTTTTTTGTTTAATTCTCAAATAATAAGATAAGGGGGTCCAAAAATATCCAGTAGATTCTGATAATACATTTCAGAACCTTGCTTCACGCTTTGTCCAGCCATTCACCTCTCATGCTTTTTCCCTCTCTGGACTACGGAAATCACGATAGTAATAATACTAATACTACTAATAATAATCATAATAATACTACTAATAATAATAATAATAATAGTAATAATGATACACGATCGGCACCCCCTGAAAGTGATTTCCCAAGGTTTTACGTTTTACACTGGGCAAATACTCGGAATAGACGGCCCTTTTATTCCCTGTCGTAGTTCTTCCCTAACAAATTAGTGTCAGAATCGAAATAAATCGAGAATTGCGGAGAACCATTGTACCAAAACCTACCATGTAGCTTTCTTTCTTAAACTGGGGACGTGGTAACGAGTAACTGAACCGATTGGTGATACACGCCAACTGTGCATGGCACAGAGGCTCTCGAAGAGAATGTGTTTAGTGTTAGATCTAACATAAACATGAGGGAAAGTTGATTTAAATATTTTTTTGTTTTTCGGAATGAGCCTCTATGGACTGCGTGTTAACAACCAATCTCATTTTCAGTGTCTGTGTCTTGTTCGTCTGCCGGCTTTGACATCCTGCCAGTATCTCTTGAGCCCATCTTCTGCTCCTCTGGTAAACGGTTTCTCCGTCTTCTGGGTTCTGTCTCCACCATAAAACCCTGATAGCTTTTCACCATCCTTCTGAAACTAACCCTGTCATCCTCCCTAATGCCCACCTCTCTCAGATCTTTCTCACACTCTTGGAACCATCTCAACTTAGATGCCTTTGTTTTTAGAAAATTCCAGACTTACTTTGTGAGCCGGTTATTATTCATGTGTCCATAAAACAGCAATCTTCTCTTTGTAATTGCTGTTGTTATCGGCTCCATCTTGCTGTATACTTTTTTATTGGATTTCACTGGAACCTGCCCGTCAACCCATCTGTTGCTCAAGATCTTCCATAGTAGCCTGCGTTCTCTTTTAAGTAGTTGATTGACTTGTCCTTTTCGATTCGTGCACAGGGTCTCTGAAGCATATAAGCTTTCTGGTCTAACAACAGTACTGTAATGTCTTAATTTGACTCTGAAACTCAGCATCTTCTTATTATAGATGTTTTTAATCAATTGGAACGCTCGCTCCAATCACCGAATGCGGATATTGGTCGCTTCTTGCTCTTAGATTACTTCACCAAGGTACTTAATCTTCTTGACTCTTCCAGTCTTTTCATTCTGGACCATCACTTATGTTCGTCTTGTATTTCGCCTTCTCAAAGGAGATTTGTCGTCCTACTTTCTCTGATCTTTCTTTAAGAAGGTTTATCTTCCTGATCGCTGAACTGATGTTGTAGCCAAATATGGTTAAGTCGTCCGCCAAAAGCCAGAGGTCAACATACACTCCTTTGTGTTTGAGACCTAATCGAAACCGATCTCCTTTTCTTCTTCTCTGCTCAGCGATTTTCTCCATTCTCAAATGACCTTTTCCAAGATACAGTTGAAATTAAGTGGAGAAAGTCCATCCCATTGTCTGACACCAGTCTTCATCTCGAAGGGCTCTGAGATTTCATTCTTGAAATTTGCATTTGATATTGTGTTGGTGAGAGTCTGCTTAATCAAGTTTATGGATGCGTTGTCCACCCCAAACTCTTCCAAAACATTCAATAACGACTGTCGGTCAATCGAGTCATTTTTCTGAAGTCCACAAATACGACCACGTATTCATACCTTCCAGTTATCTTGTATCTGATCATGTTATTCAGACTGAGAATTTGTTCTGGACAGGAACGACCCTCTCGGAAAGTAGCCTAGTATTTTCCAATCTGCTAATTAAGATGAACTTCTATTCTGTTAAGGAGTGCTTTAGAAATAATCTTGTAATAACAGGCACTATCGATACACCTCTGTAACTGCCAGCGTTCTTCTTGCCTCGTTTTTTATGGAGCACATGGGTTAGTGCTGACTGCTGTTCAACTAGTATAGTACCCGCTTCCCAAATATCCTGAAAGACACAGACTGGTATGCCCAGAGAATGGTTTCGCCACTATAGATCCCCAGGCGCTGTCTATCATTAATTTCCATCTTACAAGGTGGCTGAGAATTAGACAGACCTTGAATAGGAGGGGAGATGGATGGTCTTTGATTTGACTCATCACTGTTAAGCAACTTGTTGAAGTACAGAGCCAAAATGTTGAAATTTCCCATATAGTTCACGCCTAGCTTTCCAGCAGCATCTCTAAAGCATGGACTAGGAGCTTGAAAACTCTTCAGGATTAGATTTCGAGGTTTGATAAAAGTCCCTGTCCTTGTTCTTCCGCAAGTCCTGATCTATCTGTTGTTTCCCATGCTATCGCTTTGCATATCGAAACCCTTGGACTGCAGCTTTCCGCGCATCTCGAAATGTATCAAAATCTCCCTAATTCTTGGTCGAATTCCATTTTCTCCAGTCTCCATCTCTCCGGACCAGTGCATTATATCATGTTTCGTTCCAGCATCGATGTTACTGCCAGGATTGTGGCGTAGCTTCCTGTTGGATAATAGATGCGATGTCAGTCCAATTCTTAGATTCAAAGGTCAAGTTCTGGTGATACTGCTCCTTAACTTCTTGACTAATCTTAAGTTTCGTCACATCATAAATTATCTGCGGAGTCTTCTTGAGGGGAATGAAGTTCATCTTAACCCTGGAAAGGTAATGATCAGAGTCAAACCTTACATCTCTCTGAACTTTAAAGGTCTTAATCTGTTTTATTGCTCTTCTAGGAATTGCAACATGGTCAATCATTTTCACACCATTTAAGTTATCCGGTGAACACCAAGACTGTCTTTAGTTTTAGTATGCTTGGTTTCTGTTTATGGAACGTCGACATTACCTTTAGATCAAACAATTCGATAAGTCTTATTTCGTTTCCGCTGGTCAACTTGGGAGCAGCATATCATCCTACTGTTGGTCTGTATTGTCCTTCCATTCCCAATTGGGCGTTAAAATCACCCAGCAATATTTTGATGTTCTTGTTAGGTATTTTCTCGATCTGTTATTCAAGAAGGTCCCAAAACTGACGAACATTCTTGGGATTGCGCCAATTGTCTTCATTGATTGGAGCATTGGCACTGATCAGGGTGTCCCCTTTATTTCCGCAACGAAGAGTCAGAAGAGATAATCTCTTTGAAGGACTAGGGAAATTCACAACCTTCTACTTCCTGCAAAGGCCGTTCCAAACATGAGCAGATTCTTGCCTATCTTCACTGCTCTCATTACTTTACAGTTGACGTTCTGCAGCTCTTAACACTGTGTAACTCCGCCTCGCTTGGATTCAGTGAGAAGTGAGTCCACAAGGTTGCGCAGACACGTCACCGCTCGCTCAGTATATGATCCACCTGGCGTTTTACCCGCTGTTCCAACATATCCCAGACATTTTCAGTGGCGTTCAACTCGGGTGATTTAACAGGCCAATCGAGATGTAATAGGGTGGGGGAGTCCCATATGCGTCCATCACGATGAACTTTGCTGTTTGTTCGGGACATCGACACATGTGGACCTTTTGCCCCTACTGGCACCATATTGTATGAATGTGCGTGTAATTGGAATGGCGGTACTGTGGAATGTTGTGTGTGTGAGGAAAGGAACATTAAGCACGTCACAAACACCCAGTGTTCAGGCCAGCGATATTAATCCTTAAAATTAAAAACCCATGACCCGGCCGGAATCGAATCCGGGTGACAGGTGGACGTGTTGCCCCATACACAGCGGGGCCAGGCTGTTTTCATCTTAAAAAATCGGGGTATCAGTAGCAAACTCGGCAACAGCTGATCATTCAGAACGTTCAAATAAACATGCTGGTTCATGTTAGTGGTTACCTCCGCGAGCGGCCCAATCCATGATATGAAAAACACCCCCGGCTTGAACCTCACCTTGTACAAATCCAGGATGAAGTCTTCCCGCTATCAGAAGGCCTTCTTGGGTTCTTAGGAGCCAGGTTAGTGGGCTTATTATTATTATTATTATTATTATTATTATTATTATTATTATTATTATTATTATTATTATTATTATTATTATTATTATTATTATTATTATTATTATTATTATTATTATTCCGGGGTATCTGTGGAACGCAGAGGTGAAAGAAGGTGCCGGAGAGAATGGGTATAACTTTTTGATTTTTTTTTTTTTTTTTTTTAGAACTTCAAACTTAACAATCTTTCACTAGGTGAACACAACAATATATCACGTACAATGACAAGCAAGACAAGAAAGAACCCAATTTTAGTGATTTTAACACTCTTGGGCTACAAGCCCCAAGTTTTACAATTTTGAGCTCCTAGCTGAATTTTACCAAAGCACAAATTTTAACACAAGGGCAGAAAATCCCCAATACATGGAGCACTAGCTCCAACAAAGACAAATTCAGGCCTCACAAAGGCACTATTACAACACCTGAAAAGAGCTGACACGCTCTCAGTTTTACAAGCCTATCCAAGGCAATATCAAAACCGTATAGTTAATTGCCGTCAAGGCACAACTTGCAAAAATGAAACAGGGGTATCTTGTACCCAACCTACTGGGCCTTCATGGACCACGAATAATGATTAAGTAAATGGCCCGTAACACCAAATAGAATGGAATCGAGTATTTGCACTCCTAAACATGCATTCTTAAAACCTAAAAGGCATTAGGCCGAAGAAACGGGGTCTATTCCCAAACAATGGAGATGACCCGTATAAGAAAGAAATTTAAAACATTAAGGAAGAGAAGAAAATCAGTTACTAAAACGTAGTCACCTCAAACCAAAATGAAGGAGAGCTCGAGAGGGTAAATCACGCTCTATCCCCGATTTACGGTTACAGATTTTATGAAGTTTTACATAAGCCGGCAGAAAATTACATTTTTAGAAAAGTAGGTTACATAGTAAAAGTTTCGGACCTTTCCCGCGGGTTAAACTGCTGAGCTAGAGAGAAACAAAGATGTTAAACGGCCATTACCCTGCTGAAGACCTGCTGCCTGATGAAAGAGGCACCTCCCGCCTCCTGCTTCACATACACACACTTAGTTAGATGTTGATCAAGTGGTCAAGAGACATGAAAATTCGCAGTTTATAAACCCTCGGGGAAAGTTCGAGACCTTTCATGAATAATCAAGCCACACCCTCTTACTTTATTGGCGGATACAAGGTTACATACAAAATCAAAGAAGAAACTTGTGATTGGTTAGAAATTAATTACAGAAATTAGGAATTGGCTGAATTCAAAACCGGCGGAAAGAAGAGATCAATATTGCCAACCCAAAAATGAATGAACATAATTTAGCAAAGAACAAACTTATGAATACAAAATTTCTTCAAAAAAAAGTTCTTTCACTTCGAACCAGGGTGCATGATCATAGTTTTTGTAGTGACATCTATGAGAGAATATCCACACTTCTTGATAAATGGAAAACAAAACAAGTTGAAATTCACACAGTACTGGCAACTTCATAAACACAAAATTACGGTAGTGACATCTTCTGAGGAAAAGCTTAAGTAGGTCTAGTTCCAAGTTCAGTGTTTCTCCTGTAGAGGAGGTTTCAATTGGCGCAGGATTTAAATGTGCGGCGTAGAGGTGTACCTCCCGGTACAATTATTATTATTATTATTATTATTATTATTATTATTATTATTATTATTATTATTATTATTATTATTATTATTATTATTATTATTAATAATAATCCACTCTCCATCTTACTGAGAAGAAACGAGATAGACTAGACTTGAAAGATTTTTAATGTTGAAAACAGTTCTTAGCACACAAAGTAGGGGTTCCCATACTACAAAAAACGTGAAAGTAAGCAGTTTCCTCAATTGTGCCCAAAGTTGAACACTAAAAGACCCTGAAAGGTTTCAAATTGTTAGTCTCGGTGGCTCTAGCAAAAAACATCGAAAATGAATTCCGGTCTAAATGCAGTTCCGGAGAAAACAGCCTAAAATAGCTTGTTTCTTTAATCGTCTTCATTTTATTAAAATCCTAGCCAAATTGACTTATTTACATAATTAATCCTATAATGTGTTGCTTTAAGGCGTTTATTGAATTTTGAAAAATGTCCGGACCGAATATAGTTATAAGGGTTTAAATGAAACTCTGCATTGACTCACACGAGTGCTCGTAGTGGTAGAAAAAGACAAACTGCTAATCTAATCGACCCGATAACGATGATTAAGACAAGTATTGTAATTTCTTGCAATCAATCAGGAATGTATTCTCATACTTTATTCTATTTTATTTACCTAAAATCCGTAGCTCATATCCTTAGGTTGTTTCCAGCATTGAGTTGGTTGCTGAAGGGCTTCAACTCTGGGAAATTTTCTGGATGTCACTAAAATTGTAACATAGTTTCTTTAAAAACACATTTACGAGAATCAAGCATATCAATGTTATTCCGCACACAAATTTTGACTTGCTGTTTGTCATCCGCAGTTGAGCTCATCAGCGGACTGACACCAACAACTAGCACACCGGGTGAGTTGACCGTGCGGTTAGGGGCTCGCAGCTGTGAACTTGCATCCGGTTGAAAATGGGTTCGAAACCCACTGTCGGTGGCCCTGAAGATGTATTCTGTGATTTCCCATTTTCACACCAGGCAAATTCTGGACTGTACCTTAATTAAGGCGACGGCCGCTTCCTTCCCACTCCTAGCCCTTTCCTGTCACATCGTCGTCATAAGACCTATCTGTATCGGCGTGACAAAAAGAGAATTCTAAAAATACCCTAGCGAAAACCAAAGAGACGAAGGTCTGACAATCCCAATACCGTCAGTGTCCGAAATGAACCGGAGCGGACTGGAGAATGTCAGACGAAGAGTGATGGAAGTAAGTGCTCAAAGCGCTACACTGTCTGACTTACCTGTTATCATAACGATTAGCAAGCCTCCGTTATTGGCGTAGGCCTGTGACCTCATTGAACGGCTCATTTCTAGGCTCTACCGATCGAATTGCCAGCTGGTTAGGTGTGTTGCGGATTGACATTGGCTACGTCAACTATCAGATGTTCTGTGTATTTGTATATAGTTTTATTTACTCTGCAACGAGTGTGTAATAATAATAATAATAATAATAATAATAATAATAATAATAATAATAATAATAATAATAATAATAATAATAAAATATGATATTGTGAACTCGACAGTGAAGTCATTTTATAATTTAGTACGTTTACGATTTATAAAGCAAGGTGTTCGGTTTCCGTGCTTCGGACTGAGTGTACAACACTTACCACAGTGGTTTCGAAATTATTTTTCTTACTTCCTATGCGTTCCGGTATTTTGGCCATGCGCAGCTTGGAGTATGTGTAGAGTTGACATGAAAGTTCAAGTTTTTCTCCTACCAACACTTCTCTTTCGCTTGACTAAAGTAGTTGATAGCTGATTTCATTTCTCATAATGCGGCCACAGTACCAAAGTTTCCTTGTTTTCGCGGTGATCAGAACTTGCTTAACCTTTTTCATCTTCCTAAGAATCTCAGCATTTGTGACACAGTCAGTCCATTCCACTTGCAATATTCTTAGATACATGTCAAAGAGTTGCAACCTTTTACAGAGCGATTCTCTTACGTTTCATAATATAGGACACGGAAGTCTTAAATCGTGACTTTTGAAAATATTATCCATCTTGTTAAGGACAGACTTCACTTCCCCAGAAGAACCCTCTGGTCTTTTATAATCGGACAAAGTTATATTTTTATTTATTACTTTCCAATTCATAGGCTGCCGAACATGACAACGTATCAACAGTGTTCCAAATAGCAATGGACACTGGTTGTTAAAATGGGTTGTAAAGGTGATTGCGAATAATTTGAAGTGGCTCATTGATTGCTAATATTGACACATCTAGGAGAATGATATTAGAAAACCTCACATTTTGCATGTACTGTATTTCACACCAAATTTAGGCATTGTTGCTCAGGCGCCGGTTAACAGTCCAAAAACTTTGACGCAGAAATTTTGTACGAAATATTCTATTATTGGCTCATAGATGGCTCTCTTTTCTCTTAAGGCTGGCTGGTGCTCGCTTCAAATCTGATAGTTGGATCCAAGATCACAGATCTATCCTTTCTTCAGTCGATGGCGATTGTGTCGATCCGTCTGTTGCTGTCTCCACTGGCTTCTCATATACTTCCAATCCTTGCCGGAAAAGGGCAGTTGCGATCTTTATCCGGACTCTGTAATCTCTGGTGTTTCTAAGGAACTCTCCTCTTGGGCAAGAACCGAGAACGTGTGGAAGGTTTTCGGTCTTGCTGGATGTCTGCGGCGGTTTCCGACTCGGCTTTGTCCTTGGAGGACACACTGTGCCTAGAGACGGACGGTTTAATACGTCATGTGTTTTGTGCACTTCCTGACAGAAGAAATGATGAGATAAGACGCTATTCGTCATTTTCCTAACTTGAAATAGAACTGCTCAAAGTATGAATTGGCAACCATAACACGAGACGTGTATGAAGTAATTGTATCAATTTTAGTCAGATGGCGTGTGAGGAACTTTTAAATACCTCTTACAAGAACATGATGACTTATTATTTCACAGTCACTGCAAGGTCTACCCTGCAGATGGCTATATTAAAAAAAAAAGTCTCTTACAAGTACGTGCTGTCGGAAGTATTATACTGCAACCCAGGGTTTCGGAACTTCCTCGAGTGAGTCGACACTTCAGTGGATGCCTACCATATTACGACACTTCTTCTTCTACTTCTGTGAATCTGTCTTGAGACAGATACCAACTGGAACCCTCCATAATTCTCTGTCCTAAGCATCTTGTTTCAGTTGTTCATAGCTTCTAGCTTGCTTGACATGTCTTAACATTACAAATACTCTTCTTCCGTCTAGTTATCCCTTCAACACCCTCTGTTGAAGACAGTTTCTACGTAGTATGTGACCCATACCACTTTCATCAGGTGTCTCTTCTCTCCTACTCTTATTATTACTTTATCTGTCCATTTCACTTTTTCCTTCCTTCTCCACAACGATATTTCAAAACTTTACAAATACGTTGATTCTTTCTTTCTTAGCGTCCATGGTTCAGTTCCATACGACACCACACTCCACAAAAAATACATTGCGAACCTGTATCTTAAATCAATAGGGATTGGCTTAAATGTGAAAAGCCATTTAACTTTTACGAAAGCTTCTTGTCCCATAGATATTCTGCTCTTTACTTCTCGTGTACAGCTTCTATTCCACGTTAACAAACTTCCACAACATCTGAATGACTTGACTTATATTAACAGCAATCGCCACCTTTCCTATTCTCATCACCTTAGTCCTCCCATTGTTTACCTTCATTCCGAATTCTTTGCCCACTTTTCCAAAATGATTTGCAGATATGTTTCTGATTCCGCTAATACCGCCACATCATCTGCGTATTTTATGGTCTTTATTGGTTCTCTACCACCTACAACGCCCCTTGCTTTTCCCAGGGCCTTCTGTAACAGTTTTTCGGCATATATATTGAACAGAGCCGGTAGCATGTAGCATTCCTCTCTCACTCCTCTTCCAATACCCACTTCTTCTGTTTCACATTCGTCTACTCTAACCATCACTTTCTGATGTTGATATAACTCTTTTATCTGTCATTCCAGTCTATACCAACAGCCTATCTTTCAGATTCTTCTTCAGATTACACCCGTTCACACTGTGAATCGCATTTTCCCAATCAGAGAAACACATATACATTTCCCTATTCACTTCTAACATCCGTTTCGCAATCATACTTAGGCATTATTATTTTTATTATTATTATTATTAGATGCGAAAAAGACCAGAAAACTGATCACGCAAAGCTCACTTAGAAGTTGTGCATTTCCTTCTTTGCCAGGCAGCCTTCAGTTTTTCTCTCATCGTGGTTCTTCGTTCTTCTGTCCACTTAGCTCCTGTCTTCTTCTTGTGGTTTCTCTCTGACTCTACTTCCCACTTGTTGATTTTCGTTCTGTAGCAGGTTCGGTTAGCGATGTCGGCCACTTTGATTCCTGATTTTTCCAGGTCTTGGCGGATTTCCGTCGTCCACCTATTTGTTTTGATGTTTTCTGTTGCCTCAAGTAAGATTCTTGTCAGTCTGTTTTCTGGAAGGCGTTTGATGTGTCCGTAAAATTTCAGGCGTCTTTTTCTGATGTCGGCCGCAAGGTTTGAGAGCTCCTCTGTTTTTGTACGAGATTGCAGTCTATATCCTTCGTCAGTCAGTTTTGGGCCGAGAATTTTTCTGATGATTTTACGTTCCTCTTTCAGGATGTCTTCGAGTACTGTTTTCCTGTGGAGATCCAGTGTTTCACTCGCATATAGTATTTCAGGTTTCATCACAGTGTTGTAATGTCGAATTTTGGTGAAGATTGAAAGGCATTTTTTGTTGTAAATGTTTTGCGTTCGGCCGAGGGCTGTCTTCATTTTCTGGATGCGGACCTCGAGGGCCTTCTGTTCTTTTCCTGTTGGTACTATAATTTATTATTATTATTATTATTATTATTATTATTATTATTATTATTATTATTATTAATAATCTGCTTACCCTCCAGGGTTGGTTTTTCCCTCGGACTCAGCGAGGGATCCCACCTCTACCGCCTCAAGGGCAGTGTCCTGGAGCGTGAGACATTGGGTCGGGGGATACAACTGGGTAGGATGACCAGTACCTTGCCCAGGCGGCCTCACCTCTTCTGCTTAACAGGGGCCTTGGTGGGGGATGGGGAGACTGGAAGGGATAGACAACGAAGAGGGAAGGAAGCGGCCGTGGCATTAAGTTAGGTACCATCCCGGCATTTCCCTGGTGGAGAAGTGGGAAACCACGGAAAACCACTTCCAGGATGGTTAAGGGGGGATTCGAACCAACCTCTATTCAGTTGACCTCCCGGAGCTGAGTTGACCCAGTTTCAGCCCTCGTACTACTTTTCAAATTTTCGTGGCGGAGCCGGGTATCGTCCCCGGGCCTCCAGTGTTGGCAGCTAATCTCACTAACTACTACACCACAGAGGTGTCTGCTGTCTGTTAGGTCATCAGCCCAGCGGCTGGTTGGATCCTCAAATAGCACCACCAAAATGAGGCGTACTAGGTAAGATGAGGAGTGAGGTAGTTTGCCATTGCTTTCTCCACTGGGTCAGAAAGTACTATTGCAGCACGACTGACCCTATGAGCAGCACCTTTCATAACACTCAGATGCACTAGTCGTGCTCTGAATGTCATTACTCAGCACTACCCATACCCCAGCAGCTTCCATATTGTCACAGCCATGGATGAGACTGGGACTTCGGTGGAAGCTACACTTTACACTGGCTTGTGCCAAGAGATGGATGCAAAAGGACTGTAACCATCAAGAAACGACAGCAGGCAGATTATTATTGTTATTAATATACATGTTTGTGTGTCTGACATCCATTGTTGTATACTGGCTGATGGACCGGCAGTAACATGCGTTGAGCTGCGACCGGCGCGCCCGAGCGTTAAGAGCACGTTTATCGGCGTGAGAAGCGACAAGCCGCAGATAGTTCCACTGATAACTTAACATGACAGTAATTAATGTTTTCTGATTGTCCTCTTTACTCTTACAACAGGCAATTTTAATTCTAAATTGACTCATTGCCTCCTTGATTCTTAACGTTAGCTGTTGGCAGATACACTATAAGCCATGGGTGACTGAAAGTTAGTAGTTGAGTATCTCAACTATCCTGAGTTTGATTCTCTTTCATGCATTACTACGAGCGTTCTAAGCTCAAGTTAGAAAATGAAAACGGTTACAAAATATCGATAAATGAATACTGTAAATTAAAAACAAGAATATAGACAACTTACAAACAAAAATACGAAAATAACTAACACACGAACTAACAATTCAGACAGATGCCCGTTTCGCCTTGTGTCGTAAAACGTTTTCTTGGAGAAGATGTAACAGAAACACTATTAGTTCTACAAGATTTCTTCTTATTCTTCTTTTTCTACCGATTTTTTCACACCCGTTGGGTCGCGGGTACAAGCTGTGTTGCACATGTGGATTTGGCCCTGTTTTACAGCCGGATGCACTTCCTGACGTCAACCCTATCTGGAGGGATGTAATGACTAATTCGTGTTTCTGTGGTGGTTGGTACTGTAGTGTGTTGTTTGAATATGAAGGGAAAAGTTCTACAAGATTTATTATCGCCCCTTAATTGACATATCCCCTCATATTTCCTGAAAAGTGTTTTATAGAGGAAAAGCTACTGAGTGTGTGGCTACATTTCTTGAAAATGGAAGTCAGAAAATTAGATTAGGATAAGCATTATCTGATCCTGTACGGGGTTCCGCAAGGTTGTGTTATTGCACCTCTGTGCTTTCTTTATCGGGTGGTTCACCAGCCCCTTATTTTATTGGAGATAGGCAACCCAAGTAACGTGTATAACCTACAGATTCTTCTAATTTAGTCTTATGAACACCAAATAACTTGAAATTTCTCCTCATGGTCGATTAGTCTCTCCCCTACTGTTTGTCATCACTGTAAATTGATCCATGGACCTGGCAAAGGAAAAACTACTATGCACAATTGTGCGCCGAATACTTAAGACCAGGCTGCAAACATGTGATTCATTGCGCCTTGAAATAACACAGATAGTCGTAATGCGATGCCACGTGCTCTGTAATGTAAAGAAGTTAAATGAACACTGTGAACCATCACTGAAGACTTTGACACGGATATTAACTTTCGATGTTGAACGGCTATACTTAAGAACTAAACCTCTAACAAACAACGCGTATGTAGAGTTTGTGGCTGAAGTAGTTAAGGGGTGGAACACAAGGTGTGTGAGGATATCTTCAGCATAGTGGTTCTAGTCCAGCATGAGCAGATTTTTTGAACGACAGAGGTGCTCCATTTTAGTGAAGATATAATGAAAACCTACAACCAGTTTTCCAGTCATTGACCGGGTCAGGGATCAAATGAATGAAGCTCCATCTAGCGGCGAGGATAGGAATTGTGCCTGCTGCCGAGACCTGTCGCACAGTGGAGATACAATAAAAATCAATATTTTTTGCTATTGTTTTCAAGAGTTGAGGTCTTATTTGACGTCTTTCACCTAAGGATGGGTGAGGGAAGGATTGGTACAGAAATAGGATTTGGTCACTTATTAAGGCACCGTCCCGGCATTTAGGAATGTTCATACCTAAGTAGTAATCTTTTAGCATCCTTACAGTCTTTCGTAGTCTTTGTGGATAAGTCGGTTAAGAGCCGCCGACACGAAGTATCTGAATACGGGTAATGTTGTGGTTCGATTCTAACCTTCTGCATGTTTTTATTTTTGACGGACAGATCCCAGCCCATTTTAACGAAAAAACAATGTTTATGCACACTTACCTGGTCACATTGCAGCACGTATTCATTCAATCACGATGTATTCCAGTGACGAGTACGCTGATATGTCCCTCATTTATGGGCAAACAAGGCAGAACGCAGTCCAGTCGCAACGTCTCTACCACAAGCGTTTTCCTGACACAAGACTAGCGACTACCAATACGTTCCGACACCTTGAACGCAGATTGCGATTGTACGCTGTCCAGAACAACTCGGACACTTGCGCAACAAACACCGGCAGCTCCACGGATGTGATTTCGATGCTAGAGTAACATTTTTCAATTGGCATTACGCAGTGTGACCAGTAATGCAGCATTTTGTCAAGAGCCCTGCTTTTAGACGCACCACGATTTCACAACAATGGCGTCGTGAATATGCAATATGCGCTATTGGAGCGCGGAGGATCCCCCACGGCCCTTTCAAGTGCAGTTTGGAGTAAATGTCTGGTGCGCGACCTCATCGGACCATATTTCTCGAAGGACATCTAGTGGGAGCACGCTACCTCCATTTCCTTCAAAATGAACTCTCACAGTTGCTGGAGAACGTGGCGCTAGTCGTTCGGAACCATCTTCTTGCTTCAAATCCAAATAAATGGATAGGAAGGGGAGGATCCGTACACTGGCCCGCCAGATCACGCGATCTAACGCCACTCGAGTTCTACCTGTGGGATCACTTAAAGCAGAACCCTGAAAATCATAGTCACCTTCGGCAACTGATCACCGAGGCATGCCACGCTGTTACACCTGACATGCTACAACATGCAAGAATGCCATGCTGAAATCTGCGTAAACCCCTCCAGGGTTGGTTTTTCCCTCCGACTCAGCGAGGGATCCCACCTCTACCGCCTCAAGGGCAGTGTCCTGGAGCATGAGACATTGGGTCGGGGATACAACTGGGGAGGATGACCAGTACCTCGCCCAGGTGGCCTCACCTCCTATGCTGAACAGGGGCCTTGGTGGGGGATGGGAAGATTGGAAAAGATAGACAATGAAGGGGGAAGGAAGGGCCGTGGCCTTAAGTTAGGTACCATCCCGGCATTTGCCTGGAGGAGAAGT
This sequence comes from Anabrus simplex, assembly GCF_040414725.1. Taxonomy (NCBI): domain Eukaryota; kingdom Metazoa; phylum Arthropoda; class Insecta; order Orthoptera; family Tettigoniidae; genus Anabrus; species Anabrus simplex. Next base: position 516,309,347 of record NC_090267.1, read on the forward strand.
TGGGAAACCAGGGAAAACCACTTCCACGATGGCTGAGGTGGGAATCAAACCCACCTCTACTCAGTTGACCGCCAGAGGCTGAGTGGACCCCGTTCCAGCCCTCGTACCACTTTTCAAATTTCGTGGCAGAGCCGGGAATCGAACACGGGCCTCCACTAACCACTACACCACAGAGGCGGAGTACGGTAATTTCACGATTGAAAGAAGCCTAAAGAGCTTAAATGTTTTTATAAAGCAATGTCATTCGCAGCTGTGATCGTTTTACATATTCCTTATGGTTTAAGTAATAGAAATAACACTGCCGCTAATGACGAGCATTATGTAAGTGGTATGTTTTTCGGATGACTATGATATACGCGTCAGTTGGTTTATGTACCTTCGAAATAAATAAGGGGCTGGTGAAACGCACGGTACAAGGTCAGCGGCGAGCAAGAGACACCTCAGAGGTTCGCTAATGAGAACGGCGACATTAATATAAAATTTATACAAGATTTATTCAGAATAAGAACTGAAAATTGCCATCCTGGCTAACTATGATGATGTGAATGATCGCTACGATAATTTAAATTTTAATTAAGCTCCTGAGGGAACATAAAAATAGTTCAAACGAATGGGATGGTAAGGCAAAATTCATCCTAACCATTCTAATTGAATTGATTTGTGACAATAATTTCGTTTTTCGCAGAGTATGAATAATTAAGTTAGTTAATTATTTCTTGAGGAACTAGGCTGTCGAGGTAACATTCTCGAACACATCTGAAAAATACATCAAATAATTGTAAGAGAATTGAAATATAAAATATATTATAGAAAAATGAAAACATTCAAAGTACTTAATTTTCTTGCATTTAAAATTTGACTTGAAATTACATCGTGCAAATTTACAAATTAATTTTGATGAACAATTTAGTTTTATTTGAATATGCTTTCAAAGTAGTGCAAAATTAAATCAAGACGTCAACTATATATCTGTTCAGAATGGATTATCAGTTAATTAATTATTTAATTAACGTTAAGTAGTCACTTCTAGTAAACTGAAATAAAATATACCTCTCTTCTAATTTTCGGAAAGTAATCATCAACTTTGGAACATGGACAACAATGTAGATCATAATCCCTACACATCGGAACACAAATATGTCTGAAATAAATCACTTTTCCCAATTACATCTCCAACAAGTACAAATGTACCACAGTTTCACAATTCAACTGCTAAGCATAATGCACAGAAGAAATATACTACAATATCTAAAAATCATGAAATCACTACTCACACTCTCCAATCAATTATCTCCGTAAGTGGCAGCTACAAATAATGAGCATGAAATTTAGTTTTGAGCGATTATGAAGTGGGTTTCGCTTTAAATTTAACTAACACATATTTTGATTCATTTGTTAATATGGAAGAATATGTGTCAGAATCCAAATAATTATCGGTAAATAGCCAAAAAGTACACTTGTGGACTTGAAAACCGTTAGTAACTTCACATCAGCATAATTTCATTCTCACAATCACAAATTCAATATTCAGGAGAACAACCACAAGGCTTATTAACATCAAAAAACTCTGCTAATGTGACCACGATCACGCTTTAACGAAGACACTGCTATTTATCACCTCTGACATTCAAATGCCACAGAATTAAATTATCTGAGGGATAATTATAACACACACATTAAATATTCAATTAATCGAAGAAATCCACTCAAAAAGACTCACAATATCAATTACTGTAATCCATTACTGAATTAAAATCTCGATTACATGAGTTCGATCACCACAATAAAAGCTCCAAATATTATCGAAATATTACTCGAAAAAAATAAAAATAATACCTATTAGATTCAGTTCTCAAATAGCACAACATTACTTAAATATTTAACGATGACCAAGATAACACACGGATAAACTATCAATGATTCTCCCCCGTCATAAGAGACTAACACGTGGTTAGGAAAACCTACTATTCCGCATGACTAAATACCCAATGGTGGAAATCCACACTTCGACACAATTCACATGGAGAAGTAATTAATAGAAGGAGTATAAGAGAAATAAAAAAAATGAGCACACCAAAAAAGTAAGGAAAAATAAAACTGCAAATACCTAGTATATGATGTAATCGACTTAGCTTAGACTGCAGACTCCATATTGAACGATGAAATGTCGTCCTTAATTGATATGATTAAGGCGGATGCCCCTGCATTTCTCCTCTGTTGGCGGCGGTCCGATGATCTAGCAGCTCATAGTTGAATAAATGTAGAATATTGCGATGAAATCCATCCTTATATTCCAATGACTGTAGCTGTCTTCACACGGCAGCAGTTCCGTACTAGTGCACTGAAACTTGTACAAAACAATTAGAAGTAATCCTGGACGGAGTTTTTTTTTAAAGTTTATTTATTGCCGCTTTAACTTAGAAAGTCATATCGCGACTTTCATAATTATACATATAGGATTATTACATTGATTACATAGAGTTACAATTATAAAAATAAAAACAGTACATATTGGTCAGATAGTGATTATATGTCATTGAATAGATTTGTTTGTCTAAAAAACTTAATGATGTTTTTACACTGAGTATCTTTGTTAAAGATGTCACATACACTATTATTCTGGTTTAAATTACACAACTGTCTTTGCTGATCGTATAGATGACATTCTAGTAAAATGTGGTCAACAGTCTTTCTTTTTTGACAGGTGTCACATATTGGTGGAGGTTTCTTAGAGAAGATATGAGCATGAGTCAGTTTGCTATGGCCTATACGTATTCTAGTAATGAGCACTTGTTCTCAACGCTCAAGGGATGAAACATCAAATTTATCTGTAGATCCACGCCTGATACCAGGAGTCTTGTGGGTTGTTCCCTTGTCCACTCAGTTAACCACTGTTTTCGGATCTTTGTAGTAAGAAAAGAAGCAACGTCGGTGCAGGGGATTAGAAAGTTTGGATTATGTACGGGAAGACGAGTTGCTTCTTTAGCTGATATATCAGCTTGTTCATTGCCTTATGTGAGGGAATCCATATTATGGTAACTTGCTGTCCTTTATTTTTCACGGTATTGTAAGTTTGCAGTATGTCTTGGGCTAATGTATTTGAGGATGATGCATTTTGAATGAGTTTTACTGTTGATAAAGAATCACTAAGGATTAGAAAAGGTTCTTTTTTGGGGGAATTCTTTATGGATTCCATAGCTTTTAGGATAGCATACAGTTCACATGTGAATATGGAGCATGTAGCTGGTAGTGCATACTTCATTGTATGATCGGGGTGGACAACAGCACAGTCGCTACCATATTCGGTTTTTGAGCCATCAATGTATATAGGAGTGTGTCTGGGCAGTCTTTCACACTTTTCAGACAGCATTTGTTTAAATACGCTACTGTCTGTTGTTTCTTTATTGAATTCACTTAAATCTAATATTATTGGTGGTGGTTCAGCTTTCCATGGAGGGAATGTGATGTCTTTCTTATTTCTTGAAGCAATCGGGGGAACTGAAGAATTAATTTCCTGTAAGTATTGCGTAAACCTAATGTGGAAGGGTATATGTCTCTTTTGTTGCGAGAAATAGCGTTGAGGCTGATAGCGTGGGAAAACATACTCGTGTGCTCTGGAGTGAGGAGAGGCCGCTATCTTCACTGCGTAGTTGATAGTCAATTGTTTTCTGCGATTTCGTAGCGGGGGTTCATTAGCTTCTATTAATAAACTTGAGACCGGGCTAGTTTTGAATGCTCCCAGGACAATCCTGAGAGACGTGTTTTGAATCGGGTCAAGCATTTTCAATGAGGATGCTGTAGCTGAATTATATATAATAGAACCATAATCCAGTTTGGTGCGAATTATAGATTTGTAAGTGCACATTAATACATGAAGATCTGCTCCCCAGTTGTTAGCTGCCAATGATTTGAGTACATTAATTCGATGTAGGCAATCTTTTTTTACAGTTTTTAGATGGGAGTTCCATGTTAATTTTCTGTCAAAGGTCATTCCTAGTATTTTTATTTCATTTACTATCTCAATTTTATTACCCTTGAGGAACAATTCTGGGCAGTTACTATCACTCTTTTGTTTGGAAAATAAGATGCATTTGGTTTTGGTTGAAGAAAAGATAAAGCCTGTGTGTTTTCCCCATTTGGCAATATCTTCAAGAGAATTTTGTATAATTGTTTGGGTGGTTGACAGGTTTCGACCTCTGCAAAAAATAGTCATGTCGTCAGCAAAGAGGCAAGTTTTTACAGGAGGGTTAATGCATGACGTGATGCCATTTATAGCTACTAAGAATAGTGTTACACTCAGAACTGAGCCTTGTGGGACACCATTTTCTAAACTGACTTCTTGGGACAGGACACCATTAGCTCGAACTTGAATGCATCGGTCTTGCAGGAAGTTATAGATAAAACTGATCATGTTTCCCTTAATATTATGTTGAAGTAGAGTTTTAATAACGTGAGTTTTCCACACCATATCGTATGCTTTATGAATATCTAGGCAGACAGCAAGAAGATGTTGTCCATAATGAAAGGCATCCAAGATTTCTGACTCTAATACTACTAAGGTGTCAGCTGTTGAGTGAAACTGTCGGAAGCCACACTGTTCTGCAGTGAAGAAATTCTGTTGTTCTAGAACCCATTTTAGTCTTTTATTTATCATTTTCCCATTAATTTGCACATAGTGCAGGTTAGAGCTATTGGTCGATAGTTATCGGGTAACATGTGGTCGCAGCCAGGCTTAGGTATTGGAATTACTATAGCTTTCCTCCAAGCTACAGGACAGACTTTCTGTGACCAAATGTAATTAAATATTTCAGTGAGGAATGCTAGGCCTTCAGGAGGAAGTTCTTTCAAGAAGTCATATATAATATCGTCAGGACCTGGGCTTGTACTTCGACAGCTACTAAGCTCAAGTAGTACTTCAGTAATACTGATATTATCGTTGTAGCATTGGTCAGCACTTAGGTGGATGTGTGACTGTATATCAGGACAATCTTCACGAGAGGATAAAAATTCTTGTTCATAGTTGGAATCACTTGAAATTTTTGCAAAGTTCTCTGCTAATGCATTTGCAATATCGTGATGTGTAGTTGTAACTGATCCAGTCGTTTTATTGAGTGCTATGATACGTGAGGGTTTTTTAAGCCCTCTTATTTTTCGTAGGTGTTCCCAGATTGTGTTTTGTGGGGTCTGATGAGAAAGGGATGACACATACTTCAGCCAAGATGCTCGTTTACTCTCTTTTATGACTTTTCGGGCTGCAGCACGACTTTCTTGGAACTGTAATTTGTTTTGTAAAGTGGGATGGCGTTTGTACTTGTAGAATGCTTGGTTTTTCTTTTTAATTGCAACTTTACAGGAATCATTCCACCAAGGAACTGATTTTCTGTAAGTTGTATTGTTGGTCCTTGGAACAGAATTTTCTGCGGCTTTAAGTGTGATATTGGTGAATTCTCTTACAATATAGTCAATGTTGTAATTTTTGAAATGGGTAGGTGGTGGTAATCTATATAACTCTGCCTTAATATTTTCTTTATATTATTGCCAATTAGCATGTTTAGTATTCCATTTATTTTGGCATACACTTGGGTGGGGCTTGTTGTTTCCATTTATTATGATAGGAATGTGATCACTTCCGAAAAGGGATTTGCTAGCTGATGATGTATATATCGTTGCTGCATCTGGAGTGCTCAGACACAGATCTATAGTACTAAAAGTTCCGTGCTGGATATCATAATGAGTAGGACCATTCGAGTCTATTAGGATCAAATTTTCAGAATCTAGCAACGATTCAATTATTCTTCCTCTTGTGTTAGTGTAAAGACAGTTCCATAGGATGTTATGGGAGTTGAAATCTCCTAAGAGGAGGAATGGTTTAGGAATTTGATTAATCAGATCTACTAGTTCATTTAAATCCATGTTCTGGCTGCTGGGCAAATAAATATTACAGATGCATAGGGAAAATGTTAGAAAGATGGTAACTGCTACTGCTTCCAAGTTGGTTTTCAGAGGTATTTCTTTTTGAGGAACATTGTCACGAATGTAAGTAGCAACCCCTCCACTTGCATGAATGGGATTGTTGCGGTTTTTGTGATATGCTGTGAAATGTCTCATATTAGCTACGTAGTTATCTCGAAAATTAGTTTCTTGTAAGCAAATTATTTCGGGTTGGTGTTCATTAATAAGTTGTTGTAGATATTCGTATTGAGGGTAAAATCCGTTCATATTCCACTGCAGTATCCAAGAATTCATGATGGCTTTTGAAAGATGTATTTACTAGATTTGATCCTTATCAGTTATTGGGATTGTCTGATCTGGGGCAGGCCTATTGCTTTCTCCGTTTATGGCTGTAAGTAGTTTCTTAACAAGTCTAGTACTCTGGTTTTTAATTTTTTTTGTCCTGATAGTAGGGGTATAGTTTATGCAGGGTCTCGATAAGATCTTCAACATGGGAAGTGTAAGATAATGCAATAGGTAAGATATTTGTTGCTGATGTTCCTTTAGTATTTTCAAATAAACTTTTGAGTTGTATGAAATTAAGAATAAAATTTGAGGGATTGGCTTCTATTAATTTCTTAACAGGAAGTAGTTGTACTTCAAGACTGAGGGGATTTAATACCATTAGTTTCTTCTTAGGCTGTTTAATGTCTTGGGTTTTATGTGATCCTAGAACAGGAAATTCATCATCTGTTTTATCATCTCCCGAGATAGAAGAATTATCTAAGAAGGAATTATTATCAGCCTTGGAAGTGTTATTTGAAGAGTCACTTGAAAGGAAGGGTCGTTTTATTCCTTGAGGTTTAGTTATGAGTGATTCTTTATTTACTTCATATATTGGGACTGAAGTGTTCAAGTTCAAGGAGACGCCCTGTTGAGGGAGGTTTCTAGAGGAAGATGATGTGTCATTAGAATGTTCAATAATTTGATGAGGGTCAGTAGTTGGCTGAGGATTCATAGTTGCATTTGCTGGGTTGGAGGTGTCTTCCTTGGAGGAAATTGAATGTTGATCAGGTGGCTGGTTGTTTTCTTCTAGAGTCTCAGGTAGTGAGGGACATACTCGGGCCAGGTGGACTTCTTCTTTGCAAATAAAACAGGTGGGAACGTCTGACGAAGTGTAGATCCAATAACTGGTTCCTTCAAAACATATTTGTAGTGCATTCGGTAGTTTATTGAAATCGTCGGGTTTAACATATAGTTGTCGGCGGAAGCTAAGAATGTGTGTGAATCCCGGAATATTAATTCCAGCCTTTAGGTTAGATATAGATGACATTGGTTTGATACCCAGTTGTTGTAAATGTTCTTCAATGACTGTGTTGGGTAAAATGGGACATACATTGGATAATATCACTCTCTTGTTTGCGACAATTAACGGTCTGAGAGTGAGATCAATATTATTGATTTTAATTACAGGGTGACTGAGTGACAATTCCTGAACAATTTTTGTGTTCGATAGGAATATGCAAATTCTTGAGTTTGAAGTACGAGATATATAACGTATGTGAGCTGGATCTGTTATTTTTCCTACAGCAAGGACGTAGTCTCTTATTGGGATTCCGTCGTGAGCATCAATAATAATAGCCTGTTCTTTTTTTTTGGTGTTAACTGCATTACAGAAGCATAACTCTTCTGAGACTGTTTAGGAACATTATAGGTGGAACTGTCGGTAAGGTTATGTACGGTCTGATTTCCTTGGTAAGAAGCCATTTCTTTGAGGGTGGAAGGCTTTGTAGCCTCCCTGAATTACGATGTTCAACTGTTGGTTATTGATTTCCTAACGGTTTTGTACACGTAGAACAGAAAACAATCAATGTCTCTCTAATTGAATAAAATTATGTCGAGTCCAGACCTCGAAGTTTACACTGAGTCGTAATACTCACATTATTTTAGTCCAGTATTTGCATTGAGAAAGAACTTGAAGTATGTTTATTTAGGTAAAGACTGGCACACCATTCACTGCCACCTCGATCCTGCGAGTTTCTTTTCAGTATCATGAAATGATAAGTACTTTCTCACAAGTGACTAACAACATTCTATGTCTGTTGGCTTAGTGAAGTTATACTTTTAAATAACTGAATCATGTAAGCGAGCACCCTTCCATAAGCAACTTTTTGGCCAAAATGTGAGTAGCTCCAGTCGAATATGTCGCTCCACTGTCCACTGCGACGGGAAACTCAGAGTGAGAGTGACTGCTTGCACTAACCTCGGCTAAGTAGAGCACATTCCGCCGGTTACCGGAAGTACATGTCCAGTTCACATTCTGAATTCTTACATTACCGTCTGATTTATTTAACACTAAAAGCACTCGTATATTGTCATAAAATGAGCCACAAACTATCTTCTAAATGTTGTGATTGAGACATGACTTCGTTACAAGTTGTGTGACCTAATTTCACATTGACACATGCACTCGTATTTACTGCAGATAGCGCTGTTAACTTCTTATGATGATAGAATGTTCCACCACATTATTCATTTACATTTATCAGATGAGAGTCAGTTATTCGGGGTGCATGGTTTTATTATTTTAATTTATGCCGGGCGGCTCTGTCCCGTCGCAAGACGCACGTGTCCTGCCGAGAAAGGACAGAGATCAGGTGATACACACTCGAATGAATAAATAAATAACCTTTTCATAAGAATCATAGTGACATCATATCTATAGGTACAGCTCACTTCTCGACAAGAACACATAGGCAGCATCACATCACAACGCTTCTCGCCTGGTGCAAGGGGAAACTTCGCCACAGCACCTCCAAGATTTTTGCTCGGCTGGGTGGCCCTCAACTTTACTTGCCACCCAGCCGACCTCAAATAGCATATAGGCTGACGCCTCGTTGGCAGTCGGCCTTCCCCACCCACCATATCTTACTGCCTAATCCCCGGAGTACATCCAACTATCTCTGAAGATGCCATCTACCACGACCTTCGTACAGCCGGCGTCCCAGCTTATAACGCCTACCGATTGATGGATGACCTAACTTCCACTCCAACATCGCAGATTTTGGTACATCTCCCGGGAGAGGACGCCCTGCAACGCCTCTTCGCCTCCGGAGCGACAATTCGCCATAAGACCTATGCAGTGGTGCCAACTCCGCCGTCCATCCAAGACCAGCTCTCTGCGCATCCAACTATTGTTCCAAGCTTCAACGCGTCTCTTCCCCGGACATTGCCTCAGCCACCATCGCCCTTCTTCTCAACAACTCCTACTCCCACGACCACTATGATGACCGCATATACCAGTTCTCCACTTCCCCTCACCACTGTCACAACTTGTCACCCTTCACCAGTAATGTCCTCATCTCTCCCACTACTCACGACAACCACAACCCCGCCACACACTTCCACCGCGTTGACTTCGACCACCGCTGCTTCTTCATCGCCGCCTCTACAAGACACGTCCGCAGCAGCCGAAGCCCCGCCACACTCTTCCACCGCGTTGACTTCGACCACCGCTGCTTCTTCATCGCCGCCTCTACAAGACACCTCCGCAGCAGCCGAAGACCCGCCACCATCGCCGCAGCAGCCGAAGCCCCGCCACACTCTTCCACCGCGTTGACTTCGACCACCGCTGCTTCTTCATCGCCGCCTCTACAAGAAACCTCCGCAGCAGCCGAAGCCCCGGCACCGTCGCCGCAGCAGCAACCGCCATCCTTCCATGCCACGTTTAGTTGCGTCCTACGCGGGATTCCACCTGACATCTCCGAACAGGCGGTCCGCCAGGAACTCCACGCGGACGGCGTTCCCGCCCGACGAGCGATTCGCATCCACAACACCAACGGCCCTACTTATATGGTGCGGCTCCAGCTTCCCAGTGCCGAAGACGTTCAACATCTCATCCGTACCGACGCTCGTATCAACGGCCACCGCCACAAAGTGGAGCCCTCCCGTTCTCCACCCCAACCTGTTCGCTTCCCTTCAGCTAATTCACATCGTCGCCCCCGGCCGGCCGCTCCTCCTGTTCCACCTTTTCCACAAGTCTGTCAACCCCCTCCCCTACCTCGTTTCATTCCCCCACCCCTTCCGATATTCGACCTTCTACGTTTTCTTATCACTTCTCTTTCTAATATCACAGCCACCCTCCATCTCCTCACCTTGCATCTCCACCCAAGACCTCTCTTCTAACCTTCATCTTTCCCATTTTTGCACATTACCTTTTCCCCGACCACCCTTGCACTCCCCTCTGAATATTTAATCCTTGCACACATTCCCGATACCTATAATACTATCCGCACACACCTCCTAATCCCTTACTTCAAATTACCCTCCTCCCCATAACATCGCTTCTCCAACCTGCCGCAACTCCTGGCCAGAGTGAAGGCGTTACCTTCAGGGTAGCCCGCCCCTCCCCTTCAGGGAGGAGAATGAAAGAATGAAAGCATTTGTAGTTAGTTAGTTGTCGAAGAAAGGCCTCATGCGAAATATGGTAGTGCTGTATTTGTAAAGCCAGACATCCAGATCATCAGTACTCATCATACTGAAGATAACGACATCGAAATAATCACCGTGGAGTTAAGCAACATGACCATTACATCTGTGTACAAGCCTCCAAATGAAAAGTTCTCTTTCTTACCACCTGCAAATTTTGGTAATCAAACAAAGTCAATAGTAATCGGTGACTTTAACAGCCGTAGTCACGTCTGGGGATATGCTCAAGAAGATGAGAATGGAGAGATCGTCATTGCATGGGCTGAAACTCAGGAGCTTTCCCTTATTCATGACAGTAAGCTTCCCTCCTCCTTCAACAGTGGAAGATGGCACCGAGGGTATAACCCAGATCTTCTCTCTGTGAGCAACTGCTTTGTGCAGCAATGTTCTAATGGGTTCACCAATCCCAAGAACACAACACCGGCCACTAATATGTCACCTCCCTTCACCCATAAGACCACACGAAGTTCGGTTCAGACGGAGATATAACTTTCGAAAGGCTGACTGGAAAAGGTTTTCCAGTATGTTGGATGAGAGGATAAAAACTGTCTCTCCTATACCCCAAGATTATGACAAATTCATTGATATCGTGAAGTTCTGTTCACGGGCATCAATTCCCAGAGGCTGCAGGACACGCTACCTTCAAGGTATAACTCGTGAAACAACTGCTCTGCTGCATGATTACTACAGGCTTCACGAAGAAGACCCATTTAGTGAGCAAACGATTCAAGCAGCACAAAGTGTTCTTTCCTCTATCTCCCAGGCAAAGAAGGAGACATGGATGAAGTTGATGTCTGAAGTCGATATGGGTAGGAGCAGTCAAGAAGCTTGGAGACTTTTAAAACACTTGAGCAATGATCCTACGCAAGGTAACACACATGTCAATGTGAGTGCAGATCAAATAGCACACCAACTTTTGCTTAATGGAAAACCAAAGCTTTCCATGAAAGTAGGAAAGAATCCTATAGTCAGACAACCAGACGAGAGCAATGAGTTATCTAAGCATTTCACACTAACTGAACTGGAATTAGCTCTCAGTAAGTGTAAGATTGGGAAGTCAGCAGGACTCGATGACCTTCGAATGGAACAAATTAAGAACTTTGGTCCTACTGCGAAGTGCTGGTTGCTAGAACTCATGAATAACTGCATTCAGTCTTCCATGATACCGAAAATATGGAGGAAGGCTAGGGTCATAGCAATTTTAAAACCAGGCAAAGATAAAAATGACCCTAGGAGCTACAGGCCAATCTCCTTATTATGCCATCTTTTTAAGATTCTGGAGAGACTAATCCTCAGTAGGTTGACTGATAAAATTGAGCCACTTCTGATTCCACAGCAAGCTGGATTCAGGAGAGGGAAAAGCTGCACATCGCAGGTGTTGAAATTAAGTCAACACATAGAAGATGGCTTTGAAAGCCGGAAAATCACAGGAGCTGCATTTATAGATCTCTCGGCGGCATATGATACTGTTAATCACCGAATTCTCCTTGGAAAGGTATACAGCATGACAAAGGACTTCCATCTGACTTGTGCCATTAGAAACCTACTTCAAAATCGAAGTTTCTTCGTTGAGTTCCAGGGAAAAAGAAGCAGGTGGAGGATACAGAAGAACGGACTACCTCAGGGAAGCGTGTTGGCACCAATGCTTTTCAATATTTACACACATGATCAGCCTCTTCCTGCCGGGACGAATAGTTTCATCTATGCTGATGATTGTGTCATCACATCTCAGGGGGATAACTTCGAGGCGATTGAACAAACATTGTCCACAGCTCTAGACACTCTTGCTGGCTATTACAAGAAGAATCAACTAACACCAAACCCAACTAAGACACAAACCTGTGTTTTTCATCTAAACAACAGAGAAGCTTCCCGAACTCTGAAGGTCAATTGGCAAGGCATAGCATTACAACACAATCCTACCCCGAAGTACCTCGGAGTCACTCTGGATCGTGCCTTAACCTACAGAAAACATTGTTTGAACATCAAGCAGAAAGTGGCTGCTAGAAACAATATTGTGCGGAAGCTAACTGGAACATCTTGGGGAGCACAACCAGACACAGTGAGGACATCTGCCCTTTCGCTCTGCTATTCCGCAGCTGAATACGCATGCCCGGTGTGGTACAAATCTTGCCATACCAAAGCAGTTGATGTAGCACTCAACGAAACCTGCCGCATTATTACTGGATGTTTGAGACCTACACCTTTGGAAAAAGTGTATTGCCTTGCAGGGATAGCACCTCCCGATATTCGCCGTGAAGTGGCAGCCAAGAAAGAAAAGAGAAAGGTGTTGACATCGGAAGCCCACCCTTTGTTTGGATATGAGCCACCACGCCAGCGGCTTAAGTCTAGGAAAAGCTTCTTGAGAGTAACCGAAACACTTGCAGGAACAGCGCAGCAAGCAAGAATTCAAGAATGGCGCGTCAGGAGTCAACATACGAGGATCAGTCAATGTATGACCCCAAAAGAGGAACTCCCTCCTGGCCATGTCACAGATTGGGTGAATTGGAGAGCACTGAACAGACTGCGCTCTGGTGTTACGCGGTGCAGGGTAAACCAGAAGAAATGGGGTTTCGAAGTGGACAGTACCTTGTGTGTATGTGGAGAAGAGCAGACCACAGCCCATTTGCTGCAATGCAGTTCATGCCCATTCAGCTGCACAACAGAAGACCTGGTTAAAGCGAAGCCAAATGCACTTGATGTTGCAAGGTTTTGGGCTCACATAATTTAATGTGGCTCTTCGCCATTGGAGTATTTATATTATGTTTTATGTTCTTCCTTATCTTTAATTTTAAACTTATGTATGCTTCTGACACGATATAAATAAATAAAATAAAGTTGTCGAAAACACGCCTTCGCCGTCTGTCTCTACAGTGGACTGTCTTCTCCATTACCTCATCCCACACTATTTTTGATTCGGCCGGGTGACGCAGCAACTCTAACATCGCACCCAGCCGACCCAACAAAGCATATCGGCCAGACACGGTGAACTTGCTTTCGCCACGACAGAGCAGGTTTTTCCCCCGCTATGTGTACGTGCTGGTGCTGATGTGAATTTTTCACACTTCGATGAAACCTATGAGTAGAGTGGCCTAGTGTTCGCCACGGGACTCCCATCTACGTGCAATCAACAAAAAAAAAGTTGGAAGTCGGCCTTCCCGCCATGTATTATACCTGTATAGTCCATGATGTTGACCTTGCTATCTCCGACGAAGCCATCCAGACCGATCTGCGCATCCTCGGCGTTCATAGTGCCGCACGACTCTACGACGGCCCCGCACCATCACCGGATGTACTTCTGTATATCGACTCTGCAGATGCCAACTTCAACCTTCACGATAATGGTGTGTTCATCCAACATCGCCTTCACCGTGTGGAATCTACTCCTTCCAACGTCTTCGCGCAGCTCATGGAAAACGCACCTACTACAGCCGCTTCGCCCATCACATCACATCACCGTCACCACCAGCACACGTGTCCTCTAGCTACACCACCACCATTACTACCATTACTACTACCACCACCACTACCACCTCTGCGCACACCTCATTCAACACTCCTATTACCACCACAACGATGTCCTATCTTTTCCCCCTTATGCTATCTTCTCTCCCCATCCCTCCCACCCCTGATCTATCACGTCCACACAGCACATCTCTTCAGGAACCTGCCGAGGGAACTATTACTCCTGATACTCCTGGAACTATGTTACGTCCACCATCGACGCCACCGCCTCGGACCGTAATATCCTGTATAGCTGCGTCGTTTGCGGTGTGGACCCAAGTATACCAGCTGACACCATCGCCCAGGAACTCCACCAGTCAGGACTGCCCGTGCGAAGAGCGTTTCGCATGGTCCGACCTTCTTAGTCAGACTCCATCTTCCAACTTCCGAAGACGCTCAACGCCTCATCGACACGGGATAAACCTCTATGGCCGCCACCATCGAGTTGAACCATCTCGCTCGCCTCCCCAAACCTCGCCCCGACGTACCACACCTCGTCGCCGTCCCCGACCCGCCACTCCTCCTCAACCACCTAGTCCACATCTCCGACCTTATCCACCCCCACCCCGTTACTTTTCGCCACCATCGCCAACCTCTCACTTCCTTAGCCTTCTACTCACTTCTCTTGTTAACTTCTCTTCCTTCTATCACATCCCTGCAGCTCATCTTATCCCTTGCAACCTTGGTTAAACCTTCCCTTCTTGGCTTCTCTCCTATACAAGTATTTGTAAATCTGTCCACAAAGCACTAAATAACCTACACATCCGTTATTCTCATCTCCTTAACTTCTTCATACCGCATTACCCACCTTCCTCATTTCTCACACCTCCCAGTTCTCTTCACTTCTCACGGCCTGAGCGAGGGCGTCACCCTCTGAGAGGCCCGTCCCGCCCTTCGGGCGGGGAATGAAAACATGAAAACAACAACACATATCTATATAGCGTTATTTTGGTAAGAAACTGAAACCACAGAGAAGGCTTTTTGCGGATGATGTTATACTGAAAAGGTGTTACGGGATTGTGAGCAACTGCAAAAGACCTCGACAAATTTGTAATACGGACAGCAGATACATACCTCGTTGTGCTCGTGCTCCCCTACTGTGATACGAGAAGGTAACATCGACAATAGCAAATTGATTGTTGATTCGCAGGTGAACGGGGTGTCTTAAGTCCTCTCAGTTTTAATTATTGTGTTGACGAGGTGATAGTAATTCATGGCGATCACTGCAAGTATCTAGATGTTTAAAAATTAATTAAAAATCATTACACCCCGTATTTTACCTCAAGGTACGTCACGGGGTATTTAGAGTTTATTTACATATATATTATTCAAGCGTATTTTATTGAAGTGTGTTGAAGATGAATTTCAGGAAGCTGGAAACGTTGACTGTTAATGTAATATTTCAGTACCTGATGTAATGGGATATTTCGAAATACTGCACATTTTTCTCTGGAAAATAATGTGCATTCCATCACGAAATGTTGTGACGATTCTATTGCTTTACCGAGACAGTCAAGAAATGATGAGGAAGCCTTGTTTATTCTGTTGAGGTAGGACTGGAAAATTCCAGCAGTTGTTAAAACTGCGTAAGTATATAGTTTGGCCGTAGTTGTAGGGAGACTCAGTGGGTATGAATAGTTTGCTGTGAGTTACAATTGAGAGTTAATATATGTCGAATAGCAGATTTTTGTATGGGAATTCTGGAGTACCGGTAACTGTTTTCCTCTGCTCCATGGAATCGTAGTAATTAATGTTTATACAGCTTACGACTGTAGATAACCATCCGGTCCAATTCCTTGTATTCCAGTATATCCTTTGACCCAATGGAAGGTAACTGTGTATTGCTTTTGTTCGTATCTCGACAGCTACCGGTTGTTACCAGTACTGCTTCTGTGGAGTCTACGTACACTGAGTAGTATGAAGTTCTCTTTTGGTGTTGTATCCAGTCTGTGGCCATTTTAATTTCGCAAAGATGCTCTGTAAATTCTTTGTTTAATCTTATAACTCTAAAGTAGGTATATTTTATTATGTTTTCCATAACGATTATTGCTCTCCCGACATAATTCTCAGTTGTTGAACCGTCCGTGTAAATCGTAATATTACCCTCTTTCCTCTAATCCAGTAGAGTCTACACTGATATAACTGCTTTTTGGATGAATTCCTTTCATTCTGTAGACATAATATGTCGTCTCAAAATTCAAAGGTGAAACTCTTTCTTCTTCTTTCGAATGGGCCTACTTTGGACCACGCTGTTGGGCTTTGATCTCTGCCCAGTATTGTTTTCTGAGACCTTGCCTCTAAATTTAAACTTGGAACGGGTGTCGGTCAAAGTTTCTACGATGAGTCTGCGAGTTTTGTTGTCTAGCCCTAGTTCCTGGAGTACTTTGCTAACGTTTCTTTATCAACGGAACCGTAGGCTTCGCGTCTTCAGAAGAAACTCTCGACTGTTCACGAGAAAGACTTCTACAACAATGAGAGTTTGAATTTAACAATGCTTCACCGTTGGAGCTGCAGTGGTACGCTCATTGGTCACCAGATGGCTCACAGCGTTCTAAGCGGGAGGTGACGACACCATTAAACTCCTATTAAGGTGTTCATTACACCGTGTGTGCGTGAGAAGTAACAGAGAGGACAACAGACGAATCAGGGAGGAATGTGATAGAAGATATGAAGAGAAACTAATAAAATAAAAATAAAATGCAACGAAAGACACCAGGATGAAATAGAACAGAGCTGAACAATAGAAAGAAAGTATGTGAAGAAAACTAGAGGATGATAAACATGTGAGACGATGTGGGAGCGGGCGGGAGGAATAACGGGTGTACACACGTCATGGAAGTATGAAACTTAACACGTAATCTGGTGATGAGGGATTTGGAAGACACTGAAACGAAATAACAATATAGGAAGGACAGGCAATGGCTGGCAACGACGTATTACTTAGCCAGTGTCCCTGATGAAACTGTCGGGATATTTACGTATTTCCACAGCTTTCCGAGTAATCCTAGACCTGTAGTGTCTAGTGCGGGTAAGAGCTCGAGCATCTTGGAACACGACATCGTGACTCGACGATTGCTATTGCTGACTTGTCTGGCCGGTTCAGACGGATATTTCTTTGGTGTTCATGGAATCGAGTCCCAATGGACCGGTATGTTTGGCCAATGTATACCTTGCCGCAAGTACAGGGAATTTTGTACACCCAAGGGTGCAATACTGGGGACATTTGTCCACTTTAATTGTGGTATAACTGCTTTTTAAGGGTGACGTCTTGAAATTGTTCTTAGATTTTTGTGGAGTTTGATTAATGAGCAATATTGGTGCAATGGCTTGGAAAGAAAGAGTGGAGACTATTCTGTAAGCTTTTGTAGAAAAAATAAGGAAAGTCCTTTAAATACATTTCAATTTTTCTTCAGCCATTTTGATATTAGCCGGCTTTGCGTCGTAGGGGTAGCGTGCCTCCCTCTCACCCGGAGGCCCCACGTTCAATTCCAGGCCAGGTCAAGAATTTTTACCTGGACCTGAGTGTTGGTCAGTCAGCGTGCGAGATGGTGACCGTGCGTCACCTCATAGTCTGAGCAGCGGGTACTTGGTAGGCCAAGACCCTCCAAGACTGTAGTACTATGGGGTTTGCTATTTGTTTTACGTCGCACCGATACGGATAGGTCTTATGGCGGCTAAGGGATAGGAAAGGCCTAGGAGTAGGAAGGAAGCGGCCGTGGCCTTAATTAAGGTACAGCCCCAGCATTTGCCTGATGTGAAAATGGGGAACCACGGAAAACTATCTTGAGGGCTGCCGACAGAAGCGTTCGAACCCACCATCTCCCGGATGCAAGCTCACAGCCGAACGCCACTAACCACACGACCTGCTCGCCCGGTCCATGGGGTTTGAGTTTGGTCGTTTGGATATTGGGATATACAAGGTGTGTGCGGCGTAATTAATGGCGTATTGGCAAAATGTCTTCAAGTTGCTTTTGAATAGCGAGTTAAACTGTTATGAATATGCAATAACTTGTTTTCCAAGTATAGTGTATGGGGGTACCAATCCAGTTTGAAGTCCAACGCCAGTCCAAGATACTTCATTTTTTAAAATACTCGTAATCTCCATTAAACACTTGTGGGCTGGTTATGTATTTTCCACATTTCATAGGCATTATAGCTCATTTGTCTTTGGAGTTTTCCAATATATATCGTTTCACAATGATGCCCGCTATTCCGGCTGGACCGGGAATTTTCGTTAATATTCTTTTTAATTTCATTTACTTCATGCTTCTTTAGGTGCGGTTCTGGTTGTGAGTCTCGAGTAATGTCAACGACGCTGTCTTACTTTCATATCGATTTTTCAATTAACAAATACATCGCAGTTGGGAATTATTCCGGTGGCAATGGTCACTTACAGTAGTCTGATAATATATTATAAACATAATTATCCAACAACAACAATAACAACAAATACAACGAGTGCACAACGAGCAATTCCATGGAAAGGAAATATTACCAGAAATACTACTAGTTAACATTCTAAATTCAGCATCATCATGTACAAATTCACAGATACCTTAAATAATTCAGATGATGATGTGCCCTGCTTATGTAACAGGGCTTTTCTAGTCCACTGTTCACTCTTCCCAAGCTGCCTTATTCGTATAGGCATTATACATGGCTCATTCCTTCTAGTCCCCAGTGTCTCCCTCCCAAATCATACTTGTCACGCAACTTCTAGGATTGATATCGTTATGTACGAATCTTGTAGCCTTTCGCTGTACCATCTCAAGTCCTGTTTGCTACGGACCCCATACCGCTGCTCCAAATTCCAGGACTGATGTAGCCCTGCGCCCTCGCCCTTTAGCACCCTCATCACCAAATACGATTTGGCAGTTACGCTTCTTACGCTGGTGTCCCAGTTTAGATCTCTCTTTACGCGGACTCACTCTCTGCCAGAGCGTCCGATCCGAGGCAATATTGATAGTCCCCTTGCCTATGTTTCTTTCTCATTTTTATGAGACTGCATTTTTGAGAATTTATTTTCATGTTGTTATCAAGTGCCCACTTATAGAGTCAGCTTGTAATAACCTATTATCGCTAGCATTCTGTATTTTTATGTATATTGTACAGTCGTCTGCAAACAATCTGCATTCACTTCAAATTTCGTTCGGCAGATCGTTGATAAATGCCGTAATACTTCCCACCGTTACCCTCTGCCTGCGGTCTGTCAAAAAAGCACAGATCCACAGAACCACTCTTTCTTTCCGCCAATTTTCGGTCCAGAATATCATATGGTACTACATCAAATGCTTTAGAAAAATCATTTATCGTAGCATCAACATGAACACATTTGTCTAATGACTCAGTGATATTTTGAAAGAGCGACAACATCTGGCTCTCGCAGGAGAAACCTTTTCTAAAACCGAGTTGACGGCCATTAATCCCGATGTTCTCTTAGATATTCTGAAATGAGGTGTTCCATTTGTTCGCATAAAATGGACGTAAGGTTAATGGGTCTATAGTTGTCCATTTGCATCTTGTTGCCCCCTTTAAAATCGCGACTATAGTTGCTTTCTTCCAGTCATCTGGAATTTACGTATTGCTGAGAGACACGGTAAATAGTTTATCCAAATAGCGTAGAACAGCATTACCTCCCAGTTTCAGAACCTCCCCAGCAATATTATCAGGCCTGGTCGACTTATTTTTCCCTAATTTCCTGATTTTTTCTACGGCTAATTTTGAAGAGAGAACAATAGGTGTTATCGATAATGTATATCGCCAGGCTGTTCTGCCCATTAAATACGATCACATACCAATGATTTAATTCATTAGCTATTAATAAATCGTCAGTAATTACCTCACCTTCTCTGGACATTATCATTGGCACATCATGATTGGCTCCTTTCCTTTTCATATCGCACTTATAGGGATTTTTCCTTCCAATTTACCTGGAAGAAAGTATACCTTTCATACATTTTCTCATGAGCAGCTTTCTTTTCAGAAGCGAGTTCTTTGCACAGCTTGTGAAACCTATTCATATGCTCCGAACTAAATTGTCTTTTGTTTCACGCTTTCTTTACCTTCCTTTAAGACTCCTAATTTTACTATTGTAGTATTCGAGATCTGCATTCCGTATAATATTCTAAGGGGCACAAGCTGATCAATAGCCCTATTAAAATATCAAGGAAATCATCCCACATTGCGTTTATGTGCCTGTCTCGTGATTCCCAGCTGGGAAATATTTGCCATAGAAACTCTTGGAATTACTGTACTGGTGTACTTTTAATTTCTCCTCATTATCTAGTTTAGTGTTTAAGGGATATCTGATATTTAATTCTGCAGCAGAGTGGTCGCTAATTCCTGCTACTGCCCTACACCTAATCTGTACGTCATTGGGTCTTACAAGTTAAACATGTAAAGTGTTGTTTCCTCTAGTAGGAAAGTCTACTACGTGGCTAAATCCACCATCCCTAATTAGCTTGTTTACCGCGATATGACTGTAACCTCGCCAGACCAGTTTATAAAACTTTTCTGCTTATTGTTGCCTGTACACGTAGCATCGTACATCCTATCGAGTGCCGTTGTTACCAGGCGCCCTACATATACCTATGATTGGCATTCCCTTGAACACCCTCATCAGCCCATTTTAAACAACTGCCTATGTTCTTTCGCACACAGGTAAATACTCCGCCCCCTCCAGAATCTCTGTCCCTTCTGTATATATAATGAAAGCACCCTAATTTACTTCGCTACTATTTACATTCCCATCAGCCATGACTCTGTACAAATACACACGGTATGATTCAGTAAGATTCCAAAATTCAATAATTGTATTTTGCACGCTTTGATAATTCACCTGCATTAGTCTAGGTTCTTACCTCGATAATCTATAATCCGTGGCTGCTAATTGGCCGTGGTCATCTCCAATTGGTAGCCCTCCTCCGACTCCAGTCTTCCTCATAATTTCCGGCACGACTCTCTCGTGTAAGTTCCCTAACTCGTAGGAGCCTCGCCTGTTGAGGTGGGGTCCGTCCCGCGCGAAGTCCCGGTCTCCTATCCAGCAATCCGTCTCCACATACACCAAGTCCAGGTGATGACACACGCAGTCCATCCGCCGTAGAGGTAAGTCCTTCCTTCGCACTGCACCACGAAGTATGATCTTCACATTCTTCTTCCTATTAAATACTCGACTACCACCTTTCTTCTGAGATCACTGGTCCCTACATGAAGCTGCTGAGACAGCTGCTCAATGTTTATTCGCGGATAACAATGTCCTAGTTGACTGCGGCGTATCATCGAGTAACCCGTGATGAGTACGTCAAGTGAAATGTTTATGATCGAATCACTTTCCTGCCCTGATTCAGCTGCAGGAATATAATCAGGTTGTGTTTCCTTGGTTCTTTCTGTGATATTTTCTATCTGTGCTTTCACTGTTTCTTCGAATTCTGCAAGCTTACGCTCTGGATTCTCTCGCCTTGATTGCTTCCCTCACATTGTCCACAGTATCACACAAAACCAAAGGTTGTCAAAACAATCTTCTTTCTTCACCTTAACACAGCCGAAGTGGAACCACTTTAAGCACACCCCACGGAAACAAGTGACTTCAGTTGCTGTTTTCGTTCCGTCTTGAAGAGTTAGAGTTGGAGGGGCTGATTTCCCTGCAAAGTCAGTTTTCCTTTTCTAATACAAGGTGAACTCCTCTTACAAGAGTCTTCTTTTGCTTTAAGGAGTTCTGTTTTGTATAAGGCTTTAAGATCCTTAAAACGAAAAATATCAAATATCCAGTGATTGTCAATCTGCGCTCACCGCTATAAGAGACAGACACCCAGCACCTTGCATATCTGTTTGTATTGGGTGAAAGGTGATGCGGGAACAAGATCCTCGGCTCTATGGGATACACACCTCAGCTCCTCCACGTGCCCTGTATCTTATGTCAAAAAGATATTTAGAAGTGAATTGGAAGAAACTTGGAATTCTGCACGGGCAAATGGCATGAATGGACATGCCACATGGGCAACCGTTCATCTACGTTTAACCTCAAAATACTCCGAATTCGCTTTTATACCTATACAGTTTATGACTTTATAAGGTAAATTTAGAAGTATTTTCTACGGTTTAAAATACCGTCACCAGACAAGCAGCAGTTCCTTTAATGTTATATTGTTCGCCACAATTTGTCAGGACACCTCAGTTACTGACATGTTTGTGGAAAGGTGTTGCTCTTTAACTTTTATCCGTTTTAAACAGTATTTCTAAGTTTTTGTTATATTGTATTTCGTAATATTGTATTTTTAAGCGAATATTGTGTTTTTATAAACGATAGTTCTAAGATACTTCTGGGTAAATTAGGGCTACCTTCCTTGGAGAGTAAACAATTATAATGATCAGAAAACGTCGACTAATGTTCTATGGGCACCTACAGCAGCAGAAGACTCACAAAGAGGATTTTTGATGTAGCTCATAGAAAAGCAATGGGCTGAAACAAGTAGCAGGTCTACAACAATGAGGTATCGACAAGGCAATGATAAATGAAAGAAACATATTCAGAAATAAAATTATGAATGCGAAATTTGAAGTTAATGAGAATTAAAAAACAAATATAAATAATAACAATAAGAAGAACAAGAATAATAATAATAATAAAAATTATACGTAGACAAATGAATGTATCGTCAAAAGAACACGAATTGACCAAGGGAGGTCGGACACGAGTAAGGAGTCTGGCACAAGTGGACCCAATGCCGGACTCAGCTAGAGGAACCACACTTGGAACCCCTGACCTGACTCTTACGACAAGCAGGTGATATTCTACTATTGTGATGTTCCTCCTCCTCTAGTGAATAAGCACTTAGTTTCTATTCGCATTCCTCAATAAATTCTCCACCTGGAGTTCAAATAAATTAGCCGTCACTGAGGCGTGTACGCTGTCAATCTTGGGGCTCACCGTTTCTTGTCTTGAGGCACAGGATGGCCCATTTAACGGCTCGCATTGGCTGGAACGTGCTCGTCCGCTCATTAACTTCATCGTGACGTGTTGTTAATAGAGAATGCACTTGAATAGACGTGCAATTATTGTGCGCATTCCATTCAAAATTGAACAATATTTATTGGTCTGTTTCTAACACTCTGATACACTATAGTTGGAGTTGGAGTCTGACATTTGAGCGGCGAATACGCTGCGTTGTTAACACCATGTCACCCTTTCATACCGGCTGAGTGCAGGCCCACGCAATTGAATAAACGTTGACCCGTTTCTAAGCTCGTGCTCATAATTCTAGCATTTAAGACACAACACGTCATTGCCGATAAATATGAGATTTCGTAATCAGCATCAAATCATCAGTTTCTGACAAACAACGTCAACAAATGCGTGTGTTCAATACAGAATAGAACTGTACAACTAGCCACTGAATAAAGTAACAACGAAAATAATATTTAGAAATATAAAGCAACAGCAGCTAACACAGCACCACTCCACAAATGCGACTGAGAGCGAGTCAACTTCACCTCGCCGGCATTAAACGTCAGACTCCAACATTCGCGGACCTTAGTAGCGAATGTAGTCGCTAGTCGGCGTGACCTGTCCGAACGCACCGGATTCGGTCCGACTGATTCACACTCGCAGTCACTACGGCCTTCGTTGCGAACATGGAAGGGGAGTCGAAAGACAGGGTGAAAGCAAAACTCGAGAGGAAAGAATATGCATTACTTAAGTAAGAAGGTGTGGGAATACTTGTTGCCACTAACAACACGTAGGATAAGTGCCACGTAAAAGTTGTTCTTTCTTATTGACATTTACGTCTACTACCTCACATATGGAAGCTCACGTATATAAAGTGCCTAACACAGTATCATATGACATCAAACAAAGAATTACTCAGAAGTGCGTCAAAATGTGTGTACGGTATGTAATCTCCGTCCCTTTACGGTTGTTTCGGGAAAAGTGTGCTATGTCAAACATTCACAAGCAACTCAATGTTGAAAACACCCTAGCGATAGCAGCTACGAATTTCTGGTAAATAAAATATAATGAAGTATGAGAATATATTCTTTATAACTATTGTCAATTGCGGCCTTCAATGTGGCAAGGGAAATGAATTTAACTTCAGTTGGTAACCAGATTCGTGACAAAAGGAGCTCGCTTAACCCATTCTTTATTCATTCTGTACTGAAACAAACCAATCAATAATGGTGAATGTTTGTAACGGTACTCTGTGGCCACTAACGTGACAAGTTACATTACTTCAATGCGTATTTCGTTAAAACATTTGCACGGTGTCCAGGCACTCTTCCTTTAAGTTTGTTGATACTGTCCGTCAGCGCATTAGCCAACCCGCTCGAGATCGACCGTACGAAGTTCGAATGACACACTCGGTGGTTTGCACATCTCTATTTGCCACACTGGCTTCTCATCAAGGCGGTCTTTGTTCGAACCTAACCCAATGCACCAAATATAACATTCTGGTTTCACGGAATACTATGAACATGATATTAGCAATCAAGTAAAAATCAGTTTGTTTTGAATACATACTCTCAATAACAAGTGAATGCACGAGAACCGGTGGTATTCCGACAAAATTCCCCCTTCAGGGTACAAAGGGATTCAAACAATAAGGTAACATGAGCTCTCACGGGTTACGTGAATCTACTCGCATACGAATTTTCCGCTAGGTCCGAAGCAGGAGACCGCAGCTGTACCACGCAGCCGTCAGATGGTTCATATGTTGCACCAGACCCTCCTTTCTCAGTTGAAACCTGGCCAAGCATGTAAGTGCGTAGTGTGATCTGAACGGTGCCTCATCTTCTGTCAACATGCACGAAAATGCCAGGCCACACGTAGGCAACACAACTTGTGAATTGTTAGGGAGATGTAGTGGACCATCCTCCCTAATCTCCTGACCTGGTACCCAGTGATTTCCATGCCTTCATCCCTGAGTGATAAGCAATTCAACGATGACGCCGTCATGACGTGGCTCCATGACGTAGATTTCTTTCATCGATGATTTGCTCCACTTCTAACAAGTGCTTAGACAACAATGGTGACATTGCTGAATATCAGTCCCTGTGTATCCTTGTAAAATAATGTTCATCGTGAGCTCTTACCATGATATTTGAAGCTACCGTGTACTTACAAAGTTTGGACAAAGCTACAGTCTTTCGCCTTCTTTGTTCACGTTGTAACTTTTTGATCATTAATTGAAGGGTATAGAATGGCAGGGAGGAATTCAGTTGGATGAAAATGTAGTAAAAATTTGGCCTATGCCGATGAGTTGGGCTTAATGGCAGAATATGGTGAATGCCTACAGTATAATATCTTGGAGCCATGGCTAAACTGACGTCAGTAGGGAACAAACCTATCAAAGCAAAGTCTTCTCCGTACAGGTGATGAAGGCCGTTGGAGCGCTGGGAGGAGAAGTCATCCGCTATCTGTAACCTCGGCACTGCATTCGGTAGAGTGGTTAGCTTTTCACCCGGCCGCATTTGCCCCCAGGAATTAACCTGCTGTAAGCTGAGTGAACCTCAGGGACATGTGCACTTCAGGAAGTGGAATCTCGTTTCTTACTCGTAAATTTTTCGACTGCCTGACGGAGAATTGAACCCACATCCTTCCGGTGAACAGAGCACGCCTTTGCCGCCCCGACTAGGCAGCCCATATTGAAAAACCTGAGAGGATTCGAGGGAATACAAAGCTGGAAAAGGTAGACCATTTAGGATGTGTGTTCTCCCAGGATGGCAGTATAGTAAGTGAGATTGAATCAAGGTGTAGTAAGGCTAACGCAGTGAGCTCCTCAGCGTGAATAAAATGATTTATGGCTTAGATTGTAGTGGCTCATCCCCCGACTTTACATACGGATTTTCATTAAATTTTCTTCAGCCGTTTTCTCGTGATGCGTGTACAGACAGACAGACAGACAGACAGACAGACAGACAGACAGACAGACAGACAGACAGACAGACAGACAGACAGACAGACAGACAGACAGACAGACAGACAGACAGACAGACAGACAGACAGACAGACAGACAGACAGACAGACAGACAGACAGACAGACAGACAGACAGACAGACAGACAGACAGACAGACAGACAGACAGACAGACAGACAGACAGACAGACATTACGGAAAAGTAAACTGTGCATTTCCTTCTTACTATGGACATGACGTATATGGAAATACCATTCTTTTCAAATTCTAAGCAATGTTCAGACAACACTCTCATATAGACAGATCAGCATGAAGAGGGCGTTTCTCCTCTGGCTTGGAGGATAAATTTGCCTCCAAGTCAGATAGAATTTTCCGCCGTCATTGTAGTGAATTGAGATTTACCGACTTATCGGGTACTCCTAGGAAACAGATTAGCAAAAGGGTATAGTTTTTGCCCTGCGACTCTCTACTATTCAAACCCCCCCACCGAAAAAAAAGACGAAGAGTGTTCACGTATCATGGATGTCTGCGGCTTGGTCATTCCACCTCTGGACTTTGGACTGTTAGGTCGGCAGTGTAGTCCTGTTCGGTAACAGTGGGAAAATGTGTGATTTTTCACTTGATCGAGTATTTCATACGAAAGTATTGCTTTTGATCGCGCCATTCCTACTGACGTTTCAGGTGGGGGAACTACTAAAACAGTCCTTCTGAGGATGTAAAAAGGCAGGTGGAGAGTATGGCCATCCATCACCGGCTGCTAATTTCAGATGGCAACAAGCCATAAAAAAAAAGCCTGCACGGTTGCTAGGTAACACTGTCTGACCATCCATCCATACCTTACATCACAGCCTGCACGGTTGCTAGGTAACACTGTCTGACCATCCATCCATACCTTACATCACAGCCTGCACGGTTGCTAGGTAACACTGTCTGACCATCCATCCATACCTTACATCGCAGCCTGCACAATTGCTAGGGAACATTGTCTGGCCATCGTTTCATACCTTACATAACAGCCTGCACGTTTATTAGGTAACATTGTCTGACCTTCGATCCATACTTTACAAAACAGCTTGCACGTTGTTAGGCACCATCCATCCATCCATCCATCCATCCATCCATCCATCCATCCATCCATCCATCCATCCATCCATCCATCCATCCATCCATCCATGGCACGCTGTGTTCTCAAGCGTTCATCCATCCAAATATTGACCACGCCCTAAGTTCCATAACTGCGGTGACCGGACGAGAACCGGTGTATTCAACATGGTATGGTCTCTGGCGAAGTGAATAGTTGCTACCGATGTACTTCCAACAGCTTCTTGTTAAAATTGTAATTATTTCTAATTCTCTAATGCCTTCAGTGAGTTGGTGTGCTAATTAAAGCCACTCAACTGTCACCCTGCCTGAAAGTATGATCGGTAATGTTACATGAGGCTGAGTGCATCCTGCACCAATAAGTGAGACCAGTCTTAAATTCGTGCCAAATTCGGGAACTGAACCAGCTCCAGTTAGAGTGTTGACGGCGGACCTATAATATGATGTCATTGTGTAGGCTTAAGTCGAGCCGGCTAACAGCCAGGTTGTTTGTTAAGCGGGTAACGCTTCTGTCACGGCAGGGTGCAATTAACTTTACTTCCGAGACCGCGGAACACACTCACTTCTAATTTGACTGCGGTGCTGCTGAAAGCCAGCGTGTGGTGGATTAGAGCGATGTTCTATGACCTACCATCTACCCCTTCACCTCGAGTTTTATTAATTCACAACCAGACACATTTATCTTGGTGCTCACAGCTAATGATCGAATGAGTTCGTGGAAAGAAACCATACTTTCATTTACCGAATGAGGCCGTCTCTTGGAATATGATTTACCTGCTTCTTGCACGGAAACTCTTGGTTCTGTTCCAAGCTCTGGTGGATTTAGGCCTAATTTTTAATTTTTTGTCTTACAGTAAATTTTGTTTTTAAAACAACTGTGGGTAAAACTATTCGCAGAAGAAGTTTGTCTTTCAACACATATTGTCTTGTCGTGGTACCTTGGGGGTGGCAGGAAAAGGAAAGCACGTATATTATTATTATTATTATTATTATTATTATTATTATTATTACATCTTCCTTATTCCGTTTATCCTCCAGGGTTGGTTTTTCCGTCGGACTAAGCGCCTCAAGGGCAGTGCCGTGGAACGTAAGACATTGGTCGGGGAGATACAACTGAAGAGGAGGACCAGAACCTGGTCCAGATGGCCTCACCTGCTGTGCTAAACAGGGGCCTTGTGGAGGGGTGGGAAGATCGGAAGGGATAGACAAGGAGCAGGGAAGGCAGCGACCACGGTCTTAAGTTAGGTACCATCCCAGCATGTGCCTTCAGGAAAAGCGGGAAAGCACGGAAAACCATTTCGCGAACCCCCTCTACTCAGTTGACCTCCGAGGCTGAGTGGACCCCGTTCCAGCCCTCTTAGTTAGCACTTTTCAAATTTCCTGGCAGAGCCGGGAATCGAACCCGGCTCTCCGGGGCTGCAGCTGATGACACTAACCACTACACCACAGAGGTGGACTATAATTATTAGCTTTCGGAGCTGTCGTTGGCGGGGTAGTTTTCATATAGCTACAGCAGTAGCGACATCGACACAAATCACACAACTGTCGGTCACACTTCAGATTCTTCCGACTCAACCCACGCTTCCAACCCTTTGCTCCGATTTCCCCTCATTTTTCGAGTGTTTCCCCTGTGATTGGGGGCGTGTCACCTGGAGGGCCCAGGGCTCTCCACTTGTGACAGGCTCCTCTCCTACCCCACCTCCCTTGGTCAACTCTTGTACTTTTCCGACCCCGACGGCATTAATGCAACATTGTGAGCAACTGCAAAATGACCCCGATAATGTTGTAAGATGGACAGTAAGCACTGACATGGAGATAAACGGGGTGAAAAGTCAGGTTGTGAGTTTCACAAATTGAGGATAGTCCTATTACTTTTAATTACTGCGTTGATGGGGTGAAAGTTCATTATGGGGATCACTGTAAGTACCTAAGTGTTAATATAAGGGAAGATCTCCATTTGGGTTACCACATAAATGGTAAGGTAAGGTAAGGGTGTATTCTGCCCGAAGGCAGGTCCGAACCTCCGCAGAGGTGTGCCTGAGCCGGAGTTTACGTGCGGTAGGGTAAATAAAGGGTACATATCTCTGCACATGGTTACGAGGGTGTTTACGGGTCCTAGTAAGGATGTAAAGGAGTGGGCAGGTCGCCTACGGGAGTCAAATCAAAAGACCTGCACCTGGCGAGCCGAACATGTTCTCTGACACTCCCAACACTAAAAGCCATCTTTGGTAAGACCCCAACTAGAGTATTGTTCCAGTGTATGAGACCCTTACTAGGATTACTTGATTCAAGAACTGGAAAAATCCAAAGAAAAGCAGCTCGATTTGTTCTGGGTGATTTCCGACAAAAGAGTAGCGTTACAAAAATGTTGCAAAGTTTGGGCTGGGAAGACTTGGGAAAAAGAGAAACGAGCTGTTCCGAGATGTCAGTGGAGAGATGGCGTGGAATGACATTAGTAGACGAATTTCCGACGCCATGGCTAAATGGTGAACGTGCTGGCCTTTGGTCACAGAGGTCCGGGGTTCCATTCCCGCCAGGGTCGGGAATTCCAACCTTCATTGGTTGTATGATCAACGCTGGTTGTATACGTCGTCTTAATCATCACTTCATCCTCATCAAGACGCGCAGGTCGCCTACGAATGTCAAATCAAAAGACCTGCACCTGGCGAGCCGAACATGCCCTCGGAGACTCCCAGCACTAAAAGCCATACGCCATTTCATTTTTTCAGTACACGAATAAGTTTGAGTGGTGTTTTTAGTAGTAGGAAAGATCACAATATGACAATAAAGTTGAATTCAAGAGGACAATTTGGGGCAAAGATTCGTTTATAGGAATTTCTTTGCAATCATTTAAGAAAAGGCTAGGAAAACAACCGACAGGGAATCTGCCACCTGGGCGACTGCCCTAAAAGCAGATCAGTAGTGGCTCATTGAGCATTTGCGGCCTAGGGAGTCTTTTACTTCCATACCCTTCGTTGGTCGATATCTACATTTTTCGATGTGTCTGGCGCCTTCCATATTAGTGTCCATAGAGGATTGTTGCCAAGTTGAACTTCCTCTTACCGAGCTCGATAGCTGCAGTCCCTTAAGTGCGGCCAGTATCCAGTATTCGGGAGATAGCGGGTACGAACCCCCCTGTCGGCAGCCCTGAGGATGGTTTTGCGTGGTTTCCCATTTTCATACCGGGCAAATGTTCGGGCTGTACCCTAATTAATGCCACGGCCGCTTCCTTCCCATTCCTAGACCTTTCCTGTCCCTGTGTCGCCATAAGACCTATCTGAGTCGGAACGACGTAAAGCAACTTGTAAAAGGAAAGAACTTCCTCTTAAAACAATAATCACCACCGCTAGTTCGTGTTTATAAAACAACAATCACAAGCACCACCAACGCTGGCAGGTTCGTTACCATGGCGACTGAGCTAGATTTCTATGTCAGCGATGCTCGCCGTTCAAGGACTTAGGCAAAACTTAAATTCGTGATTAGCTCCTAGGGTAAAAGTGCATAAACTTGTTCATTTTTCGGTTTACTTTATACATCGTGTAGAAGTAAGAAGAAATTATAGGGCAATGCCTTTATTTCGAATATTGAATAATAATCCCTTGACTTTCATAAGGGAAAGTGTGTTTCAACAGTCAATAAGACAGAAGTGCTTTAAATCATTTCTCTTGAAGTCGATATATCTTTAGACTTCGGCAGTGAACAGTAATTCTTGAGTTTCACAAATCACAAACATACAACGAGTGAACGCTGTGAAAAACAAAGTGGATTACAAGAAATGATACCGCAACAGCAGAAGAAATAGGGCTGTAACAAAAATCCACAGTTTTGGCCCTTTAGGCCAACAACTCTATGTTGAAAACATCCTAACGGTAGAAGCTGCGAATTTTAGGTAAGTAAAATATAATAAAATACGAGAATATAGTCTTTATTTAAAAAAAATGACAATCCTTTACTTAATCAGCGTTATTCGGTCGATTACATTAGCAGTTTGCCTTTCTCTACCACTGTGAGCGCTAATGTGAGTCAATGGAGAGTTTCACTTAAGCCCTTATTACAACATTCGGTGTGGATATTTTTCAAAAATCAAAAAACACTTATGGGTATTGAACCAAGGAACACATTACAGAAAGAATGATTTAAATAAGTTAATTGCGTAGTATTTGAATAAAAAGCGAGTACAGAAACAACGCGATTTTTGCCTGTTTTCCTGGAACTGCAATTAGGCCGGAAGTGATTTTCGAAAGTTTTTTCAATTTGATAGAGCAATTTGAAACCTTTTCGGGCCCTTTAGTCCTTCAACTTTCGGCGCAATTGATAAAATTGCTTAATTTTACGTTTTTCGTTGTATGGAAACCTCTACTTTGTCTGCTAAGAAATGTCTTCAACCCTAAAATAAGACAGCTGTTCAACAATTTCGTTTTACCGGGTGAGGACAACACTCTACTGCAATGTGGCTGAATTGGGGTTCGTTCGACACGCTAACCATGTGCCGGACAGCAGTCTCTTTGGTAGGTCAAGGTTGTCATTATTATTTCATTATAAGTGGATGCAGGGGAATACCAGTGTCAGTGCTGGGATCACAATGCTACCGTTTGTCTGCGGATCATTAAAGGTCTGAGTAACAAAGTTAGTATAAAATAAAGCGACGCATCCAATATTTGTTATTAGTACAGCATTTGACTGTCGGTAGAGGAAGGCTAATGTAGTGGTGGACTCATTGATATTTCATTACCGCGAAATTAACCGCTCACTCATGTGGATTTTGCCTCCACAATGCTCATATTTATGGCGGTGTAATTGGAAATTTAGCGAGTTAGATTGTAAAAGTGATCCTGTAAATGAATTAGCCGCACATCATGGTGGAAACATGGAGTATGAGATGATTTATAACGATACTGTTCACATAAAATGCTGTTTCTAAGCGGAGGTCCGTAATAATAATAATAATAATAATAATAATAATAATAATAATAATAATAATAATAATAATAATAATAATAATAATAATAATAATAATAATAATACACGGTTTTCAAAGCACAGTATCGAAACATACAGGTCTCAAAACAACGAATAGCAGATCAAAGACGTGCAATTGTCATGAAGAACGTTATACCAGAAACAGTTCTCAGTAAGATTAAACAGAAAATTGAAACTGAGCTAATGGTTCCCTTGGAGCCTTCAGGTGAGCATGAAAGTATTGCATATGAAGCGAACAGAGCCACACCCTACACCAACACCATGGCCCACAAAATCTCCAAGAAACTGAAGTTTACACCTACCAACAGAATGCAGAAAATGAACGGCAAACTGAAATATAAGATGAATTTCAAATAGCACTTATTGAATTTGAAAGTACAGATCCCACGCTCAGACCTACACTACCCAGACAGAAGCAAACCAAGAAATTCATAAAAGTAATTGAAAAGTTGAATACCAGCATTCTACCAATATATTTAGAAACACACCAGACATACCTCCAGGTACATACTGCAATCTACAATCTACAATCTGCAATCTACTGCAGTGGTAGCAATCAAGGCAAATGGGGGAAAAGTAAGATCTGCAAATAGGTCAATAAACCGAATACATAGAGAACCACCATGGCAGCGCCGACTCACATCACGAATTGAAGACCTGCGACAGAACATCAATCGACTTACTCAATACACCAATGTTCATCCAAGTCCTCGGCTTTGCAATCACGTAAGGAAAATATTGAGGAATGCCAAAAACCACTCTACTAAAGATGCAGAAAACTCTCTCATTACCGAATATCTAGATATAATGAAGCAAAAACTAACTGCCCTTGCTAAACGTCTCAAGCGCTATACTAAGGCAACAGAAAGAAAGGCACAAAAACTCTCTTTTTAATGGGAATGAGAAACTATTTTTCAACAAACTTAGGACACCTGAGACAGCTAACATGCAGAATAGCAATGGGATACCAACTGCGGAGAGCATAAGAGAATACTGGTCAACTATATGGGATGCTTCCATAGAACATAATGGAGAGGCACATTGGCTTAAAACTATCAAGAAGAAAGCTGAGAATATTGAAAGCATGACCCAAGCAGATTAGAGGAGGTTGTAACAGCGATTAACAATTTACACAATTGGAAGGCTCCAGGAATAGACCGCATACACAATTACTACTATAAGAAATTTACCCGTGTTCACTCACCTACCACATACAAATTTTCATCAGTAAACCAGATGCCCTCCCACACTTTCTCACTACAGGAATCACGTTCCTAAAATCTAAAAATAACAACACGGCAAATCCTGCTAACTATCGACCAATCACATGCCTACCAACTTTATACAAAATTATAACATCACTTGTAGCAAACAGAATCCAGAATCATTGCAAGGTCAATGACATCATCGCTGAGAAACAAAAGAGCTGCAAACGGTTCACAAAAGGCTGTAAAGAACAATTAATAATTGATAGTGTAATCTTGGATGTGTGTGTATGCACCTACAGAAGAGGCTGAGGATGAAGAGAAAGATATGTTCTATGGACAATTGGAAAAAGAAATAGAATGCATTCCAAGACAAGATGTAAAAATCATACTTGGAGATTTCAACGCTAAAGTGGGTAAAGAAGAAGCCTATAGGGAGACAGTTGGGAAGGAAAGTTTGCATGATGAGTCAAATGATAATGGACAGAAGCTAATTGATTTTGCCATGGGAAACTCGATGGTGGTGAAGAGTACATGGTTTCAGAGAAAGAATATACGGAAAGCCACTTGGTGTTCGCCAGATGGTGTCACCTTTAATCAAATAGACCCTGTAGTAATCGATAGGAGACATGCATCTGACATACTACAAGTTGACAATTGTAGGGGAGCTGATTGTGATTCGGACCATTACTTGGTACGGGTAAAATACAGGCAACGTATTGCAACTTACAGATCTGTTAAGAAAGGGAAAGCTCCAACGAGATATATGGTCTCAAAATTGAAAGATAAAGAAACTGCGCAACTATATGAATGCAGGATGGAGAAGAAATTGGAGGCTAAACAACAAAGCTGGGCAGTGGAAAACATGGAAGGAAAGTGGATTTTATTGAGGGATGCATTGCGGAAACTGCGGATGAAGTACTAGGAGTGGAGGGAAAGACTGAAAGGCAAGGATGATTTGATGATGATTGCAGAAGAGCAGTTGAGGAAAGAAATGAACCAAGGAAGAAAATGTTTAGCAGGAAAACAAGAACATATGTAGAAGAATTTAGGAAGAAGAGGAAAGAGGCAGACAGAATTTGTAGGAGTAAGAAGAGAGAGGCAGAGAGGAAATGGATTACAGATTTGGAGGAACAATATGATATGCAAGAAGTACGGAAGTTCTATGGAAAAATAAAGGACGTACAGAAAGGTTTTCAACCACATGCTGTATTCTGTAGAGATAAAGAAGGAAACATGATTGGGGGAAGAGACCGGATTCTTGACCGATGGGCGGAATACTTTAGTGAACTGTTGAATGTGGCTGCAGAGACGGTGAGATTGGGAGAAAAGGATGGGCAGCCTTGGCAGATCCTAGCCTAGATTTAAAACCAGTGCCTGTACCATCTATAGAAGAAGTGAGGACGGCAATTAAGTATTTGAAGAATAATAAGGCTCCAGGAAGTGATAACATTTCAGCTGAGATGATTAAATACGGGAGTGAACAGTTGACGCAACTTGTTCACCAACTAATTGTGGAAGTTTGGGAAACAGAACAAATGCCAGAGCATTGGAGCTTAGCAGTTATTTGCCCAATTCATAAGAAGAAAGATAAAGCAAATTGTGAAAATTATCGAGGTATATCTTTGCTTAGTGTGGTTTATAAGGTCTTAGCCAAGGTTTTGTCTATGGGACTCACTCCACTGGTTGAGCAGATACTAGGAGACTACCAAAGTGGCTTTCGACAGGTTAGATCAACAACAGATCACATCTTCACTGTCAGGCAAATAATGGAGAAATGCTATGAATATAATGTGGATGTGCATCAGCTGTTTGTGGATTTTGGCAGGATTATGATAGTGTGAAAAGGAGGAAACTGTATTAAACAATGATGGACATGGAGTTCCCAACTAAATTGATAAGACTGGTACAAATGACCCTAACAGGTACTAAATGCATGGTTAAAATAGAAGGAAATCTTACTAAAGAGTTTGAAGTAAACCAAGGTTTGCGACAAGGGGATGTGTTATCTACCCTGCTATTCAATGTGGTTTTGGAGCGTGTGATGAGAAAGGTGGAGGTTAGTAATTAGGCGGTACGCTGTTCAATCGTGTAACACAGAATCTGGCTTATGCTGATGCTGTCTAGAAGATTGAAAGACCTAGAGGAAGGACTGGATAGATTAGAAAAGGAAGGAGGTGAAATGGGCCTAAGAGTGAATAATGCCAAAACTCATTACCTGTTTGCATCTAGGAGGACCGTAGTAAGGGAAGACAAGTGCATAAAATTAAATGGGATTAACTACGAGAGATATGAAAAGTTTAAGTATTTAGGATTGCTGGTGACAAAAGATAATGACATGAAAGAGGAAATAAAATCGAGGATTGCTGCGGGCAATAGGGCTTACTTAGCTTTACTGAAAGTGTTTAGATCACGCAGCCTTGGTAGAAGATTAAAGTTTACAGTCTATCGAACAGTGGTAACTTATGGCTCTGAAACATGGACAATGACCAAAGTAGATGAAGAACTGTTGAACAGATGGGAGAGAAAAATACTGAGAAAGATTTTTGGCCCAGTGAAGAAAGGGGGATTGTGGAGAATAAGGAAAAACAAGGAATTGGAAGAACTCTATGGACATCCAAGTACCGTAACCGAAATAAAAAAACAACAGATTAAGGTGGTTGGGACACGTGGAGAGAATGCCAGATAATAGGGCTGTCAAGAAGATCTATAAGGGAAATCCAGGTGGTAGAATATGGAAAGGAAGACCCCGGAAAAGATGGCTGGATGATGTGGAGGAGGATTTAAGAAATATGGGAATAAGAAGATGGAGGAGGCGTGCAGAAGATCGTGAAGATTGGGCTACAATCGTCAGAGAGGCCAAGGCCGTACAACGGCTGTAGTGCCGAGGAGTAAGTAAGTAAGTGTAATCTTGGAACAAGCATATCATAACAACCGAAATTTGCACACATGTTTCATAGATTACAGAAAGGCATTTGACTCAGTGCCACATTCCTGGTTTTTTGAGGTCCTTAGAGTATATAAAGTTGATCCTAAAATAGTGACATTTCTAGCAACTACCATGCAGACTTGGAAAACTGCTATTAACCTCCACAATGGAGAAGAATGTGTGATAACTGACCTCATACCAATTAAAAGAGGCATTTTCCAAGGGGATTCCCTCAGCACGCTATGGTTTTGTCTTGCTCTGAACTGTAACGGTTCAAATCCCGTTACAAGATGATATCTGTATTTTTATTATTGTATGATTTTATCTGTATTTTATTATCATTATTATTATTATTATTATTATTATTATTATTATTATGTCAGTATCATTATTATGTTATCTGTGATATTGTACTATTATTGTAATTATCCGTTTTATTCAATTTTGCAATTGCCTGTTGCTTGCAAGATTGCACTTAGAAGTATACATATATACGTATGTGTAGTATAACACTCAATACCTGTACAGTGAGAATTGTTGTATATATCAGAGATGGGATGTGACGTTGGTACCTTGTGCAAGATATGGCGATTCTGCCAAGTCATCGCCGCGCCTTGGCTATGTCATCGTATTTATTTAGATATGCGCGCATCGACTCAATCGCCGCGGGGCTATTTCACCACTGTGTGTAATATCTGTCGCGTAGGTGGGAGTATGTCATTGTTATTTTTGGAGATTACGTAGCTGTGTCAACCAAAGTCTATATAAGGTGGGTGCACATTGTAGCGTCAGTCATTACTTATACGGATGCAGTACAGTGAAGTAGTCTACTAGATCAAGAGGCCTTAGGTGGTCAGCCAACCAGTGTGAACGAGAGATGGTGAAGACTCAGTGAGCCATTATTGGTCATTGAGAGAGTGAGACCAAATGGTTGGTCCGTCACTTAGTGGAAGACGCGGACGCAAGGCTTACCAAGGAGTCAGAGAGGGCAACCCTGGACCTACCAAGAGGTCATACCATATTGACTTACAAAGAAGTCAGATGATATGGAGAAGAAGCAGTCTCAAGGATGTATCACCACGTTAGGCGTGACACATCTACAGTAAACACCAGAGCAATGGATTACGTCGTAATTACACTCAAAGTGTTAAAGGTACAGTCAAGTGAATCAGTGAGGGAAATATTTCGTATAAATTGTTAAATGTCCGGTCAAGAAGAATTCAAATTCATGCCTAGTTTCTGTCAGTTGCAATGTCATAATTTCATATTCTCATCTGTTTTATCGCAACAAGACTCACTATTTTTTGATATATTATTTAAAGAATATATATTGTTCTATCAAAAGAAATTCAGAGTTTCATTTCATTGACAGTAAAATATCTTAACCTCAAAATTAATGGGGAAACCGAACGCCAATCTCCTTTTCCCAGAACTTATATGGTATGTTGTCAAAAGTAAGCTTATTACCCCACACCCTAGAGATGGTCAAGAGTCTCATTATATTATTGCTGTACTGAGTGACAGCTGGCGCCCTTCAAATAACGTATGTGTAAGTAAGCAGGTAACAAGTAAGTGTGAGTACAAGGTTCGACGAGTGTGTATTTTATTTAATGAATGTTAATTTTCAGATTTTCCATTTTAAATGAAGATATTCAGATTTTCAATATTAATGCAGTTTTATATGTTTGTAAATCAGTCAGCGACTCAGGAACATGTCTCATTTTGGCCCCGCAACGTGGTGCACGAAGAAATTCAGAATTTGGTCTGAATGACAGCATATCATAGGTTCATTTGGGAGGAGTGTGCGCATTTAAGCCAACGGAAATTATTACCGGTAAATATCAGGAGTGTAATTTTTGATATACATTTGTAGTTTGGGGATATGTCAAGGGATTTGAAGAGGGAAATTCATTTGAGATCGCGTACTATCACTAGTGAACCAAAGATGGACAAGGAAGACAATAACAAGTCATGTGACGACGAGGTCATTGCTTCTGCGGACATCCAAGGTGAAATTCAGAGTAGGGAGCAGGTGAATACGATGGAAGCTTCTGAGATAATTCAAGAAAGTACAGAAATTGAGAAGCACACTGAAACTCAAAAGGAAATCGCGGGGGGAATGAACCAAGATTTTCTAAATTTGCTGATGGCCAAATTTACCGAGATCAGTAATGATAATAAAAAAGAGATGAAAGAATTTTTTAGTAGTAGTGAAAATAGTCAGAAACGTATGGAGGAAAAGATTGATAGTAGTAATGAAAATAGTAAGAAAGATATAAGTAATAAAATGGAACAAATAATTAGTAGTAACGAAAATAGTAAGGAAGAGATGAAAGAATTAATTAGTAATAATAATGAAAATTGTAATAAACAGATTAACTCTCTAAGTAGTAAAATGGAAGAATTAATTGGTAGTAATAAAGAGAATTTTAATGGGATTA
Source organism: Anabrus simplex (assembly GCF_040414725.1). Lineage (NCBI taxonomy): Eukaryota > Metazoa > Arthropoda > Insecta > Orthoptera > Tettigoniidae > Anabrus > Anabrus simplex. The sequence goes on from NC_090267.1 coordinate 516,347,835, forward strand.
ATGATAAAATAGATGGGTTAAGGGAGTCACTAAATTATAAAATAGATACTAAGATAGTAGAGGTAACTAGTCAAATATCTAAGTTAGAAAATAAGTTAAACAAAGAGTGTGTTGACCGTAGAGAAGGTGAAATGAAGTTGAATCGGAGCAGTCTTCATATTCAGACCGAGCAAGTCAAAGAAATATGTACAGAGGACAGTAACAAGATCGTACCGGTAATTATTAAGTTGTCAGAAATGTCTAGTAATCGGGAAGAAATTCATGAGGTAGTCGAGAAAAGATTGGACAAGATTTGCAATGCAGTTGGGGAAGAGATGGGGGAACAGATTAGTAGAAATGAACAAATTGAAAGCAAACTTGTGGAGGTCACTGAACTACGGAACGAACAGGAAACGCTATCACAGCAGGTGAGAAAGAGAGAAGAAGAATTGCAGGAAGACGTGAGAATAGTGGAAGAGAATGCTGAAAGAGCAGCGGAAGAAGAAGAAGAAGAAGTTGTAAACTGCCCGGAAGTGATACGGCATGAAGTTACAGGTAAAGCGGCGGTAGAGGTGCTAGTAGTGAGTGGTTTGTTCAGTAGGGATCGTGATTTAACCAAGTTTTCTGGAAGACAGTTCAGTACTATAGAATTTGTAAAAGTAGTTGAGAAAAGATTTGCAAGTAAGTTGAGGAATAATGTTATTGAATGGGAATACGTGTTGGAGATTTTGTCTAATGTTTTTGTCGGTGAAAGTAGAATATGGTTTCGAGTATACTGGAATAATATGTCTAATTTAGGAGAGTTTAAAGTGTTCATTGATAGGCTTTGGAAAGAATGTGTGCAAGGGCGCGCGCGAGAGAGAGAGTGCATGATGTCTAGGGAAAGTAATATAGTAGAGAGAGAGGAGAAAATGTTAGCCGTGTATCAGAGGAGAGGGGGTGATCATGATCCGCGGAGGATTAATAGTTGTGTTGATGGTGATAGTGGTCGGAAGAGTAATCAGAGAGAATTGGAAGATGGGAGGCGTATGAATTTGAGTTGTGAGAGAGAGTATCAGAGGAGTAATCAGAGAGAATCGGAAGATGGGAGGCGTACGGATTTGAGTTATCAGAGAGACTATGATAGTCTTAATATGAATGGTATCCAGGTGTCTTTATCGAGCCAGAGTATCTCAGATTCACAGGGAATCGGGTAAGTTACCGGTAAGTGGACAGGCTGAAGGTAGAAAATGAACAGGTATTTAGTATAAGTAGTTATGTAGTAAAAATAGATTTAAGAGTACAGTGTGATTGTGACCTAAGTAGTGTTAAATGAGATATTTAAGTAATGACGTAGCCGTAGATAATGAAGTAATTAATGGTAGCAGTAAGTTAGACGTAAGAAGTGTTCTGGTAAGTGATGTAAGTACTTGTAATGCCGAGAATGTGATGTACGTAGTGAGGTAGTAACTCCAATTATGGAAATCGTGATATGAAGAAGGTACTATCAGATCTTATAACAGCCGTTGGGTAAGTCATAGTGAGTAAAGAAGATGATAGCGGTACCTATTACGATTGAAAATGAATGTAACTTTCAACCATGCCTTGTTGTGCCAAATCTGGTGTATTCAGTTATTTTAGGAGCTGACTTGGTTGCAAATCATGGAAGTAGAGTAGACTTTAATTTAGGTAGTGTGTGTTTGTTCTGGGAGGAAACTAGCAAAGAAGTACGTGTTAATTATGATGGTCTGAGGTAAGTGTGTCGGTGACGTGTGTTCTTTGAAATATATGAGAGGTAAGTGAAGCTGTTCCTAGTGAGAGGAAATGTTTTGTTGGGTGTGTTACGTGTCTATACGACCAGGATCTGAGGGATCGTCGGTATGAGGCAGTGACGTGAGGTAATTTGAGTGAATTACAGGAGGAGTGATTGTGGTCGATGTTAGGTAAGCATCGAGATGTATTTAGTGGTGAGGAAGAACACGTATATGAACATAAATTTGTAGTAAATGACCATTGATTATTTGTGGGAGGTAAGTACCCCAGTCAACTTAAATGTGCTAGTGAACTCTAAGAACAAATAAACATTATGCTGGATTACGGAATAATTGAACCATCTTGTAGCCATAGTATTGATTCTTTAATTATTGTTGCCAAGGAGGATGTGATTTATTGAGATATGTAAGTTAATGAGGGCAAAATTGATTCAGTTCGAGTGACAGAGTGCTACTCAGAGTTCCATTTTCATCATCTGCAGAGGCGGGAAATATGTTGAAGTTATTATTTTGTATCAGGGGTATTTCACTATTGTGAACCGAATCGGGGAGTGTGCATATTCTTATAAATTCAGGAAGGGGATATTGTCGGTATTTGTAGTATTATATATGTAAAGAAGTACGTCACGTGAGATTTGTTGAAATAAGAGTAAGATGATTAAATTTTGTGAGAAACTGGCAAAATAAAACTAACATCTGCGATATGCGTGTGAACCAAGTGTCGTACTGGTGTATTGGAAGAATAAGTGCTACATTGTCATGTACTGTGTGACAAAAAAGCGGAGAACAGGACATTGGACAGTTATCTATGATAACAATATGCGAGAAAAGTTCTCATATAAGTGAATTTTCACAAAATGTTTTGATATGTAAAAAAAAAAAGAAGAATGTAGTGTAATCATTTAAAATTATTTGTGTGTGTTAAATTAAGGGCTATGCTCTTGTGAATTGTATGAGAATGGGACACTGAACAGTTATCTACGATGGCAATGTGCGAGAAGAATTCTCATATATGTGATGTATTATAAAATGTATGGATGTTGAAAAAGAAAATTATTGTTGTATACTCATTTAAAGTGTTTATCTGTGTCAGTGTTATATATATAATTTTGTTCATAAATCAATCGATTCTTTGTTCTTCGATTTATTTATGAGGGAGGCGAATTGTAACGGTTCAAATCCCGTTACAAGATGATATCTGTATTTTTATTATTGTATGATTTTATCTGTATTTTATTATCATTATTATTATTATTATTATTATTATTATTATTATTATTATTATTATTATTATTATTATTATGTCAGTATTATTATTATGTTATCTGTGATATTGTACTATTATTGTAATTATCCGTTTTATTCAATTTTGCAATTGCCTGTTGCTTGCAAGATTGCACTTAGAAGTATACATATATACGTATGTGTAGTATAACACTCAATACCTGTACAGTGAGAATTGTTGTATATATCAGAGATGGGATGTGACGTTGGTACCTTGTGCAAGATATGGCGATTCTGCCAAGTCATCGCCGCGCCTTGGCTATGTCATCGTATTTATTTAGATATGCGCGCATCGACTCAATCGCCGCGGGGCTATTTCACCACTGTGTGTAATATCTGTCGCGTAGGTGGGAGTATGTCATTGTTATTTTTGGAGATTACGTAGCTGTGTCAACCAAAGTCTATATAAGGTGAGTGCACATTGTAGCGTCAGTCATTACTTATACGGATGCAGTACAGTGAAGTAGTCTACTAGATCAAGAGGCCTTAGGTGGTCAGCCAACCAGTGTGAACGAGAGATGGTGAAGACTCAGTGAGCCATTATTGGTCATTAAGAGAGTGAGACCAAATGGTTGGTCCGTCACTTAGTGGAAGACGTGGACGCAAGGCTTACCAAGGAGTCAGAGAGGGCAACCCTGGACCTACCAAGAGGTCATACCATATTGACTTACAAAGAAGTCAGATGATATGGAGAAGAAGCAGTCTCAAGGATGTATCACCACGTTAGGCGTGACACATCTACAGTAAACACCAGAGCAATGGATTACGTCGTAATTACACTCAAAGTGTTAAAGGTACAGTCAAGTGAATCAGTGAGGGAAATATTTCGTATAAATTGTTAAATGTCCGGTCAAGAAGAATTCAAATTCATGCCTAGTTTCTGTCAGTTGCAATGTCATAATTTCATATTCTCATCTGTTTTATCGCAACAAGACTCACTATTTTTTGATATATTATTTAAAGAATATATATTGTTCTATCAAAAGAAATTCAGAGTTTCATTTCATTGACAGTAAAATATCTTAACCTCAAAATTAATGGGGAAACCGAACGCCAATCTCCTTTTCCCAGAACTTATATGGTATGTTGTCAAAAGTAAGCTTATTACCCCACACCCTAGAGATGGTCAAGAGTCTCATTATATTATTGCTGTACTGAGTGACAGCTGGCGCCCTTCAAATAACGTATGTGTAAGTAAGCAGGTAACAAGTAAGTGTGAGTACAAGGTTCGACGAGTGTGTATTTTATTTAATGAATGTTAATTTTCAGATTTTCCATTTTAAATGAAGATATTCAGATTTTCAATATTAATGCAGTTTTATATGTTTGTAAATCAGTCAGCGACTCAGGAAGTTGATCCTAAAATAGTGACATTTCTAGCAACTACCATGCAGACTTGGAAAACTGCTATTAACCTCCACAATGGAGAAGAATGTGTGATAACTGACCTCATACCAATTAAAAGAGGCATTTTCCAAGGGGATTCCCTCAGCACGCTATGGTTTTGTCTTGCTCTGAACCCACTACTGAGTTCAACAACATATGGATTCACTATCAAAAATAAGCAAAGAACAATCTAAAAAATTTCACATCTACTGTACCTGGATGATCTGAAACTGTATGCTGCATCACAAAGACAACTTGAACACCTTGTTTCAATTACCCAAAATTTCTCCACAGACATCTGCAAGAAATTCGGACTCGATAAATGTGCTACTCAGACAATTAGGAGGGCCTCTTTCTCGGCGCAGGGCATCCACTCTGAAGCAACAGATATCTCACCACTGACAACAAATGAAACATTTCGATATCTTGGATATAACCAATCATCGAGGATCTGGCACTGAGACTGACATACATTGAACGAGTAAGACGAATCGTGCGTTCTAAGCTCACAGGAAAAAGCATCATTAAGGCCATCAACACGTTTGCTATACCTGTTCTCACATACTAATTTTGAGTCATAAAGTGGACCACAACTGAGCTGAAGGATCTTCAAACGAAAGTGAATGTGTTACTGACAAAGCACAACATGCATCATCCAAAATCAGCCTCAGAAAGACTCACTCAGCCTCGTTCTGATGGTGGTCATGGACTAATAGACCTTCAGAAATTATACAATGAACAAATTACATCACTAAAGTCCTACTTCGAACATAAATCAGAAACCTCTGCCTTACATAGTGCAATGGTTGTAGCAGATAACGGTTTTACACCCCTCAGTCTGAACACCCCGATTTCACTTACAATGTCATTCGCCACAAATGAGGAAAATATCGTTCTGTGGAAAAAGAAACCTCTTCATGGACGGTATCCAAATGAGTTAAATCAGCCATATATCGACAAACAAGCGTCGCATGAGTGGCTGACACACTCGGGTATATACCCAGAAACAGAGGGCTTCATGTTCGCCATACAAGATCAAGTCATTGCCACAAGGAACTACAGAAAGCATATACTGCATGGTCAGTCTGTCTATTCAGATCTGTCCGGACGATGCAATACATCTCCAGAAACCATTCAGCATATAACCTCAGGTTGTCAATTAATGGCAGACACAGACTACAAGTACAGACATGACCAAATTGCAAAAATCATTCACCAAAAATTAACCCGACAAAATAACCTAATCCACTGTACCAGAGCATATTGGAAGTACAAACCCAATCAGTCTTGGAAAGTGACAATTACAAAATTTACTGGGATAGAAGTATCATTACTGATAAAACTATTACCTGCAATAGACCAGATATAACTTTTGTAGTTAAAAACAAGAAAATCTGCTTCATAATTGACATAGCATGCCCTAATACTCACAACTTCCAATCAACACATACATAGAAGATTTCCAAATACACAGATCTGGCCACAGAGATAAAAACCATGTGGAAACTCAACAATGTCATCATAATTCCAGTAGTGATTGGATGTAATGGTATTATAACAAAGACACTACACAGGAGCATTGAAGCCCTTAACTCCACCCTCTTTCTTACAGAGAATTACAAAAAGCAGCAATCCTGGCCACTTGCCATTGGCATGAACCATCCACCGTATGCAGAGGACTAATGAAAATCGTCCACTAATAATTTTGACCATTTATGTATAGTAAATATCGCATAAATATCTGTCAAGTTTGTCAACAATGTAAGTACTGTATATACCGATATATATGAATATGTATGAAGCATATGTGCGTATGTACTAAATAGTACTTCTTCCATGTACACTGACTGACAGTGACAATGCAACACCAAGGAGGAGTGGTTCGAAAGGGATGAAAGTTGTGTAACCGATATGCAGGTTACACAATGCGCACGGCATTGACTCAGTAGGATGTAGGACCACCGCGAGCGGCGACGCACGCAGAAACACGTCGAGGTACAGAGTCAAAAAGAGTGCGGATGGTGTCCTAAGGGATGGTTCTCCATTCTCTGTCAACCATTTGCCACAGTTGGTCGTCCGTACGAGGCTGGGGCAGAGTTTGCAAACGGCGTCCAATGAGATCCCGCACGTGTTCGATTGGTGAGAGATCCGGAGAGTACGCTGGCCACGGAAGCATCTGTACACCTCGTAGAGCCTGTTGGGAGATGCGAGCAGTGTGTGGGCGGGCATTATCCTGCTGAAACAGAGCATTGGGCAGCCCCTGAAAGTACGGGAGTGCCACCGGCCGCAGCACATGCTGCACGTAGCGGTGGGCATTTAACGTGCCTTGAATACGCACTAGAGGTGACGTGGAATCATACGCAATAGCGCCCCAAACCATGATGCCGCGTTGTCTAGCGGTAGGGCGCTCCACAGTTACTGCCGGATTTGACCTTTCTCCACGCCGACGCCACACTCGTCTGCGGTGACTATCACTGACAGAACAGAAGCGTGACTCATCGGAGAACACGACGTTCCGCCATTCCCTCATCCAAGTCGCTCTAGCCCGGCACCATGCCAGGCGTGCACGTCTATGCTGTGGAGTCAATGGTAGTCTTCTGAGCGGACGCCGGGAGTGCAGGCCTCCTTCAACCAATCGACGGGAAATTGTTCTGGTCGATATTGGAACAGCCAGGGTGTCTTGCACGTGCTGAAGAATGGCGGTTGACGTGGCGTGCGGGGCTGCCACCGCTTGGCGGCGGATGCGCCGATCCTCGCGTGCTGACGTCACTCGGGCTGCGCCTGGACCCCTCGCACGTGCCACATGTCCCTGCGCCAACCATCTTCGCCACAGGCGCTGCACCGTGGACACATCCCTATGGGTATCGGCTGCGATTTGACGAAGCGACCAACCTGCCCTTCTCAGCTCGATCACCATACCCCTCGTAAAGTCGTCTGTCTGCTGGAAATGCCTCCGTTGACGGCGGCCTGGCATTCTTAGCTATACACGTGTCCTGTGGCACACGACAACACGTTCTACAATGACTGTCGGCTGAGAAATCACGGTACGAAGTGGGCCATTCGCCAACGCCGTGTCCCATTTATCGTTCGCTACGTGCGCAGCACAGCGGCGCATTTCACATCATGAGCATACCTCAGTGACGTCAGTCTACCCTGCAATTGGCATACAGTTCTGACCACTCCTTCTTGGTGTTGCATTTGCTCTGTCAGTCAGTGTACATTGTACCGAAGAAGCTCATAAACCCAATTATAAAATTGTGAATTATATATAATACAATATAATAATAATAATAATAATAATAATAATAATAATAATAATAATAATAATAATAATAATAATAATAATAATAATAATAATAATAATAATAATAATATGAGATAATAAGGTTCATTGAGATAAGGATAACTACGGTGTGCTGGTATCAGGAAGCGAAGAAGGACCTGGAAGAAATGGGAATACAACCAATGGAAATCAGCAGCAGGGATCGAGGATCAAAGTCACCAAGTGGTTTCAAGGAAAAGTTAGATCTTGTACGCAAGCGGAATGGACAGAAGAAAGGATGATGGACAACTGGACGAGGATTAAAGCCCAGAAACAGATGGAGCTGAATTCATAACGTATTCTCAAGTTCGCCAAAACGAAAGGAGAAGACGAGTAATAATAATCATCATAATAATGATGGTAATAATAATGATGATAGTAATAATGATAATAATTAACAGAAATTAGTGAAGCCTCGTTTAAGTTGCTCCGAACATACGTAGCAATTTCATATATCTCATGATAAGTTGCACCAAGAGCTACGCCGACGACTTGGCTCTAACTGTACAAGATCAAGTAATGCAGACGACTGAAGATATTCTGACCAAAGACCTGTCTTTACTGCAAAACAACTTCAAAATCTAGGGACTTCAACCCAGTATGAGTAAAACAGAAGTGTCTTGCTTCCATTGAAATAATCGTTTGGCGAACGTAAAACTGAATGTTAGCTTCAGAGGGAAAATTCTTCATCAAAATTGGAACCCAAAATACCTTGGTGTCATCTTGGACCTACACTATCCTTCAAACAACACTTCCTGAACTTAGCACAAAAGTTGAAGTCTCGAAACAACATCCTCCATAAACTGTGTGGAGCTACCTGGGGATATTCAGCAACATTGGGTTTGGTGTATTCAAGTGCTGACTACTGTGCACCAGTTTGGTTGAACAGTAATCACACAAGGCTTGTTGACACCCAGCATCATATCTGGCGCAATCACATCGACTCCAGTTCATTGGCTTCCACTGCTAAGTGGTATAATGCCACCTGATCTACGCCGATCTAATGCCCTTATGAAGGAATTCCACAAAATCTTGATAAATCCTAGTCTGCCCGTGCGTAGTGACCTGCCACTGAAATCACGCCATACAACTCTGCGTGATGCTGCTGACATACCTTCTTGTCAGGTCCCAGACTTCCAAGCGGATCCCACCTACCACGCAAGACCTGGACTGCTCTGAATAGAATCAGAACAGGACATGGCCGGTGCAGAGCCGCTCTCCATGAGTGGAAAAAGTTACCTCATCCAGACTGTGACTGCGGAGCTCCTCACCAGACTATTCATCATATCATTAGGGAATGCAGGATTCCAGCCTATCACGGTGATGAAGATGACTTCCTCCCGGTTACTCCAGATGCTGACGCAGGATTTGAAAACTAGACATTCCATTGTGAAGCACAAATTACTTTGTATCTCACCTGTAAATATGAATATATATTACTGATATTGTCTGTATAAGCCATACGCTAAATAAATAAATAAATAAATAAATAAATAAATAAATAAATAAATAAATAAATAAATAAATAAATAAATAAATAAATAAATAAATAAATAAATAAATAAGTAATAGTAGTAATACCAGGGAGGTCTTCGGAAAGACAGATCAGCAGCAGAGCAAATCCAAAATCTTAAAACGATAATAAGATATCATTTGAGAGGCCGAACATACGTGTGTACATTTGTAGACTTCAGAAAGGCATACGATTTCATTGACCGCAATGTATTGCTTCAGATAATTGCAGTAAGACGAGAAACTGCTAGCGACAATACGGGCAACCATAACTAACACCACGTTCAAAGTAAAATTCCAAGGATGCTTCTCTGCACCGTTTGAAATAAGAACGGGGAGGTGGACTCTCACCACTCTTGTTCAACTGTGTTGGAGAAAGTAATGCAGCAATGGCGTCAGATACGACAAGGGAGAAACTTGTTCAAACCTTTGAGGATCAACGTGAATAAGAGCGGAGTAGAAATCGCCTGCTTAGCTCTCGCTTACCAATAATGACAGAGAATTTTGAAACTGCGACAGATGAATTGAATGTGCTGAAAGATGTAGCAGATTTAAGAGGCTTTGAAAAGACGGAAGCTATATCAAAGTTAGAAGACAACACGATCCAACTAAACACCAAATATGTAACAATAAACCGTGTGCATAAATACCTTGGTGAGTGGATCCACTCAAACGGACTTGATGCAGAGGACTTAGTGACCAGAGAAAGACAAAAGAAAGAAAGAAAGAAAGAAAGAAGCGAAGGTAGCTTTCCAAGCAGCCGGAGCGTACATAACTAAAGGTGTTTTTCTATAAATGCAAAAAAATTATCACTACAACACTGGTGGTGCTAATTATTCTTTTAGGAGGAAGTACAACTAGGCAATCATCCTCTATGCGTAACACTAATCAGAGAGAAAAAATGGAAGGGATCCGACACTTCAAAAATGAAGGTATGGGCCAAAGACAGACGAAGGGCGTGAAAATGAAAGATACCTAGGCCTCAATACCTAATACCATCGGGGTCGGAAAAGAAGAGTTGACCAAGGGAGGTCGGACAGAATAGATGAAAGTGAGGAGACTGGCACAAGTAAGTTGAAGAAATGGCGGAAATAAACTAACGGCCCCGTGGTCGCCAACTCACGCTCCCAAGTTCAGAGCTCGTTGAGCACCTCTTAGTCTCCTCTTACGGCAGGCAGGTGATACCGTGGGTGTTATTCTAATCCCCACAACTTGAGCGGGAGAAGGAATCCAACACTTCAGAAAATGAAGATATCGGCCAAAGAATTATATGGGTTACGAAGGGCGTGAAAATTACCGTCGGGGTCGGAAAAGAACAAGAATTGACCAAGGGTGGTCGGATAGGATAGATGAAAGTGCAGAGCCTGGCACAGGTAAACAGAAGCAATGCCAGGACTCAGGTAAGGCCCCCGTGGTCAACAACTTACACTCCGAACTTGACAGCCCCTAGGGCCCCTTTTAGTCGACAGGTGGCTTTGGTTGAAAACTTATCTTTTACATTCCTGACAGAGCGTTCATAATAGTACATATTTCAATGTTTGTTGAGTGGTTTTCTGATTTTTTTTTTTAAAGTTGGATGGTGTTATCTCCAGGGCCCATGATTTTGTTTTCGAGATTCATGCACTGTAGATGAAGTTTATATTGTGCCCTATGTGCCGGCCATTTTGTTTTCGTATTGTTAGCTATTGATTATACCTTTTCTATTTGGTGGTCGTCAGAGAGAAACAACGACACCTTGGCGGCGCTCGCATCAACTATGACATTTCAGGCCGTTGCCATGTTATTTAGAGACCTTTGGACTCTTGTTTAGTCTGTATTAATGTTAAGTATATCTAGTTTTATAAGAACACTAACCGCGATCGTTCAATACTATGCTCCATAACCGGCTAAAACCACAAACTGCCGCGGGGTGAAATTGGTAGGCCTATTAGCATTGACTGCACTGATAATAACCGATCTCCTTCTCCACATTGCGGACAGCTATATCTCAGGGTCAATACACATATTAGTCGGCTCATCCAAACAAAGTATTGCATCCAGACTGCCAGATGTAGACCCAATGAATGAGCACAGTCCCGTGTGTAACGAGAATAAGTGACACTCAATTTATTTGAACGTATTTGACTTGTATACTGGGATATTATTTCCGTTTTATTGTCCATTGTCGGGTGCGCCTGTTTAATTGGTGCGATCTACCAATTAAATTATTTAAATGTGTGATCTGCAATCATTGCGTCATAGCTGAGATGGATGCTAATCGTTCAATGTAGAAATCAACACTGGCGCGCATGCGCTGAATTCGTTTCTTGACTCAGAGCCTTTTCCTCGCCGGGGACTTGCTCTGTGACTTCGGTCCAAGATGGAAGTGCGCTGGCGTGTGTACAAGAAGACATCTTTGCTAGTCGGTGGAATGGAGTGCGATACTCCGGGATAAAAAGCCATCTCCGAACAGGCCGTGAAGGCCCTTGGAGGAGTGGAAGGTAAAGGCTTCCACTATCCGTAAGCTCGGCACTTGATGGGGTAGAGTGGTTAGCTCTACGCCCGGCCGCCTTGCCCCCAGGAATAAACCTGGTAGTCATTTTTGGTGTAGGCTGAATGAAAATCAGGGCCATGTGCACCTATGGAAGTGGAAACATCGTTTCATAAATTTTACGAATTCCTGAAGGGGATTCGAACCCACGTCCTTCCGGGCGAACCGAGCACGCCTTTACCGCCTCGGTCAAGCAGCCCCTGCTCCGGGATAAGCTAACTGAAAATTAAGGCCATGCCTTAATCTCTTACCACCTTTATTTAATTCTTTTCACCATTTTTCTGTTTGGAATTGAGTTAGGTCATGTGAGTTCTAAATTACTGGCTGTGTGCCAATATTCTACTGAGTGCTAAGTTGTGTGAACGACTGAATTACCTATATTTAAATAGGCTGCAGCGATAATGTAAGTAACTGTACATTTTAAAAACTTTTGGAGGATTTCTACTACCGTGGATTCATACAAGAAGATATTACCGTAAATCAACTAAACAAAGAAAACCGTTATCTAAATTTTTGAACGTCGCCGTGGGATATATGTTGAACCATTCTGTTCATTGAAGCAATTGTATTAATTTGAGTATTGGATATTGGAATCATACTAGGCCACCCACGAAGCCGATGTCATACAGTATATGTCATAAAGGGGTCCAGAAGAAGCGTTCTTATGTGAAGTGAGCGCGAGCGTCATTATGAGAAATCTCCAGAACTCATTAAAAGAAGTTATGTCCCAAGCCAAGCCTCTTGATGAAGTTTGGGGACGCTTTCCAGTTCGCGGCTAAACTTATTCTAGGAGGGAAGAATGATATAAATTAATATCTTTGGTTACAGAAGAGTTGCATTAGATTTGAGACAAGAATTGCAACCTGTATTATTTCCGCTTTATTTTGATAGGCATTAGGGCTGCATTAATTAATGCATTCGCTAATTTGAGCTCATGGTATAATTAATGCGGGAAATTTTCCCGGGCACGCTAAGATTGCACGCAGCCAAGCGGCTTGATGACGCGACCCGGAATTATAAATTAAGGCCGCTAGGGCATATCAGGAGCATTCTTGGACTGAGAAGCTGCGGGAACGAGTCGTCATACTGCGTGTTGTGCTGAGAACGACGCTTTGTCTTCAAGCTACATCGACTGCCTGTACTGCTATTTCTGCAAAGATTTACCCCAGCAACAAGTCAGAACGAGTGTTTGACAGCATCATTGCACAGAAGCCACAACCAGGAGCTGAAGCCAACACAACAACAGGCATCGATCCAGGGACGTTGGGAGCACCTGACCAGCACAACATCGAAGAGGACACCTTCCGACTACAGAGGGAGCTGTACGAAGACGCCACACCAGCAAGAATGTATCCAAGTGGTCAACAGTCTCTGATGACAGCTCTGCAGTATATCAGAATGTGGTAGATCCAGTGGTCCACAGGGATGGCCGCTCCGCTATGTTCTCAAAATTAAGGTCAGAGCTTTCCAATTCTGTTTCAAGCATGTCATTTAAATTTAGATAGGAATATGGGGGCCGTCAGTCAACTAATTTGTGGTAATAGGAGAAGTTCCCTGGTAATATAGAGCTAGGCCTCAAACTCGAACCCCGTACTTTAAGGTAGATGTTATTTGTAAAGTCCTTGTTAGTGAAGTTATGGTTCATTGTAATTGCGTTATTTGATTGTACGTGTTTTTGTAAGGGTCTGATTGAACTCATTTGGGCATAGGAGGTTAGTCTACAGATAGGTATTTTTTTTGTGAGATCACATTCAGGCATTTGTTTCTGCAGACGTAGAAGTGTATAGTTATGACCAAATGGTGACCAAGTCGTGACCAGGAATTCACCCAGATTCACTGATAGTGTGCGCGAGTCCAATATTTAAGAGGTTTGAGCCCATAAGAGGCAGAAGTAGAATTTGCAGTTGGTATGAGAGAGCCCAACCATTGAGAGTTTATTGAAGATATTTTGGAAATGCCTAGTATGGCAATGTGACGATCGCTTAATGATTAGTGTTTTGTAGCACCAGGATTTAGCCCATGAGAGGCCTAAGTAAGATGAGCAAGATTGCTAAATGTATCGAGACGAGGGCAGATCGCCCAGGTATATTTAAATGATGGCTTTAACAGCTGACTACGTGAAATGTTCTTTTGAAAGGCAAGACTTTAGCCTGTCTCCTCGGTGGAGCTCATAAATTAGGGGGACTGCTGCACTTGGAGGGGTGAGAATGGAGGTCATTGAGCTTGACGTCACAGGCTGGTGTGTTGGTCGTCTGCAGTATTTCAAGTATGCTAGGAGGGGAAGAAACGACCTTCTTGTTTGAAAGCAGAGAGAGAGATTTGTTTTATGCCCCATTTGTTTTACGTAATATTTTAACACTGGCCCGTTTTATACTGACACCCTTGTATGTGTTGATTGGATTCTTTCATATGGTTTACATAGGTATCTTGGACACCTTACCTGTTATAGGACTAGGGTTCGTGACCAAGTCAGGTCATTGTAAATTTTTGCGGTGATTTTGTTGGCACCGGGGTTCGACGACGCGAGGCATTGTAAATTTTTATGGGAATCATTGTTTTTGTGTAATTAAGCAGATATCCATCTTCCAAAACCTCGTTACTTACACCATTGTTACATGCTTGTTGCAGCTCACGAGTTTTTATGAAGGCAGTGAACTGATAGTCATCGGCTCAGCGTCAATTTTCCATCTCATATTGAAATGATCTTTTATTTGTAAATAATTCAATTTTATGTAATAAATCCCTATTTGTTAAACTTGGAATGCAGCGGTGTTTTCTGTTAGATATTTTATTTTAATTTTTTTAATTTAGTCGAATTCTTACCTGAGTAGGCACATGTCCTAGTGTTTTATCTTTATGTTGCCCCGTTATACCCATGTTATCCCTGAGAAGAGCGTTCTACCGGCTGATTGAAGAGGACAGTGTTCAGGTAAGACTATGTGCACCAGCTCACGTCTGTGAGAGTTCGTTCACTACTGTACTCTAGGTTCGAGACCGGCCTTCGCCTGGATGGAACTTTATAGTGCAGTAGGGCACATAGTATTTATGGCGCCGAGCAACGTGGTGGCCGAAATTCCGTAAAGGGGCCATAGCACCATAGTATAAATGGCAATAGCCATCGTGTTGGCCGAATTTTCGTAAAGGGCTAACCATAGCGCCACGGTATTAATGACGACGAGTAACGAATGGCCCGATATTTCAGTAAAAGGGACCATAGCGCCTTTGTCTTCATTGTGAACTTGGTGTGGATAACGGAGGACCCGATATTGCAGTAAGGAGGGTCATACAGCTTATTTTATTATGCCATCAGGTGATGCTTGATATTTGTGTAAACGAGCTCACATAACCAAGTGGTATTCTGCTGTTTTTCCCCATAAAATAGGGCTATAGGTCATAATATGTGTCTATAAAGGCAGGACCTGATATTTTGGTAAATAAAGGTCGTGCAAGGCGTGATTTCAGGCATATGTTATGACAGCTGCATTCGATTAGGTGTTATGCAGGTATACCAAGTTTGATCGGTGATTTGTACTGTTAGCTTGGTGATATATTTGGAGTAGGTTGTTAAACTTGTGAGGTTGAATGACTGCCAGTTCAGAGAGGTATTTTGTGAGGTTCTGTCTTTGATCTTACCATTTGTTTATGGAGATTGCTGGTGATGGTGTTTAGCGAGGATGTGCTGATTTTGTGGTTTCATTGAAGCGATGGATGATATTCGTGCGGGGATTTGACCTGCAAGGTGTTATGTTTTACAGGTGTATAATCGGATAGCTTGGATTTTTGCATGTGGTAGTTTTAGCTGTTTTTTTTATGTCATGTGTTGGGGAATTTTATGTTTGTGTTGTGGATATATGTTTTGTATCATAGTGTTGTACTGACGGTTACCCTATGTTTGAATGACATGATATTAGAATGAGGTAGCCAATTTAGGCTTTGAAAGTTCGAGAGTTTAGCAGTAGGAACATTTTGATAAGTTAGAAAGTGTAGGAAATTTAGAGTATTTGAAATTTAATCGAGAACATACGGAGCGGTTTATCCCGCCGGACTTTATAACAAGTGAGTAGAATGTCGGTAGACATAGGAGAGATGCTGAGGCAACTCAGCGAGCAGATCAAAGAACAATGTGCGAAAAGCGAGGAACAGTTTGTGGCGCTTAAAGAGGAGGTAGGAATTATTAAAGGACAACAGACTACGCTTAGAGAGGAACTTAAAGAGGAGGTAGGAGCTATTAAAGGACAAACTGATAGGAATAGTGAGCTGTTCACGGAACAGTGTGCTAAAAGCGAGGTACAGTTTGCGGCGCTTGGTGAGCGTTTGAACGACCAAGTCAGTGCACAATTTAAAGAACAGGAAATTAGGAACTCGGAACAAGTAAAAGAACTGAAGGAACACTTGACCGAACGATTAGTAATCACCGAAACACGGGTAGCTAACCAAATAACTGAGCTAAGGGAGCACACTAGCATTCGTTTGGAGCAATTGGCCTCTGAAAATGAAGCGACTAGGGAAACCATAGCAGAATTAGATACCAAAATAGAAAATGTACGGCTGTGTTGTGTTACCACGACCGAAAAGTTAAGTCAACAAATGGAAGAATCACACAGAACGGTAGAGAAGCAAATTCAGGAAGTAAAGAATAGTATCGAGGGGATAGAACAGCGCATGGACGAAAAAGATAAGGAGACTCAGTCCGAACTAGGAACATTTAGAGAAAACCTGGTGGCAGTCGTAGTCCGCATGGATCATACTCAAGAAGAGCTAGTCAGAATAGAGGAAAAACTAGAGGCTAGGACTCGAGAAGGAGTTGGGAGGAAAGAGCAAACCACGGAAGAGAATAAGGAAGGTAAAGTCGGCGATAAGGTGCCCAAGGAGGAAATTATCACAGAAGTTCAGCAGTCTGATTCACCGGTTGAACCGCCCGAAAATGAAGTGATGCGAATGGAGCAATCGGACACAAACAGTCCAATGGTTCAGGAGGCAGAAGCAGAAAGGGAAGATACACCAGGAAACGAGAAGATGACCGCAGCCTCAGAAGAAGGATTGAATGACACAACAAGCAAGGAAGCTGGGGAAACGGCAACTTTGGTTTGGCTACAGGAAGGAGAAGAAGAGCAGTTCGAGAATCACATTGTGCAGAGATCTGGCAACATAGCCATAGTCCTGTCAGAAGGGGCTGAGCTCAAGTACTACGCGGCGACATCTGAGGGCGAAGACCTCGTAAATTCTGCGGTAGAAGAAGAGAGTCTGGAATGTGTGACAGCATCCAAGGTCGAGGCCGATGATATAGGAAGGAAAATAGCAAACAACGTTAATGGGATTTCCGGACAAATAGAAATGGGAGACCCGACTGGGAACGCACAAAATAATCAAAGGGAAACGGTTGGAAAGTATCTTCAAGAAATAGCAGCCGGTAATGAAAGAGATGATCAATGGTATAACCAGCATTCGAAGCGAAATGAAGGAAAGAGAACTAAGTCATACAAGAGAGGCAAGAAGAGACAAAAATACCGATACCAGTTTGGTTGGTTCGGGAAACAAGTGAGAATACGCCGTAGGTGGAAGAGTGGAACCATCAAGAGGAAGAAGAAGCGGCGAAAAGAAGATATGAAAGAGGGACGAATGCTTGAACCGAGAAGCTACGTGGAACAGTTGAGGAGAAAACGTGCTGTTGCGAAGAGGTGGCTTTCCGCATGTCGTGAAATAAGGCGGAAGAAAAGTGACTGGAAAACCGAGAGAAAGGAATGTCTCTTACTCCACAAAAGAAAGAGCGGAACAGAGAGAGGGAACCTCTCTAACTACAGAAGGAAACAAACACGTAGTGCCAGAAACCTCTGCAGGCTAGAAGGCCGCATGAATGAGACAGGGTGTGAAGAAAGTTGCGAAATGGCCGTGAGACAGGGAACTTCTGTAAGTTTGGCAAATAGAAGAGCCATTTAGATAAACACCACTGTATATAAGTAGTATTGTAAATAGAAAACTGATGATAACCAGTAGTTATAAATTTATTTTATGAATTAGATTAATTG
Organism: Anabrus simplex; assembly: GCF_040414725.1. Classification (NCBI taxonomy): domain Eukaryota; kingdom Metazoa; phylum Arthropoda; class Insecta; order Orthoptera; family Tettigoniidae; genus Anabrus; species Anabrus simplex. The sequence continues at coordinate 516,365,625 of NC_090267.1, forward strand.
AACATCATGACGAATGAAGAGAATTTAGGATGAATTTAACAGGGATCCGTAACTAGATCACGAGTTAGTGTTAGTTAAGACACCCACTGTCTCTAACCCTACAGAGAGATACTACCATAAGTTCGCTGAGCTATACACTGGACCGTATAGAATAATTCATAGTTATGAAAATAACTCATACAAGGTACAAAGCTTGGACGCTACAGTGACTAAGGTCTTTAACTCATCAAACCTTAAGCCCTTTTTCCAACCCGGCCAATATCAATTAGATAATCTGGAAGAAGAAGAAGAAGAAGGAGGCGAAGAAGAGGAAGAAGAACCTGAGGACGAAGAGACCGAAAATCTTGCCAGAGAGGAGGTTATCATTCCGGAAGAAGATGAAAATGACAGCGAAGAAGAGCAACCAGAGGTACCCAATGGAGAAGAAGAAGAAGAAGAAGAAGAAGTGAATATGATTTCTCCAGGTGTCCAGAAACAGATATCTGCGCAGCGCAAAGAAACGGAGTGTCAAGACTGCGAGAGTAACCACCGGAGATTTCTAGCTCTGCTGGATGCCTATTACCAAGTTAGGAAGGAGAGGGAGGCTATCATGTCTGTAGCTGAAGATAGTCCCATGCCCTGAAGTTTTGTATATTGACAGCAGATATGATTGCAATGAAGAAATGATCTTGGATTTTGGGAAAATAAAATTCTTAACAAAATTTTATTTTGTCGTTCACGGGGGGCTATGAACCATTCTGTTCATTGAAGCAATTGTATTAATTTGAGTATTGGATATTGGAATCATACTAGGCCACCCACGAAGCCGATGTCATACAGTATATGTCATAAAGGGGTCCAGAAGAAGCGTTCTTATGTGAAGTGAGCGCGAGCGTCATTATGAGAAATCTCCAGAACTCATTAAAAGAAGTTATGTCCCAAGCCAAGCCTCTTGATGAAGTTTGGGGACGCTTTCCAGTTCGCGGCTAAACTTATTCTAGGAGGGAAGAATGATATAAATTAATATCTTTGGTTACAGAAGAGTTGCATTAGATTTGAGACAAGAATTGCAACCTGTATTATTTCCGCTTTATTTTGATAGGCATTAGGGCTGCATTAATTAATGCATTCGCTAATTTGAGCTCATGGTATAATTAATGCGGGAAATTTTCCCGGGCACGCTAAGATTGCACGCAGCCAAGCGGCTTGATGACGCGACCCGGAATTATAAATTAAGGCCGCTAGGGCATATCAGGAGCATTCTTGGACTGAGAAGCTGCGGGAACGAGTCGTCATACTGCGTGTTGGTGCTGAGAACGACGCTTTGTCTTCAAGCTACATCGACTGCCTGTACTGCTATTTCTGCAAAGATTTACCCCAGCAACAAGTCAGAACGAGTGTTTGACAGCATCATTGCACAGAAGCCACAACCAGGAGCTGAAGCCAACACAACAACAGGCATCGATCCAGGGACGTTGGGAGCACCTGACCAGCACAACATCGAAGAGGACACCTTCCGACTACAGAGGGAGCTGTACGAAGACGCCACACCAGCAAGAATGTATCCAAGTGGTCAACAGTCTCTGATGACAGCTCTGCAGTATATCAGAATGTGGTAGATCCAGTGGTCCACAGGGATGGCCGCTCCGCTATGTTCTCAAAATTAAGGTCAGAGCTTTCCAATTCTGTTTCAAGCATGTCATTTAAATTTAGATAGGAATATGGGGGCCGTCAGTCAACTAATTTGTGGTAATAGGAGAAGTTCCCTGGTAATATAGAGCTAGGCCTCAAACTCGAACCCCGTACTTTAAGGTAGATGTTATTTGTAAAGTCCTTGTTAGTGAAGTTATGGTTCATTGTAATTGCGTTATTTGATTGTACGTGTTTTTGTAAGGGTCTGATTGAACTCATTTGGGCATAGGAGGTTAGTCTACAGATAGGTATTTTTTTTGTGAGATCACATTCAGGCATTTGTTTCTGCAGACGTAGAAGTGTATAGTTATGACCAAATGGTGACCAAGTCGTGACCAGGAATTCACCCAGATTCACTGATAGTGTGCGCGAGTCCAATATTTAAGAGGTTTGAGCCCATAAGAGGCAGAAGTAGAATTTGCAGTTGGTATGAGAGAGCCCAACCATTGAGAGTTTATTGAAGATATTTTGGAAATGCCTAGTATGGCAATGTGACGATCGCTTAATGATTAGTGTTTTGTAGCACCAGGATTTAGCCCATGAGAGGCCTAAGTAAGATGAGCAAGATTGCTAAATGTATCGAGACGAGGGCAGATCGCCCAGGTATATTTAAATGATGGCTTTAACAGCTGACTACGTGAAATGTTCTTTTGAAAGGCAAGACTTTAGCCTGTCTCCTCGGTGGAGCTCATAAATTAGGGGGACTGCTGCACTTGGAGGGGTGAGAATGGAGGTCATTGAGCTTGACGTCACAGGCTGGTGTGTTGGTCGTCTGCAGTATTTCAAGTATGCTAGGAGGGGAAGAAACGACCTTCTTGTTTGAAAGCAGAGAGAGAGATTTGTTTTATGCCCCATTTGTTTTACGTAATATTTTAACACTGGCCCGTTTTATACTGACACCCTTGTATGTGTTGATTGGATTCTTTCATATGGTTTACATAGGTATCTTGGACACCTTACCTGTTATAGGACTAGGGTTCGTGACCAAGTCAGGTCATTGTAAATTTTTGCGGTGATTTTGTTGGCACCGGGGTTCGACGACGCGAGGCATTGTAAATTTTTATGGGAATCATTGTTTTTGTGTAATTAAGCAGATATCCATCTTCCAAAACCTCGTTACTTACACCATTGTTACATGCTTGTTGCAGCTCACGAGTTTTTATGAAGGCAGTGAACTGATAGTCATCGGCTCAGCGTCAATTTTCCATCTCATATTGAAATGATCTTTTATTTGTAAATAATTCAATTTTATGTAATAAATCCCTATTTGTTAAACTTGGAATGCAGCGGTGTTTTCTGTTAGATATTTTATTTTAATTTTTTTAATTTAGTCGAATTCTTACCTGAGTAGGCACATGTCCTAGTGTTTTATCTTTATGTTGCCCCGTTATACCCATGTTATCCCTGAGAAGAGCGTTCTACCGGCTGATTGAAGAGGACAGTGTTCAGGTAAGACTATGTGCACCAGCTCACGTCTGTGAGAGTTCGTTCACTACTGTACTCTAGGTTCGAGACCGGCCTTCGCCTGGATGGAACTTTATAGTGCAGTAGGGCACAATGTTAATGTGTAGACCTACCTAGCTAAAAAAGACTTTCCGGCAACGATTTCCAGCACTTTCCGCACAGCATTTCCTTCAGCCCCAAAAATGTCCTACTATGGTCTAATTAATTAAATTAATTGTTAAAAATTATATTATGAAACCATGTTATGAGAAGGTAGTTAATTATTATTAATGTGGTAATTTGAAAGCGCGGCATATGGGCCTATGAGTATAAAGGTCTTTCTATGTTTTATTTAGTTGGAATTGTTGTTTGTGTTCAATTTCTACTTCTATATTTTGGGGATATTATTATTATTATTATTATTATTATTATTATTATTATTATTATTATTATTATTATTATTATTATTATGTTTATTATTGGTGTATTTCATTCTATCAATATTTTCCTATTCTTGTAATGTGATCTCTAATTGTACCATACCATTATTTATTGTGTGATGCGCGGTGTTGGCTGATTTCTCGTAATGGGATCGTTCTTGTTTTTCTCCTTCTTCTGGTGTCGGGTATTATGCCACTTTCAAGGCCACCTCACGTTAGATTCAATAACGACGATTTTGCCCTCTGTTGAATCTTTTTTAAAGTGCAATGAAATTTAGATCATACCATCTTTTCTGTAACACCGCGATTAGTAGAGAGTAAAAAATTTGATTCTCCTAGTTCTTAAATTTTATTTTGGTAAACCCTCACCTCAGCTATCCACATCCGTGTTTTGTTTTGTTTTCTTTAATTATTATTTGGGTAATATTTTTATTTATTTATTTATTGGTGACAAAAGGTCCCATGAGCCTCTGGCTCGTGATAGGGACAATACAGTACATACTTTTTTAAGGCGACACAATAATTACATTTCATATACAATAGCTTTTTCTGTAAAGTGACAAGTACATTTTTGGATAACTAAGACATTGCCTTTTTTTTTTTAGATGGTAGGATCATAATTTTTCAGAAGTATATTCAGATATTGCATGGCTGTAATATATTAAATATGGACAATATATATATTATTGTATTAAATAAAGCAAGTTATACAGAGATTATATTGAGATATCTGTAAAAGAGTAATATTCCTTCAGTTTTTTCTTAAAACATATAGCCGATTTAGAGTTCTTTATAACAGGAGGCAACACATTGTATTCCCTAAACATTGATGATGCTATGCCTTTCACTCCATACTTTACTGAATTAGAGTGAGAGGGATATATCCTTAATGATCCTCTAGTTTCATATCCATGAATTTCACTAAAATGGGAGAAGTTAACAGTAGAATGGGTTAATTTCCTGTCTAGCTTATTCATAAAGACAGCTGATGAAAATGCAATTTTTTTATGGAATGGCAGAATATTTGACTCTGAAAAAACTTCATGTGACGGTTTGAGGAAGGGGAATCCATACATGATTTTGATGGCTCTTTTTTGTAGGATTTTCAAATTATTAATGTAATCTTTCCAACATCTTCCCCAAATAAAGCTTGTGTATGTTAGATGTGGGTGGATCATTGCATAATATATACCCTTCAACTGTTGATGAGAAAAATTACTGTATCTTAATCTGTGCATTATTCCTATCAAGGGGGTAATTTTGCTGATTACATAATCAATATAGCTTTTCCAGGAAAGTGTTGAGTCTAATATTATACCAAGATACTTAGCTGAGTTGACTCGCTCTATTACTTGGTCCTTTATGGTAACAGTGTTAGCCGCTGTGATCTTATGGGCTGTTTTATGAAAGATTAAGTATTTTGTTTTGGTCACATTTATGATAATGTTTTTGAGATAAAGCCCAGTACGATAACTTGTCCAAGTCACAATTTATATCTTCCATAATTTGCGTTTCACATAGTCCTTTGTAAGTTATTAAGATATCATCGGCAAATACTTTACATTTTCCCTTTAGTGTTAAAGATTGTATGTCATTAATATAAATCAAGAATAGAATAGGACCTAGTACTGAGCCCTGCGGTACTCGTGTTTTTGTTTGCTGCTTAGAACTTTTAGTATCGTTAATCATCACATATTGTGTTCGGTTTGATGAATAATTTTGGAACCATTTGTGTGCTAAACCCCTAACTCCGGCTAATTTTAACTTGTTCAGAAGTATTTTGTGGTCAACCAGTTCAAATGCTTTTTTAAGATCTCTGAGTAGCCCTGCTGCTAATTTATTTTCATCTAAGGTCTTTTGAACATCTATTACTGTATCAAATACAGCATTATCAGTTCCTCTATTTGGGAGAAACCCATATTGATTATTGGAAAAGTAATTAGTTTTACACAGAAAATTTACCAATCTAATTTTTACTACCATTTCTATGAGTTTCCCAATTACAGATAATATACTAATTGGTCTGTAATTGGATGGATCTGTGTTATCTCCTGATTTAAAAATGGGTAAAATTCTGGCAGATTTGAGTAATTGGGGTATTTCTCCACTGAGTATTGAACGGTTAATAATTTCCACAATATGTGGCATTAAATTCAAAACAGGTTTTTAACATGACATTGGTTATTTTATCTTCTGTTAAATTATTTTTAATTTTTAGAGAAGTGATAATTTTGAGCACTTCACATTCATCAGTTGGAGACATGAAAATACTATTAGTTTGACTTTCAGCTGTTGTGCTGCCATGAACTTGCTCATCTTCAGGAAGACCTTTTCTTATATTTTCAGCTACGTTAACGTATAGTTCATTTAGATTATTGCATATGTCCTCTGTGTTTGTAATGCTGACATCATTTACCACCAGATGGCTGATTTCATGTTTATGTCCAAGCTTCCGATTTAACACTTCATTGACTACATACCATGTTTCTTTTTGGTTTTTGCAATTCTGTAATCTGTGTTCATAATACCTTTTTTGTAACTCTCTCTTCAATTTGGTTATTTTATTATTGATTCTTTTGTACTCTTCAATTACTTCCGCAGAGGGGTTTTTTACTTCAGTTTTTGAAAACAGTGAGTCTTTGATGTGAATCAATGTTAGTAATTCTTGGGTAACCCAAGGTTTTAGGGGAATGTCTTTGGGGTTCTTTCCTTTTATTGAAATTGAGCTGGTTTCAATTCCTGTGCTAATATACTCAATAAATTTATTATAATAAGTGTTTATATCCATTTCCTCACAGTTAAATTTATTTTGTAGGATATACTGATTTAATTTGTTGTAATTTACAAGTTGCTTACCACTATCTTTGACTATTGGTACTACTGGAAGTGATTTTTCACTAGAAATTTCACATACCAGTAGGTAGTGATCACTTAAGTTATTTGTTATATTGAATACATGACATTTTTTACTACTATTTGTGACAAGTATGTGATCAATTAATGTGGAGGTTGTTTTCGTTACTCTAGTTGGGTATTTGTTATTACATGTTATATAGCCGTAAGTTGTTATTAAATTGTCATACAAAGTTCTGTTTCTGGAGGTTGAAAGCAAGTCTATATTTGTATCTCCAAGTATTACTGAAGTATGCCCTGAACTACTATTTAGGATATTTTCTAGATCAAACATAAAACTTGGCGAGTTACTTTCCTGTGGGTTATAAATGGTAATGATTTAATATCTTTGATTTCCTTTTGTAATCATGACTTGCAGTATGCTATGGGATTTATTTATTTCATTTATGACATTGCTTTTCCATTTGTTTGAAACATAAAGCGAAACACCCCCACCTATCTGCTTCCTTACCACATGATGAGAAGAGTAGTTTTTTATTTCAAAAGCGTGGGTTAGTTTGTTGGTTAACCAATTTTCAGAGATTGCGAGAATATCTACTTCTTTAATCTGATCTAAGATAATTTGGATATCATCAAATTTATTTTTCATGCTTTGTGCATTTATGTATAGGCCTTTCAAATCACACGATCTACTTTCTAAAACTCTATCTTTAATATAATTATTTAGGGTTTCACATTTAAATTCGTCTACTTTAAGAAATTTGTTTTCAGGATCCATGTTTGGTTATGTAAGAACAAAAATTTGAAATTAAGAAAAGAAAGCTTGGAATTGAGGCGGGTACAACACAAGGAAAGGTTACCTCGTTGTTTCTAGATCAGATGAAGTGAGCAAGTTCATGCAGAACTTCAGGGTTTGCCACTAGCCTCGAAGGACCGTCCTGGAACTTACGGATATACACTTTACAGTCCATGTGCCAAATATTTTCCCCTGTTGCCCTAGCTCGCGGCATTTTTTGGCGAGGGTCTCATTCCTAGGCGTTAAGTGCTCGTTGATATAGATGTTATTAACCGAACTATATCCGATTTCGTTCGTTTTTAGTGTCTTTTTTTGTCGTCTGCTACTGAGGATTTCTTCTTTCTTCCATCGATTAACAAACTTCACGATGATCAGTTGTGGTCCAGGTTACGTGGATGGAAGTCTGTGTGCAGCGTCAATATCTTCTGGATTTATATCGACTCCCAGCGCCTTGCCAACTTCAGTTACTTTCTGGAAAACTTTTTCATCTTTTTCAGCAGGAACTCCATACACTAGTAAATTGTTTTTGCGTTGATACTGCTTCAAGTCTTCTAGCTCGTTCACGGTTGCCGTTGTCGCAATTTCCGCAGTTTTCTTATCTTTCCTCAAAGTGTTTAGTTCGTTCTTGAGGTCATCATATTTTTCGGAAAGAAAGGTTGCTAATTTCCGTAATTCTTTGTTTTCTTCCGTTAGTACTTTGCGGGACTCTTCAAGTTGTTTGGAAAAGTTCGCCATAACTTCATTTATGTTAGGTTGTGCAATGCAGTCTTCACGTTTACAGAACCATTGGAATTGTTCTTCCTTACGGAAATTTTGCAGAGTTTCTGTGTTCATTTTTACACATGTTACGTGGAACCAACGTTCGCATTTACCATCACAGCCTACAGCCTGTTGATTGTTTTTTATTTTCTTGCCACACGGGGAGCACACGAACACCATGATGTTGTTTATCTTATTTATTTAGTTGTAGCAGTTTGAGTGCTAATTCAATTTTGTTTTAATGGTTTCCTGCGTTATTAATGTTACTGATCTGCAGTATCTTCCTGAAGAATTGTGGATATTATATAAATTTGTTTTTTTCGTCACTTCACTTAATATATCACACACTCACTGCCGCCATTTTAACATATTATATTTAGTTTTTGTGTACGCTTTAATGATGCAGGCCTTGCCTGTTGTTATTGGTAGCTTGGCTTGAGAAGCTGCAATTCAATTCGTGTGTAATTTTTTCTGTAGTTTTGACGGAACTAAGATTTTCCTTTAATATTTTGTAATTATCTCGGCGAATATTTGCTACGGTTTTCATATTCATGCAGTCAGGATACTCCTCCCGTCGGCATTTTGTGGTTGTTAACTTTCCTTGCAGATTTTCTCCTTTGATTGTAGTATCTTATTTATTGCGCCTCTTCTCTTGGGCCTTTTGATTATTAATTATTATTTGAGTGGCTCAGCGCCATAGGTGCCTAACCCACAAATTTAAAAAATGCTGTTAATGTGCTATAATGGACTCCTAATAGTTGCCTCTATCAGGACCAGACTTGCCTACTACATTCCAGTAGCTTGATTGGTGCTGCCACCTGTAATTACGTTAGGCAACTTCCATAACCTTCAGTTCCTTTAGTGCCAGCTGTGCCAATCCAACATCAAGATGGCTGAAGAGAGATGGATTGTGGAAATGCTCCTGGAGGATAATTACGATGGCAGTGGCAAGGACCAAGGTTATGAACGTAACTATGCTGATTTCAAATCCTCAGGTAATTTAGAATAGATACACATTTTGATAATATTAGGTAATAAGTTGAATGGTTTGTGATTAATACTGAAAACATGTAGTTGGTTAGGCATTTCTAGCTCTGACTGAAGTAAATGAAATTGTATTGTGCTTAGGCATAACTGATTGATACTTCAATGGTGATTATGTTATGTATTAAATTTGGTACTAGTTCTAACATGATGAGTAACTGAAGAGGATAAGTTCTGGCTATAAAAATATTAATATAAGTAATTCAGAAAGTCCATTATAAATATTATGTTGGTTAGGCAAGTCTGGCTCTGATCTACCGATGCATTTTCAGATGCAGGAAGACAAGATGGGCCTGCAGCTGTTACGTCTGTATGTGATTCTATTTCACAAACCTCAGGTAAAATTTCTTTATAACTATAAGTGCAGTGGAGATAATGTTCTAGAGACCTGTTGTTGAGAGTTAATGTAACTTGGTTACAGGTAACTCAGAACCACAAGTACGCACAAGGAAAAAGTGGAATGGTTGAAGCTATGGTGGCTTAAGATACAGAGAGAGTACCCAAAGACCCTGTTTTATAGCTACAACAGCCATGGAGATAGGATATTCCAGACAGTTGATCTCTCAAAGAAATCTGTTCGAGGCTGACCCATCCGCCAGTTACCAAGTTCTCTGGAGCTCTACCCCAAAGGCAGGAAAATATCAAAAGGGAAATTAAAAGATTTACTGGATCTGATGAAATATATTCCACCACAACACCACCATTTCTACAGACCACTTAAAGAACAAGAACAAGAAGAAAGTGAAGTTGACGAAGATTGAAAATAATAAGGAGTTACCGTAGATTATGTATGTCAAGAGCAGATTCAAACATTATTAATTTCTGTCATTTAAATTCCTTTAGAGGTAAAGACTGAACTTATTTCAATAGTGCCTGCTGAAAATGAGCATTAAAAAGTTCCTTATATCTAAGTCCATTGTTGCCTAACCAGCAATTTTGTTTGTGAAGTGTGTTATAGTTCAGTGCCAAAACTGCCTATAAGTTTGTGATTTATTTTGGTTGGGGATAATTAGTGCCAATTTTTTTATTGTTATGTACGTGAAAAAACCGTATTTGTACTAAGTAATGCAATAAAAAGTAATATTTAAGATGCACTTGTCATTTTTCAATCGTAGTCTAACTTTAACCTAAAATATCTCAAAATGAAGTAAATGTGGGTTAGGCAACTATGGCACTGAGCCACTCATTTGTTAATTAAATATTTTGATTCCACCTTCAGTTGGTGTTCGCATTTGGTACACTTTTTGCCTTTACTAACTTATTAAGTGTAAATTTTGTTTAAGATCCTGGTCTCTTTACCTTTACTTTATATTGGGCCCCACGCACGTTTTATTTTTGTAGCTTACTGCACCCAAGTTAAGTGGCTTTCGTTCCTTGTTTTTTTATTTGATTGATTTGACCGTGTTCGTCTTCTGTGTTCTTGGGCTGTTGTACCATGCATCAGTATAAAGAAGGCCTTACACAATGGAATATACGCTTTCATATTGGGATTACACTTGAATCCGACATAGCCGTAAATGGATTTTCTGAATTCTTGTCCAAATCAATAACCCTTCTCCCAGGTCCGAAGCACCCTGCAACAAAATACTTAGAAGCTAGGAAGGCTAGACGTGATATTCTAAATCTTACAAAAATCAATCTAACCCAGAACGCGCGACCAAAAGGGACGAAGAGAAGAGGCGCAATAAATAAGATACTACAATCAAAGGAGAAAAGCTGTAAGGAAAGTTAACTACCTACAAATGTCGACTTGTAGTTGAAGTGTTCAAGATATTGATGACTATTTCTCTTCTGTCCTTTCTAATCTCAATAACTGCGTACGGGAGGAGTATCCTAATTGCTTGAATGAAGCGCAGGGGATAGCACTCTTATGAGACAACGATAAGCAAAGAAGAGATAACTTATGCGGCAAGTAAAATAGTAGTTGACACAGCCTGACATGTGATAGTCCGAGCAGTCCAGGACAGTCTAATATCTACCATAATTGCAAAAATCGCTACGGTAATGTTAAGTACCGGGTTCGGTACAAGACTTTTCCATCAGGCTCGTACAGGCTTGCTGTTCAACGGAGGGGAGAGCTAAATCCGTCAGATTGGAGACCTTTAACTATATATTCCGTATTACGACGTATTATTGAAAGGATTTTTGAGGCCAGGTTGAGGCTTTTTGTGCAATTCAGTGAGCATTAGAGAGGTTTCACTAGGTCACTCTGTTGTCTCATTAACACCGCCATTCTGAGATCCATCCTTCCACACGCCAGACTTGGAAAGCATGACGTAGGTCTAACCCTGATTTTCCTCGACATAAGTAAAACGTTTGACAATGTCAGTCACTTGCATCTGATACATACTCTCAATTCTTCCGAATGCCCCTCTCAGTTAACAAAAATAATTTGCAATCTGCAAGAAAATAATTTCACCTGTTTCTGGGTTAATCTGAGCAGGACTAAACCTATCAGTTTGCGTCGTGGTGTAATGCAAGTGCCCCTATTGTCACCTATCTTATACAATATTACTACTGACCACATTCTTAGAGAAATGAGTGAAAACAATATATCTAATGAATATGGATAAACTATAGGTGATGGGTTAACTCCGCTGACAATTTTGGGATTTGCTGATGATGCTGAAATAATTGAGAAAAGACAAGTAATCAGCTCCTGAAACCACTAACTTACAATTGAGAGATTTCAGGAATTAGGGTTGAAAATCAGTGCAAACAAATCAATAACTATCGACATTAATAAAGGGAAAATCAGCAGTGGGAACCTCTTCCTATCAAACTGAACAACTATACGGTGCATTTCCGGATCTAAATGCATTAAATATCTGGGAGTTAACTTCGCTGACGCTATTGTGTTTTATCCTAAACAACCTATCACATTACCGCAAGAAAAACTAAACGCCCCGGCAACTTCTCCTTGGCTACATCCTGATCAAAAATTTAACATCTTGAATTCATCCTTGTGCTCCACATTGGTATATCAGTTCCTTTCCACCCCATTTGAATAAATCCCCAATGATTTTAGATGATGCCGATAAAATGAACAAGAGTACTCTCAAGGAGATTTTATCACTTCCAGCTGACACGCCGGATGCAATGATCTATTCTGCCAAAGTGGTTAAAGGTCTGGTCTTTTTCATGCAAGGTGGGAAGCAGCTCTGCAACAGATCAATAGCTGTCACATCCTCCGCAAAGCTGGCAATAAGAACACTGAAGCAACGACAAACCTCGAAGTTGTAACTGCTCATTGCGCGTTCACCCCTAACATCGAATGTGTCACCGAAAGTTCTGCTAAATTGCAGATACGTGACGGCCTGTGGGACACCATGAAACTCGGGGGATCTCTCAGAGACCAGGAATTTAAAAAATGGTGCCTATTAAACCAGAAAGGCAAAGGCGTATGTATATATCCAGCCAACAGGTGGATAAGAAAACAGGAAGGACTCACAAGCAACGAATGGAAAGATGCTCTCAAAATGACAGCGCCTGTAGCTCCTGTGCGCTCCATATCAGGCGGATCCAAAGACGGTAACCACTGCAGACGATGCAGTGAGATTGAAACTTTGGCACACGTCTTAGGATCTTGCCCATTCGGCGAATTCCTACGGAACACCAGACACCATCACACCCGATCTTCCTTGGCCGATATACTATGTGGTAACGGGTACCTAGTACATGAAGAGGTCCAGGACCTCGCAGTTGACGGTAGGACAAGACGAATCGACATGATCGCCTTCAAACCCGCAAGCAAGAAAGGTTTCATTCTCGACCCGACTGTCAGATTTCAAGCAGATGCACAACAGCCCGTTGACGTCGATGAAGAAGAAAAAAGATATATTCACTAACTACTCCGTATTACCTCAATAAGTACAACCTTGAGGACATCGAGGTCATAGGGCTCATGTTGGGTGCAAGGGGCACTACCGGTCACCTACTTATGACGCTTTGGTGCACCGAATGAGACCATCGTGAGTTGGGGCATACAAACATCTGAAAGCTTCGATAGCAATCTTGAGGCATCACCTCTAGGCTACATCCTCTTAGTTAAGTCAATTAAAGTAATTTATCTGCTGCGTCTTTGTTTCCTGTACATTATCAATAGAATGATTGTTTTTTACTCTGTACTCTGCACTAAATTTATGTTGTATGATATTCTTTGTCGGTTTGGCAACCTCAGTCATTTGAGGAAGAGTATGTTTTTTGCTAATGGCTTTACGTCGCACCGACACAGATAGGTCTTATGGCGACGATGGGATATGATAGGCCTAAGAGTTGTAAGGAAGCGGCCGTGGCCTTAATTACGGTACAGCCCGAGCATTTGCCTGGTGTGAAAATGGGAAACTACGGAAAACCATCTTCAGGGCTGCCGACAGTGGGATTCGAACCTACTATTTCCCGGATGCAAGCTCACAGCCGCGCGCCTCTAACCGCACGGAGAGTAAATATTACTTCCGCCTCCAACCACAGGGGAATCCTATCTCAGATAGCTAATTTCTGTTGGAATTCACCACAAGCACAGCAGACTTGAAGCAAAGGTCCTGTAGTTGTGTCGTGGATTCTGGTTTGCTGACATTGGCAATAGTTTCCAGACTATTTTGAATACATCCGGATTGAACGGAAACATATTTACGAACGCTATTTGGTTTTCCGTGGTTAATTAAGGCCACGGCCGCTTCCTTCCCACTCCTAGCCCCTCCCTGTCCCTGTCCCATCGTCGCCATAAGACATATCTGTGTCGGTGCGACGTAAAGCAAAAAAAAAAAAAAAAAAAAAAAGAACGCTATTTTGTATTGTACTTATGAGAGCAGTGTTTTCCAAAACTTTAGACAACAGTGGTCAGAAGGCAGCTCGTCAATGCTGAATTTATATTTTCAGGACAAGTTTGCCACTGTCGAATTATCTTCTTCCAATCTTATTTGAGCGGTTTGAAAACACTCATGACATGTGTATTGTATTAGGTGGCAGTGCATATGAAATGATATCATTCTTGCAGAGTTCCATCGTTACACGGGTTCGATGGCCATCAACCAACAAAAGAACTGGTTTCTTGATGTTGTTTTCAGCAATCCATGTGTTGACACCATTTACAACATACTCATAATATCACTCCTCATCCAACCAGAATCGCACCGGCGAAAAAACCAGCTTGGTGGCACACTTTCAACAACATCCCTCGGTGGTCACACACCGGGGGAAACACCATTGGTACAATTGTTTTATCACCTGCCGTGAGTACTAACAAGACTGCAACGGTTTCCTTTGCGTTTCCTAATTGGATTCCATACACATTTTTCCATCCTTTACCAGTTCTAGGGCACATGCTGAAGCTTGTTTCATCTCCGTTCATAATTCTGTGTGGATTTGACAGAATATCTTCACAGTTGATAGCTTTCAGATGTTATTCAATCTCCTGGAATAATTTCCGTAGCATTTCTCCAGTTACAATGCCTCGTCGTTTTGTCAAGCCCTTAGGAACACGGTCAGTAAGAATTTTGTGTCGTGGGCAAAAAGAAGCATACCAATGTTTACTTGGCCACAGATCTGTAAACGGATTCTTTCGATTGTCTGATTTGGCGATACACTGAACGGTATTTGACAAACCATCCCTTTTTCTAGCGAAGTCACATTTGGTGAGCTGAATCAACCAATCCACCAATTTAATTTCATCAGAACTTAATACGGTGTCTGGTCCCATTCTTCTTGGCCTTTCTGGAACTCGTTCAAATAGTCTGTCCTGAAACACCATACTGACGACTCCTTTCTCTCATGAATAATTTATTTTTCCGGATTTGATTCGTTCGATTTCTTTAGTCGAAGGCATTTTATGTGCACCTCTAGAGAGCATGCGCTATTTATGTTTAAATCTTAGGAGAATCACTACTCGTGAGTTCTACTTTGTTATTTATTATTCGCCAGTCGGCCAAGTAGGGACCACGATACATTCTGGCGTTTGCTCAGTTCTCGATTGACCCACGAGGTTTTCATGACCTCGCTGTGTCGAGCTGTCCGCTTCGCATCCCGGAAAGTCCCGAAAGTCACGATGCTCTCGTTTGTGCGCGTCATCTGGTCGTAGGCCCATTTCTTGACGTAACAGGGAATTGTTGTTTTTGGTTTTGAGTCAAAATTATTAAAAAATACGTTTTGTCCATCGAGAGTCGTCGATCCGTCGTAGCTGACCGTAGAAACGAGGCTTGGGTTTGTGCATTGTGTCCGTGATCTTCTCTATCTTTGAGTAGATTTCTTGTCTGGATTTTATTACAGTATGTAGGCCTACATACGCTTTTTTGTAGTTTGGGCCAAGAACCTTGTGGTGAATCTTTCTCTCCTTTTGCTCTAACTTAACGAGTGCACATTTCTGAGAGAGGATAAGACATTCTGGCTTATAGAGAGGCACCCTTCTTGACGACAGTGTTATAATTGCGAATTTTGGTATTTATAGAAAAGCCCCTTTTGTTATACATGTTTTGGGTTGTTTGCTACCTCCATTTTTTTCGCTCTAGCCGCTGAGGCCTCCCTATCTAGTCTGTCTACTTTGTCATTATTTAGTATTGAATAAGCCTTTGAGAGTACGATAAATCAACTTTGGTTACTTTTCTTGGCATTTAACTTTCTTTATTTCCTGAGAATGTTGTTCCTTTTCTTCCTGAGCCCATTTTCTCCCAGTTGTTAATTTCTTTCTCTTCTGAAATTCTGCCTTTCGTGTTACTTCTCTGAAACGTGTTCTGTTTTCTATCATATCTATTTTAATTCCAGCGTTTTTCATATAATTTTCAATTTCATTGAACCACGTTGGCTTGGATTTGTAACTGTTCAATAAGTTGAAGATTTGTTTAGTTAGTCTATTGTTATTCATTCTATAAATGTGTCCAAAAAACTGAAGTGTACGTTTCCTCATTAGAGTTGTCAATTTTTCAACTTTTAAATATAGCACTCTGTGTGATCGTAGTCTAAATTCGGCATTGTTGTTTTTTATAAGTCCCAGTATTTTTCTCAAAATTCTCCTTTCAACTTTTTCTAATTTATCAAGATCCCCAATTCTTGTAAGTTTAAGAGTTTCTGCTGCATATAAAATTTGTGCCGGGCCACTGTTTGATGTCTTAGTTCCAGGGCAGAGATTTCATATTGCATATATTTTTGTCATATGAACCATCCTTTCCATTTTGTTTACTCTTATATCCATAGCTACCTCTTCTTTTGTGTTGTTTGTTATCCATTTTCCCAGGTATTTGAAGCTCTGTGTCCGAGATATTATGTTATTGTTAATTGTGATATTTTGAGAGGCACTAATGATGTTTGTCATGAACTTTGTTTTTAAAATGATAATTGCAATCCTATTTTAGCCGCTTGTTTCTTTATTATTATTATTATTATTATTATTATTGCGTTAGGGTCTACTAGGAACCACATTCCAATTTCAATTCTTCATCCTTTATTTTTGTTTCTTCCTTTCCTTCCAATATTCCTTCATTGTTTCACTATGTTTCTTTTTTCTTTCTTCATACCACTTTGTGCCGGTTTTCTTTGCCTCCCGCCCCTGGAATCGTTCCATCTGTAAAACTTTCTTCACCCTGCGAGTTGGCCATGCGGTTAGGGGCCCGCGGCTGTGAGCTTGCATCTAGGAGATAGTGGGTTCGAATCCCACTGTCGGCAGCCCTGAAGATGGTTTTCCGTGGGTTTCCATTTTCACAGCAGGCAAATACTGGGGCTGTACCTTAATTAAGGCCACGGCCGCTTCCTTCCAACTCCTAGGCCTTTCCTATCCCATCGTCGCCATATTACCTATCTGTGTCGGTGCGACGTAAAGCCACTAGCCAAAAAACCGTTCTGCCTGAAAATTTCATTCCATTATTATTATTAAATTATTTTGTCTATATTTTAATATTTGGCATGGTGGCTGACCACACCTGTTCAAGAAACCTCCATTCTTCTTGCTAGGCTGGCTACTAGGTTGTATGTGTTTAAATCACTACACCACCGTCTGACATTAAAGGCAACGCTAAAAGCTTTACAGAGGGCAGAAAATGGTCTTTAAACTCAATATGGGCCGTAGTTCCACTAGTCGACCACCCTGACTGACTACTGGCTTGTCCTATAGTCAGTCCCATTTAAATACAGTATATAACCTAATATTTTAAAAATACACATTCAGTGATAATTTAACGTGTTTGAGAATATTTAAAGTTACTCAGTCACAATCATTTTAAGTAGCTACTAGCAGTTTCCCGCTGGCAACGTACAAAGTATGGTGTTGTTCGTTGCTATCCTCACGGATGTATTTGCAAAGTTTCGAGTTAATGAAATAAAGCACATGATCTGCTGTGGTAATAGAATTTAATATTGTTGTTGTTTGAGTCATCAGTCCATAGACTGGTTTGATGCTGCCCTCCGTGCCACCCTATCCTGTGCTAACCTTTTCATTTCTACGTAATTATTGTATCCTACAGCTGCTCTAATCTGCTTGTCATATTCATACTTTGGTTTACCCCTACCGTTCTTACCACCTACACTTCCTTCAAAAACCAACTGAACAAGTCCTGGGTGTCTTAACATGTGTCCTATCATTCTATCTCTTCTTCTCGTCAAATTTAGCCAAATCGATCTCCTCTCGCCAATTCGATTCAGTATATCTTCGTTCGTGATTCGATCTATCCATCTCACCTTCAGCATTCTTCTGTAACACCACATTTCAAAAGCTTCTATTCTCTTTCTTTCTGAGCTAGTTATCGTCCATGTTTCACTTCCATACAATGCCACGCTCCACACGAAAGTCTTCAAAAACATCTTTCTAATTCCGATATCAATGTTTGAAGTGAGCAAATTTCTTTTCTTAAGAAAGCTCTTCCTTGCTTGTGCTAGTCTGCATTTTATGTCCTCCTTACTTCTGCCACCGTTAGTTATTTTACTACCCAAGTAACAATATTCATCTACTTCCTTTAAGGCTTCATTCCTAATCTAATATTTCCTACATCACCTGCCTTCGTTCGACCGCACTCCATTACTTTTGTTTTGGACTTATTTATTTTCATCTTGTACTCCTTACACAAGACTTCATCCATACCATTCAGCAACTTCTCGAGCTTCTGCAGTCTCAGATAAAATAACAATATAATCGGCAAATCTCAAGGTTTTGATTTCCTCTCCTTGGACTGTGATTCCCTTTCCAAATTTCTCTTTGATTTCCTTTACTGCCTGTTCTATGTAAACATTGAAAAGGAGAGGGGACGAACTGCAGCCTTGCCTCACTCCTTTCAGGATTGCTGCTTCTATTTCAAAGCCCTCGATTCTTATCACTGCAGACTGATTTTTATACAGATTGTAGATAATTCTTCGTTCTCGCTATCTGATCCATATCATCTTCAGAATCATAAATAACTTGGTCCAATCAACATTATCGAATGCCTTTTCTAGATCTACGAATGCCATGCACGTGGGCTTGTCCTTGATTCGATCCTCTAAGATCAGACGTAAAGTTAGGATTGCTTCACTTGTTCCTACATTTCTTCTGAAGCCAAATTGATCTTCCCCCAACTCAGCTTCAACTTGTTTTTCCATTCTTCTGTAAATAATACGTGTTAAAATTTTGCGGGCATGAAATACTAAACTAATGGTGCGGTAGTTTTCATACCTGTCAGCACCGGCTTTCTTGGGAATAGGTATAACAACATTCTTCCGAAAATCGGATGGGACTTCTCCTGTCTCGTACATCTTACACACTAAATGGAATAACCTTGCCATGCTGGTCAGTAATTCAGAGGGAAAGTCATCAATTCCATGTGCCTTGTTCCTATTGAAGTCACTCACAGCTCTGTCAAGCTCTGACCTCAAAATTGGGTCACCCATTTCATCAGCATCAACAGCCTCTTCATGCTCCAGAACCAAATTATCTACATCTTTACCTTGATACAACTGTTGGATATGCTCCTGCCGTCTTTCTGCTTTGTCTTCTTTCCCTAGAAGTGGCTTTCCATCTGAGATCTTAATATTCATACACGTAGATTTCCTTTCTCCAAAGGTTTCCTTGATTTTCCTGTATGCAGCATCTACCTTTCCCAGGACCATACAGCCTTCGACATCCTTGCACTTCTCCTTCAGCCATTCTTCCTTAACTACCTTGCACTTTCTATCCACTTCATTCTTTAATCGCCTGTATTCTTTTCTGCCCTCTTCATTTCTAGCATTCTTGTATTTTCGTCGTTCATCAATCAGGTCTAGTATCTCCTGAGTTATCCACTGATTCTTAGTTGATCTTTTCTTCCTTCCTAACATTTCTTCAGCAGCTCTACTGACTTCATTTTTCATGACTCCCCACTCTTCCTCTATAGTGTTTCCTTCAGCCTTTTCATTTAGTCCTTGTGCAACGTGTTCCTTGAAACAATCCCTCACACTCTTTTGTCAACGAAACACTTGAAAATACATCACACAAAGAAATTGATTTAACATTCCTTGGAACAACACTACGCACCAAACTGTTAAAAAGTCCTTCAAAGATCTTCGTAATGGAGACAAATGTACTCATAACTTTTTTCAGAATCTACCAATTTAAAAAATTATTACCTCAAAAGGAAGCGCTTGGTCCGCTAAGTGTTTTTAGACCAAAACAAATTGTGTACCTTAATTAGAACCAAAGATATGATTGCTTCAGATGAGAAAAATTGTTGAAAAAATGAGACGTCAAATTGAATGTGCTCTCATAACTTTCCTCATAATCAACCAATTTGAATAGTTAAGAGCTGAAATGATAGAGCTTGATCCATTGAGTGTTCTTAGGCCAAACCGAACTCCACACCTCAATTAGAACCAAAGATATGATTGGTTCAAAGAGACAAAAAATGGAAAAAATCAAATAATTTGAGGAAGGTGGAAGTTAAGTGATTTATAGTACCTGATGACAAAACTGTGCATGAATACCTTTCAGTTAAAAAGAATGAAGGAAATCGATTGGATAGAATGGCCGGAGAGACTAACTTTAGTTTTCATAATTTTTTAAATATATAGATGACTTATAATTACGAAATACTCACCTTCTAAAAATTACACGGAATGTTGTACAATCCACAACAACATCACAGTACAACAACCATGTGCTCTCCACAGCAGGTTTAGAGGAAGCACCGCCGTCTCGATCCTCTTACACCGTCTGCTCTATACCACTAGTTTAACACAGGGAGGCGCGAATACCAATATTTCTTCAAGTCGTCGTAAGAGTGCAGTCGTAGACGCACAATTTTCTGTGTTACTGAGGCATGCATGTGTGTGAAAAACTGAATTATTTCATACCATGAATAAACTTGCCTGTTCACTTCCGTTTGTACAAGCGATATTTTCTATAGAACTCAGAAATGAATCAACCATGGTGTGCTTTTAGATATTTTAAAAGTAAGTGTACTTGTTTTCTTCCGTTTGTGCAAGGTATACTTTCATTTTATTCTTGTTCAACTGAAACATCAGATTTCTCCCCGAAATATTGAACTGTTGTGAACCATTTTGCAAATCTAGGCAAGGTGGTTCGCGGCTAGAATAGATACAAAACAAAGTCACCTCCGTACAGGCCATGAAGGCCCTTGGAGGAGTGGAAGGTAAAGGCTTCCACCATTGTTAACCTCGGCACGTGATGGGGTAGAGTGATTAGCTCTACGCCCGGCCGCCTTTGCCCCCAGGAATCAACCTGGTATTCATTTTTGGTGTAGGCTGAGTGACCCTCAGGGCCGTATGCACCTCCGGAGGTGGAAATCTCGTTTCTTAAATTTCACGACTTCCTGACGGGGATTCGGACCCACGTCCTTCCGGGCGAACCGAGCACGCCTTTACTGCCTCGGCCAGGCAGCCCCTTAGAATAGATACAATTCCATGAAAAACTGTCTAAAGAAAAGTGGATGTCAGCTATATCTAGGCAAAGTCCTAATAAAGGATATCCTCAGATTACTCTGCC
The DNA here is from genome assembly GCF_040414725.1 of Anabrus simplex. Lineage (NCBI taxonomy): Eukaryota > Metazoa > Arthropoda > Insecta > Orthoptera > Tettigoniidae > Anabrus > Anabrus simplex. The sequence goes on from NC_090267.1 coordinate 516,386,563, forward strand.
ATCTGTAGCCTTCACGCGTTTACACTTTATTTCAGAAGATAATTAAAGCCGTAGACGATGGTGGATTCCTTGTGATAAGAATTGTGACGGACAATCACAAAACAATCGTGTTCATGTTTAGACGCTTTGAACAACCTCAAATATCCGAAAGATAATGTCCTAGTCAATATAGAAACACAAAATTAAGTCCTAATTTGCGGGTATTTGGTTCGTGTTTGTTGAAGAGAGGAAGGAGTGTGACATTTACGTCAGCAACATCTCACTGCCTAGAGCTTCGACATCACTAAATGGAACTGATTATGCATCAGGACAGAGGAGGACTTCAGTACACAAAGCATTCTTTTTTTTGCTCTGATAAAGCATCTTCAGGAGTTTGTTGGAGCTGCTGTGCCCTACTGTCGGAAGTCCTCCAAAATTACGAGCGTAATACGAGGACTTGCAAGTTCATCGCTTTCAGCAAATGTTCTGTTACAGAATGAGGTCAAAGAACATCAGCGAACTGTTAGTGACCAAGTTCGTATGACTTCTATTAAATGATATTGCGTTGGCATGTTAGCCGCCAGGTGTCTTCGTCCAGGAAAATCCTTAAATTGTAACATGAAGAGGCCAAATACTAATTCATTCAGGTAATTTCATCGATATTTAATTTTATTGGTTCATGTTTGTGGGTTACTGTAGTCACGTCCTAGTTCGTGAACCATGGGCAACGGCTGAGTGGCCTAGTGAGTGGTCCTGAGAGCCGGGATACCAGTTGCTATGGAATGGGAGTGGGCATCTCGGACATATTCTGAGTCATGGCCCTCCTTGTGCTCAGGCGGCTAGGACTATACAATTCACCGGTGGTCCATAACCCGTTAGAGGAGAGATCCTCACTTGAACTATGTACGTACAAGTAGGGTAGCATCCTGCTTCATGAATTTACCGAGCTCAGAACATTTTAAGCAAGCCTCGGGCCTATGGGAGTAACGGAGTCCCACTCCCATTTGACAGGCGAGGGACTCCTTGGAAACAACTTGGCGAACAAAATGGAATTCGATGGGGAGCTATCAATATTAATGGGGCTTATAGAAGAAAGAAAGTAGAACTGGCTGAGTCAGCAAAGAGGATGCTAGGAGTAAGTGATATTCGGGTAAGGGGAGATAATGATGAAGAGATAGGAGATTATAAAGTGTACTTGACGGGTGTTGGAAAGGGAAGGGCAGAGTTTGGGGTAGGGCTCTTTATCAGGAATACCATTGCACGCAACATAGTTTCTGTTCGGCACGTAAATGAGCGAATGATATGGGTAGATTTGTCAGTTGGAGGAATCAGGACGAGAAGGGTCAGCAGCAAGGATAGAATAGTGCTAATGGGAGATTTCAATGCGGGAGTTGGGAATAGAACTGAAGGATACGAAAGGGTGATTGGTAAATGTGGGGAAGATATGGAAGCTAATGGGAATGGGAAGCGTTTGCTCGACTTCTGTGCTAGTAATGGGTTTAGCTATTACGAATACATTCTTCAAGCATAAGGCTATTCACCGCTACACATGGGAGGCTGGGGGTACCAGATCCATAATAGACTATATCTTAACAGACTTTGAATTCAGGAAATCTGTTAGGAATGTACGAGTTTTTCGCGGATTTTTCGATGATACAGACCACTATCTGATCTGTAGTGAACTAAGTATCTCTAGGCCTAGGGTAGAGAAAGTGAAATCTGTCTGCAAACGAATAAGGGTAGAAAATCTCCAGGACGAGGAAATTAGACAGAAGTACATGGATATGATTAGTGAGAAGTTTCGAACAGTAGACAGTAAGCAGGTTCAGGATATAGAAAGTGAATGTGTGGCATACAGGGATGCTGTAGATGAAACAGCAAGGGAATGCCTAGGAACAACTGTGTGTAAACATGGGAAAAGGTGAACATCTTGGTGGAATGATGAAGTGAGAGCAGCCTGTAAACGTAAAAAGAAGGCTTATGAGAAATGGCTCCAAACAGTAGCGTAGCCAGGATTTCAGTTTGGGGGGGGCCCATTCATCCAGAATTTTATTTTGATAGGTGTCCAAACTTCCATAGTTTAGGTGGTGTAGAATACCGGAAAAGGAAATTAGTGTCCTTGGATCCAAGTAAAAGTGGTAGATTCGTGCGGATTCCAGAAGCTAATAGTAATTTTCTTCTTCTTCTTCTTCTTCCCCACTTTTCCCACATCTGTGGGGTCGCGGGTTCGAAATGTGTCGCACATGTGGATTTGGCCCTGTTTTAAGGCCGGATGTCCTTCCCGACGCCAACCCTATATAGAGGGATGTAATCAGTGTTGTGTGTTTATTTGGTGGTTAATAATGTAGTATGTTGTCTGAATATGAATATGTTGGGACAAACACCCAGTCCCAAGCCAGAAGAATTATTCAGATGCGATTAAAATCAAAGACCCAGCCGGGAATCGAACCTGGAACCGTCTGAACAGAAGGCCTCAACACTGATCATTGAGCCAATGAGTCGGACTCCGGAAGCTAATATTAATGCACATTATATATAAAATGCTCAATAAAAGAACTTTAGTTAAAACTCCTGGGGTGTCTGGACTCCTTGGACGACAACCCACCGGTCCCCCGGCTACCTCTGTTACTCCCATCCCAACATAACTGCAGCATTTCATATATTCCGCGTAGAAGTGAAATGAATGCAAGAATAAACACTTTGAGTAAGGATGCAATATTCTGGTTTAGAACAAATACGGTAATGTTATAATAATAATGGTCATGTGATAAGCAATAAAGAAGTGACATTTTATACAAATAATGCGGCAAAGATACACACACAAACACACACGCGCGTGCTTGCGCGCGCGTCGAATACAGGTTTCTTGTCCTTCTTGTCCATGGCTAGATGATGAAGGCAAGAGAATGATGGCCCGCCGTGACTCGTTATTTCGACATTATAAACAAACCTTAGATGACACAGACTTCCAATCTAACTGCATCTTAAGAAATCGCACAAAGCAGTTAATCAGAAATTTAAAAAATGCATATATTTTCGGATTTTAGCTAACAACTTAAATTCTAATCGCGCATGGGACCAACTTAGAGCTCTGGGAATAGGAAAACATCAACAGAGACAGACAACTCCTGACATTCCACTTGACGAACTGAACGATTACTTTAGTAGAATAAATATTCAACCTACCCAAATTAACTGCACCGACTCACCGCCCTCCCCTCCAGCTAATCCGCCATTCACATTTCACAGTGTCACAGAAATACAGGTTAAAAGGCTTTGTACTCGATTAAATCAAAGACTACAGGTGTATATGATATTCCTATTACTTTTATACATAACATTATGGGTGCTATCTCGCCTATACTGACGCACATACTGAACTACTGTTTACTAAACGGAACTTTCCCTACTGTATGGAAAACAGCCAATATTATATCGGTACCTAAGAGTTTAGACCCACAATCACCCTCTGACTATCGTCCTATGTCCGTACTCCCTGCGCTTTCTAAAGACTTTGAACGTTTAGTATACGAGGAAGTTCTGGAATACCTAAATAAAAATGCTCTTTTGGACCCTTTGCAATCTGGATTTGAGAAGGGTCACAGTACCGCGACAGCACTTCTGAAGGTTACCGAAGACATTAGAAACGCTATGGACAAACGACTGCTCACTATACGTATCCTTCTTGACTTCAGCAGCGCCTTTGACACTGTACTAATTCCGACTATGATACAGAAAATGGAACTGCTAAATTTCGACCTGGCTGCGCTTAAGGTTTTTAGTTATTATTTGAGTAACCGTCAACAGCGTGTAACAGTAAACGACAAGGCCTCTAAATGGAAAATGAAACTTAGTGTTGCCCCGCAGGGCAGTATTCTACGGCCCCTAAGTTTCTGTATTTATATCAATGACATGCCATCTGTGACAGGAAATAACACACATGACCTCTGTGCTGACGATCTTTAAATAGGCTATATCGACACTGCAAGACAAGATATTAACAGGGACCTCCGACGACTCAGTGTATATGTACAACGAAGCTCTCTTATACTAAACTGCAAAAAAACTCAGACAATTATAATTGGATCACGAAAATTACTGAGCTTCTCAAACAATGTCGCAATCCCGCCTATCCTACTGAATGGTAACATTATTCCCTACAGTAAAACGGTTAAAAATCCCGGCGTAATGATGAATGTAACAGTTGATTGGTCTGATCAAACGAAAGAAATACGTAAAAAGATTTTTGGAGTATTTCACCCTCTTAAACGACAGAGGAATCTATTTCCATTTGAGCTACAGGCCAAACTAATACAGACACTCATTCTCCCTATTCTTGATTATTGTGACGTTGTTTTAGTTGACATGACGAGAGAAGAAACACTTAAACTTCAACGACCACTGAATTCCTGCCTGCGCTTTTTTTACAATATCGGGTACGATGTTCATATCACCCCATACTATCAGGCTGTCTCATGGCTGATGTCTGATAAACGTCGGCAGCTACACACTTTAACGATGATGATCAGAGTGGTAGCTGAAAGTCAGCCAATGTATATTTCTTCTAAATTCATCTTTTTATCATCATTTCACAACATTAATACACGTTCTAGATCCATTCTTTCTATTCCACTCCACCGCAGAAATAAAATTATTAAATCATTTGTGGTGACTGTCGTGTGCGTTCCTGAGGATTAGCCATGTTTAAGAGTTTTTAATATTAATTAGTTCTAATAATAATTTAGTAAGTAATTTATTTAAATTTATTTTAAATTCTATTAATTTATATAGTTTTAACTATTTTAAGAATCTCAGTATTCTACTTAAGATGTTGATTAGTATGTGGTTAAGTGTACAAGAGGGCCTGGAGCCCTAACTTCGCCACTGTACTGAAGGCACTAATAAACAGACAAATAAATAAATAAATAAATAAATAAATAAATAAATAAATAAATAAATAAATAAATAAATAAACAAATAAATAAATAAATAAATAAATAAATAAATAATGTAAAACGTACGGGTATAGATATTTTGTTAGTTGGTAAAGGAAAATACACAATGCTATGTAGGGTTTACCTTGTCCTGTTAGTTTCCAACGCGGTTAGGGCCACGCAGCTGTGAGCTTGCATCCGGGAGATAGTGGATTCGAACCCCACTGTCGGCAGCCCTGAAAATGTTTTCCCGTGGTTTCCCATTTTCACACCAAGCAAATGCTGGGGCCGTACCTTAAATAAGGCCACGGCCGCTTCCTTCCCACTCCTAGGCATTTCCTATTCCGACGTCGCCATAAGACCTATCTGTATCGGTGTGACGTAAAGTAAATTGTTAATTACTTTTCCACGCAAGTCTGGGATACAGAATATAGTAGTATAAAGTTAGAGTTTCGTGACGCCAATATTCGTATCTATAATTTTTATTAACGTGCCAGAAATCAACGACACTGAGCTGTTGCCATTTCAACACCGTTTTAAGAGTTACCGATCCAATCCGGGATTTGAACCTGCGAACTCAGACTCAGAAGGACAGCGACTCAACCAACTGAGCCACATGAAAAGGAGGCATTTGTGATTATTGTTATAAATAGATGCAGCTAGTATTTTTACAAAGGTTTTATGAGGAGCATTTATTAAGGCGTACGTTTTCTTACTGTCCTAAACGCACGAGGCCGGACAGAAGAACTAGCTGGAAGCTAAGGAGCCTTGCAGGGGTGTCGCTTCCTTCTCTGTCCACTTTTCCAAATCAAACTCCATGACAACAGCCCCGAAGCGCCATCGCCTACCAAGCGACGGCTGTTCAGCCCGGAAGCCTGCAGATTACGAGGTGTTGTGTGGTCAGCACGACGAATCCTCTCCGCTGTTATTCCTAGCTTTCTAGACCGGGGCCGCCATCTCACCGTCAGATAGCTCCTCAATTATAAACACGTGGGCTGAGTGTACCTCGAACCAGCCCTCAGATCCAGGTAAAAGTCCCTGACCTGGCCGGGAATAGAACCCGGGGCCTCCGGTACTTTTAGGTCTCCTTATTTTCGAATTTAACTTAAGACATCCTGCATTCGATTCCCCGCACTGACAGAGTTAAGAAAGGCATGGGATGGGGAAGATACAGCCTTGTTTTTGGGTGCAGTAGAGTTTTCCTTGAGTCTCTCGTAATCGAAATATATACGGCCTGGAAGGTAGTCACCTTCACGGGGTGTAGTACCAAAGTGGTTCCTTTTTTTTTAAGAAGACAAATTAAATGAAGATTCTACTTCCTCGCAAACAAAGAACGATATTATAAATTTTACGAACAGTTTCAATAATGCAGCCGGTTTATGTTAAGAGTACTAAAGCTATGATTGTACATGGTAACAATCAAAACCAACAATATCTACTGAAGATCCGTCACCGCACTCGGTAGGACCGGCTTTCTTTTCATATTCACCGGGCGAGTTGGCCGTGCAGTTAAGGGCGCACAGCTGTGTGCTTGCATCCGGGAGATAGTGGGTTCAAACACCTCTGTCGGCAGCCCTAAATATGGTTTTCTGTGGTTTCCCATTTTTCACACCAGGCAAATGCTGGGGCTGTGCCTTAATTAAGGCCACGGTCGCTTCTTCCCACTCTCAGCCCTTTCCTCTCCCATCGTCGCCATTGAAGACATACGGTGCGACAAAAATAAAAAATATTTTCACAACCCCTTCCAAGGAAAAGTTGTATCCACACTACTGGCCTGGACTTACACCCCAGCCACTGAAATTATTTTGTGGGTACGCCACTGCATCCACTCACCAATTAAGGTACAAGGTAAGTCCGAAGATGGTTGGATACTCGAAATACACCACCATAAATGATGCGGTTCTGGATCAAAAGTATAAAGAAAGGTAAGGGACGGGATCTAGTGTTTTAAGTAGAATCTGTATCAATAGAACGTGACTACCCATTTTAAAAATGTCTCATATATCGACTCCAATTCAAGCCTGGACCGTCCTGATGAGGAGATAGAAGCATTGGAACTGAGTTATCACGCCCGCCAATTACAAAGTATTTACCCGCACTTTTGATGGTGCCATTTGAGGTTCCAATCAGTCCCCGGGCATTTGACAAAATATATAGGCCTGCCTATCGAACTTAGGCACGCATCCGCGATTGTCTTGGCACTGTAAGAATTTAAAAAAAAAAAAAAAAATTCATAACTTACCGAGGATGCACATAGTGTTGGCTTTTCAGTGACAAAACGGTTCCTCTTCAAAAAATGTTACTAATATGGCACAAAATGAGGAACTAACGTGCAGATCACAATCCTGTCACAGTCTTCCCAACGCTGCAACTCATATGGCACAAAATGAGGAACTAACGTGCAGATCACAATCCTGTCACAGTCTTCCCAACGCTGCAACTCATATGGCACAAAATGAGGAACTAACGTGCAGATCACAATCCTGTCACAGTCTTCCCAACGCTGCAACTCAAACACAGCACATCTCTCAACCACGGTGCAACCCGAGGATCCCTAGGACATTGTTGTTTCCTGGAACCGATCTGCAAAAGCTGACACGATGTTGCAAGCTTGCAGTTGTTTCTGGACGTGGCCCCCGTTATATCGGTGGTCACGTTCCGGCCCCCTACTGAGTAATCCCTTGCTAATTGGCCCTTTCTTCATGTCTTGACATTTGTCAATACACGGTTTCATTCCCAGTACTGAGGCCTCTACAGGGAAATATCCTCGAGCATCACAATCCTAAGTGTCTTCCTTTCATTCAAGCAGTACAAATATAGAGAATTATGTATGTCCCTATTGAGCCCTACTAATAAATTCTTGTCGCTACGTTAATTTAACATTTCGGCGTACGTTTTTAAGTTGTTCGTACCGTACGTAAAACAACGGCTAATCCTCGCTCTAGTTTCAGAAAATATTTTGGGGGGGGCCCGGCCCCCCTGGGCCCCCCCCCTGGCTACGCCAGTGGCTCCAAACAAGGGCCGAGGCAGACAGGGATTTGTACGTAGATGAAAGAAACAGAGCGAAACAAATAGTTGTTGAATCCAAAAAGAAGTGGTGGGAAGATTTTGGTAATAACCTGGAAAGGCTAGGTCAAGCAGCAGGGAAACATTTCTGGACAGTACTGAAGAATCTGAGGAAGGGAGGGAAAAAGGAAATGAACAGTGTTTTGACTAATTCAGGTGAACTCATAATAGATCCCAGGGAATCACTGGAGAGGAGGAGAGGATATTTTGAACATCTTCTCAATGTAAAAGGAAATCATCCTTGTGGTGTTGAAAATAGACAAGCTCATGGGGAGGAGGAAAATGATGTTGGTGAAATTGTGCTTGAGAAAGTGGAAAGGATGGTAAATAAACTCCATTGTAATAAGACAGCAGGAATAGATGAAATTAGACCTGAAATGGTGAAGTATAGTGGGAAGGCAGGGATGAAATGGCTTCATAGAGTAGTAACATTAGCGTGGAGTGTTGGTAAGGTACCTTCAGATTGGACAAAAGCAGTAATTGCACCTATCTATAAGCAAGTCATCGAATTTGCGAGGCTCATTCTTAGAAGACTGCGTACGCTTTCGGATCTTCAGCAAAAAGCTCTTGCATTAGTCTGTTGGAGGCACCAAGCTGACCCCTCCTTTCTATCCAGTCTCTCACCCATTTACGTTTTCTTGAATCTTTCGTCAACACTATCAATAATTCGCGACTGGCCTGATGCACTGCAAGTCTCAACAAACGTCTTATAACATTACACCGCAATCCAACAGACGACAGTATTATAAAACACCACGAAAATTACAAAAAACTCAGCAAACTAGTCTACTGAAACGCAGAAACAGAATGTTGTCGCTGCTTCTACCTCTATATACTACCTCACTTGAGCCTTTGTAATGTGACATAAATTCTCGTAGCGATTTTACTATCAGCGAGAACTCGCAGCTAGAACTAGCAACGAGAATATCGCCAAGTGTGACCTAGGCTTAACTATTTGGGGTAGAAATGCATATTTCTTTATGAAAATATATTGACTTTGATTGCCGATTTATCGTAATTTGGAGGTATGGAGAATGTTGCATTGACTAATACTGTTAGAATGATTAATCCTAAAGGCTACTTTCGTTGATATTTATCAAAAAATCTCGTGAAATGAAACTGCGGAGAGATGGAGTAGTCCAACTGGCATTCCTTAACTGCGAAGAATAATAGTAATCACTTGTATTATCCATAGGATTTAGATACATGGCAGAACTTACCACAACACTTTTGTCCTCTGATGTTAATCTTGAGATTAAGAGTGATTATTCAATTAGAGTTTTAAAATTCTTCAAGTGCTGCTATCAGGAATGGGGCTGGAAAAAAAATAAAAGTCTTACATTTTTCGATGTTCGGTGCATGGATAAGAAATATTTTGATTCAAACATGCTTAAATTTTAATTTCAATATATACAGTTTCAGATTACATTTCATTCATACCTTGCACTACAATTTTAAATACCGGGCGAGTTGGCCGTGCGGTTAGGGGTGCTCGGCTGTGAGCTTGCATCCGGGAGGTAGTGGATTTGATTCCCACTGTCGGCAGCCCTGAAGATGGTTTTCTGTGGTTTCCCATTTTCACACCACAGGCCACAGCCGATTCCTTTCCACTCCTATCCCACTGTCACCATACGACCTATCTGTGCCAGTGCGACGTAAAACAAATTGCAAGAAAAAAAACGTTCAGTGAGAGAAAAGTATTTTGAGTAAATACATTGTAAACTGTTCATTGGTCTTACCGTATTAACAGTACTTGTCAGTGTTTAAATGTTAAATTTCAAATTATCTTCGATAAAAGTGTGTTGTGTTGCTGCAACAATGACTCCACCTAAAGGATTATTCAATGAAAGAAAATTTAGGGGTAATAAATACCCGATTAGCTGGCACTCCCGGAGGCCCGGGTTCGATTCCCGGTTCTACCACGAAATTTGAAAAGTGGTACGAGGGCTGGAGCGGGTACCACCCAGCCTCGGGCACTGTTGCCAACTATCGGCGAGAACTCGCAGCTAGAACTAGCAACGAGAATATCGCCAACTATCAGCGAGAACTCGCAGCTAGAACTAGCAACGAGAATATCGCCAAGTGTGACCTAGGCTTAACTATTTGGGGTAGAAATGCATACTTCTTTATGAAAATATATTGACTTTGATTGCCGATTTATCGTAATTTGGAGGTATGGAGAATGTTGCATTGACTAATACTGTTAGAATGATTAATCCTAAAGGCTACTTTCGTTGATATTTATCAAAAAATCTCATGAAATGAAACTGCGGAGAGATGGAGTAGTCCAACTGGCATTCCTTAACTGCGAAGAATAGGGCTGGAGCCGGTACCACCCAGCCTCGGGCACTGTTGCCAACTAAATTCCGCCAAGAAATCCGATCTCAAACAATGAGCAATAAGAATGAGCAATAATAATGATAATAATAATAATAATAATAATAATAATAATAATAGAAGTGCCTTGCGCGTAGAGGCGCGCGGCTGTGAGCTTGCATCCGGGAGATAGTGGGTTCGAATCCCACTGTCGGCAGCTCTGAAGATGGTTTTCCGTGGTTTCCTATTTTCACACCAGGCAAATGCTGGGGCTCTACCTTAATTAAGGCCACGACCGCTTCCTTCCAAATCCTAGGCCTTTCCTATCCCATCGTAGCCATAAGACCTATCTGTCTCGGTGCGACGTAAAGCCCCTAGCAATAATAATAATAATAATAATAATAATAATAATAATAATAATAATAATAATAATAATAATAATAATAATAATAATAATAATAATAATTGTTACGGTATTTTGTGGATGTGCAGAGGTGAAAGAAGGTGCTGGGATGAACAGGTCTCAACTTACGAAATTAAAGTTAATTTAAAACTTTAACAAAGGTTATATTTTCTTTTCAAGATAAACAAAAACAGAATATAACAGGTACTGAGTAGCAGAACAACAAATTAAGAAAGTACAATTTTAGTTCATTACAAAATTTGGGCTTCGAGCCCGACACTCACGAACCTTGAGCTATAAGCCCAACTTTACCTATATACCAAGTTCAACAAAGGGGCAGGAAACCCCAATCATACCAAGGAGCAGTTGCTCCCAATTACCCAGTTAAGCCTACTTGAGGCACACAGAAAATACCATTTAAGAAAGAGCAACCCGCTCTCAAAGTTCAAGCCAATTCAAAGGCCACTCCAAACTCCACTTTCAAGCTGCCTTACGGGCACACAAGAACAAGGGTAATGATACCCAGCCTACTGAGGCCTATTCCATAAAGAAACAGGGCAATTACATGGCCCCCAAAATACCAACTTGAGAGGAGGCGTAACTGCACTCCTAATACACTTCTTTAAAACCTACTTGGCACTAGGCCGCTTATGCAAGGGCTAATCCCATACTACGGAGGTGACACGATTGAAAATGTTATGACATTACGAGTAGAAGGGAAACTGTTATAAAAACGTAGTCACCTCAGAACAAAATGAATGGGAGCTCGAGAGGGTTAGGCACTCTCTATCCCAATTTGTAGTTAAAGAGACAGAATTTATACCAAGTGTCTTTTACATTTTAAATATAGGTTACATGAGGAAAGTTTCGAACCCGCCGCGAGGGTTAAACTGCTGAGCTAACTAACAAAGAAGTTATTAAAAGGCCATTACCTGATGGATGAGCTGCCGCCTGAAGAAAGGGGCGCTTCCCGCCCCCTGCTATATAATCACACTAGGAAAGATGTTACTGAAGTGGCCCGGAGGCAAGAAAATCAGCAGTTTATATATCCTAGCGGAAAATTCGAGACGTTTCAAGAATGAGAACCCACACCCCCCTCAACTTTATTGGGTTGGGTCAAGCAACATATCCATATCGGAGAAGACACACATTATTGGTTAAAAATTAAAGAAATTCGGGATTGGCTAAATTCAAAACAAGCGGAAAGAGAAGGGTTATACTGCCAACCCAAAAAAAGACTGAAAGAAATTTAACAAAGAACAAACTTATGAACACAAAATTTCTTAAAAAACAGTTCCTTCACTTCGCACCAGGGTGCACAATTGTAGTTCTTCAGTAGTGCCATCTAGAAGAGAATGTTCATACTTCTCACTACAGAGAAAACAAATATAAATCGAAAAAGACACAGTTCAGAACTCTTCAAAATTTACAATAGCGACATCTTCTGAGAAACTTTAGAATTAACATGGTTGTCAAAGTTCAGGCTTCCTCCAGTAGAGGAGTTTCAACTGGCGCAATGTTTGAATTAGCGGCGCGGAGGTTTACCGCCCGGTACAGAAACCCCCCCCCCCCAAAAAAAAAAGTCCCTCCAAGGGGTAACACAGAAGAACACCAAATTTTGTTTTAAAACAAGGTTCAAGTTATGATGTTGATATAGAAATTAATTGCAGAAGGATTTACAAACAAGTTTTCTTAAATTGGTTGGATCCAGTTTCAAAATTCTTTGTAGTAACT